>NC_092051.1:34298151-34618984 GCF_003086295.3 Arachis hypogaea | reverse complement strand
ATCTTGGTGGATTCAGATCGAACTCGTTCTGCAACACTCCCTCGTACGGGTACTTCACCAGAGATATGTAGTGAAACCATATCCAGTACGGTGGGATTCTGTCCCTGCTGATGAAGAATCCACTGAAGAGTAAAAAGTACGCTAGAATCGCAACCACCACGGTGAAGCCAAGCATCACGTGAGAAACCACGCCGGAGAGGAACGTCACGAAGGAGCTCCCCGCCCAGAAGCTGGCCACAATGGTGAGGAAGTAGAAGAGGAAGCCGGTGGTGCCTCCGGCGAGTCCCACCGCCCAGAAGGTGGTGGCGGCGAAGGCGAAGGAGAGGAAGACTAAAGAAGGGACGGAGATGATGGAGTGAGCGAGGACGTAGGAGGAGCGGCGGTAGGCATTGTAGGCAGTTTCTCTCATGAAGATGTAGCGTTCTTGGAGGAAGACGGGGATGGCTTCAGCGCAGGTGTAGAAGGTGGTGGACATAGCGAATGCGAAGAACCCTAACCGCTCCTGAACGCCCTTGGGAGAGTTATCGAGGTGGTAAAACATGGTGGCGAGGATGGCACCAGTCACTAGTACTGCACCCAAGCGGATCCCGAATAATTCGGGCATCCTCCGTGAGTTTGTTAGAGACCGTTTTGCTATAACCGCCATCTCGATCCAGAATGGATTCACGAACGTGTGGACTGATGATGCCGCTGCGAGTTGGTTGGAGTCGTTACTGGTACTGGTGCCAGCTGGCGCCCCTGAGACGAGTTTACCCCTGGAAATGCTTGCGCTGATTGCGTCCTTCAGGGACACTTTCGGTATTCCGCTGAGGGTTTTCTCGGAAATTCTCTTGTTCTTGAGTTGCCACTGTTTATTGAAGTCCACGAGACCTTTTGTGCCGCCGGGAGCTTCTTCCAGCTCGCGGATTAAGTCAAGAGCGAACTCCGTACGGTTCTCGTTCTCCGGTATGGGGTGGCCGAACTCTGAGAAGAACGGCGGGAGGTTCGCTGGAGAGCCGCTGAATACGGTTTGGCCGTGGGACAGGAAGATCAGGCGGTCGAGGAGGCCGAGGATGCGGTAGCTTGGTTGGTGGATTGACATGATTACGATGCTCCCGCTCTGTGCGATTCGCTGAAGCACCTTCACTACCATGAAGGCGCTGGTGGAGTCAAGGCCGGAGGTTGGCTCGTCGAGGAAGAGGACGATCGGATCGTGGATAATGTCTATCCCGATGGAGACGCGTCGGCGCTCACCTCCGGAGACACCGCGGTGGCTTTCATCGCCGATGACGGTGGTGGCGGCGTTGCGGAGGCCGAGCTGGTCGATGAGGGCATGAACGCGAGCCTTCTTCTTGGACCTGGATAGGGAGCGAGGGAGGCGGAACTCGGCGGAGAACATTAGGGTTTCCTCCACGGTGAGCATGGGGAAGAGGAGGTCGTCCTGCATGACGTAAGCGGAGATAACCTTCAACATCCTGGACTCCAAAACGTCTCCGTTTAGCGTTATACTTCCCTTGAGGCTCTCCTTGGAGATCCGGTCTGCAAGGGCGTCGATCAAGGTAGACTTCCCGGAGCCACTGGCACCGAGTACCGCCATGATCTCGCCGTCCCTCGCCTCACCGGAGATATCATTTAGGAGAATCTTGGTGGCGGCGTTATCGGTTTTTGCGTCCGTGGCGTCGTTCTCCGGCAGCAAGTCATGGTTTGAGTAGGTGAAGCATGGAGACAGGATCATCTTGCGACGGACCTTAACACTGTAGGTTAAGTTGGTGAAGGAGAGAACAAAAGGGTGAGAGGAGTTAGGAGTAGAATTGAGATCGAGAACATGTTGTGTTGGTGCGTTAGGGTTGTCGTTTTGAGCATCTTCTACGTGTTTGAGGAGCTCGCCGAGGGTGGGGGAGAAACCGGTTCGGCTTCGGATTCGGGTTGCGGTTGGGTTGGGGAGTTGGACGAGTTCCATGGATTGGTTGAAGAAAGGGAGCATAGTTGGTTGTGTTGTTGGGTCAGACATTTTGTGTGTTAATGTTAGTTAGAGTGAGAGTAGTAATGAAGAGTCTTGGGGTGGTTTTATAGTCGCTAGCTAAAGGAACTTACATGATTGCATGGGTCATGGGACAAAGAAGAATAGTGTTATATATACATATATATGTAATTAAGAGGGGAAGGGTTTGAGTGAGTGTGAGTGTGAGAGTGAGATTGAAATGTTTATGCTCTATGTTATTTGGTGACTGTAGGTAGTGTACTATATATGGTTGCTTAGTTTTAGAAGATGGAATTTTTAATCCTTGCTGGTGAGGGGAGTTGTGACAACCCTGCTAGCTCTTTATCACCTTAGCATATCTTGATGCATGCTTTTCTACCATGCCTCAACTAGACTATCGTAATCACTCACTTATTTGCTTGTTTAGGACATAATTATACATGCGTGGTTCCTATAATAAAAAATTTATAATTGTCTTTATATAAAAATATTTTTTTATTCTTAAATGATAAATTGTAAGATTAGAAAAGTATTATTTTTATTTAAAATATAATTAAATAAATAAGTCACATTTTTAAACAAAATATCTCCATAAAAAAGTATTTTTATCACTTTCATTTAAATAGTTGCCTTATATATGTACACGATGAAGTGTGGAAATCATATTAACTTGAGTACTTGATACACTATGAGAGTCAACATTTGCAAATTGCTTAATACGACAAAAGAAATTGCAAAGCTACTAATCAATTTCCCGAATACATTATGATTTATGATATTATTGCATTATTATATATAATAAATGCAGTAAAGAAGACAAAAAGACAGATTTTCATCAATTATTCTTATGCTTTTTCACATGGCATCCCTCAGTTGTGATAATTGACGCATATAGTAGAAGCCCAGCCACCACCAATTCTGAAGGAGCTTGGTAAGGTGTCAATGTCGGGAAACAAAAATAAAAAAAATAAAAATCTACAACACATCCAATATTACTCTTTCTTCTCCATGTTAGCAAAATCGCTAATTGGATACACTTGAGTTGTTATACATTTTAATTTTGAAAGCGTGGAGTGATCAAAGTCTCCACCAAAAAGTTATTGAGAAACTATTCTAACATGGTATGTGTCAATTTTTTATTTATGTAAATTCTTAAAATCTAGCTTGTTTGATATGCTGGTTATGGCAAATTTGTAATAATCAACATAGTCAAAGTGTCGTAACATAATAAACTGGGTGCAGTCAATTGCTTAAGTTTGGTAAATTGTTTGTTAAATCTATGTACTCAAATTCATAGTGGTCACCAAACACACCCTCTAATTCATATTTTTCCTTCACTACATTTTTGTTTCTTCACGAAACCCAAATCGCTAATATAATGATTCTCTTGATGTTAGTACGTGGCTGAACCTCATTGGATGAGAAATTTAGAATTTTTCTAATTCTTTCTACGCAAGTAACTTAATCAAGTATATACGGTTTTTAGGTTTGGGCGTTATATCTAAATGTAGAGAGGAGAGTGGAATCGCTGTATCTACCATCTACTTGAGAAAAACCACTTCGGTGAAGAGTTTCGTTTGATAGCAATATATATATATATATATATATATATATATATATATTTATTGGTATTGTGTTAAAAATTTGATATACTTGATGAGCTTCAAATAACTGACATTTTTTATTCATTGATAAGGAACGGTTGCAAAAAGTATCTTTCATACTGCAATCCAAAATAAATATAAACGCAGTCCAATTGATAATTCTTGGGTAAACAATGGCTCAAGAACAATCAACATAACATACTAAGCAGACACTACCACAAAGATGGGGTTTAGCCACCAAATTTTAACTACAAATACTAAATCGTGATAAAAATAAATGAGTGTATCTTCTATTTAGTACGAAACATTGTTACAGTGGCTAAAATTTAACCTTTTGCCACACACAATATATTTCGTGGCTGTACTTGCTGTTTACATTAACGTGGCATAACTATCCTGTTTTGAATAAATTAATTTTTTTTAAATAAGTTTATTAATGTATAGTATCATTTTTTTAAATATTCTGACATTAACACATATTTATGAAATTAAATTTAAAAATATAAAAAATAAATTTAGATAAAACAAAAAATTATAAAAATAAAGATAATATTCTAATATTTGAGTTAATTATAAAGGTAAAATTTATTTAGCTAAAATAATATAATTTGAATAAATAATAAAAAGTTCAATAATTTTTAAGTATAACAAAAAATTTAGTTTTTATTAAAAATAAATTATTTTATCATTTTTTAAATTTAAAAAAAAATGAGGATAAATTAAAAAAAAATTTAGTTTTTATTTACATGGTTTAGTACTCATTATATATTTTTGTGAGTACTGTACTCTTATTATATGCATAATTATCTTTTTAAAAATTATTTTGTGAAATTATGAATTAAATTTTTTATTTATATTATTATTTAATTGGTATATTTCATTAATTAATTATTTTATAATTATTTTTAGTTATACAAAAATTAATACTAATTAATTTATGAGTCACTTATATAAAAATTTGTAATTTTACTAAGTAACAAAGAAATTGATTTGTAAAATTTTTTATAACAATTGTATGTGATAATTAATTTGCCTAATGTAATAAAATTTTAGTAACTAATTTAGTAATTAAAATTTATTAAACATTAAATTTTTTAGGTAAAAATATTTGCAAAACTTATTGTATAACTCTTATTATATTGTTTCATGTATACTAGATAAATAATTAAATAACAGTGAATTGTTTGAATCGTCAACTATCAACTGCATGAAATGAGAGATTGTGAGAGTCATATATTTATTAAAGTAATTTTTTGGTTATTTATTGTTATTATAATAAAAATTAAAGATAAAAATATTACAGGCTCAAAATTTAAATTTAAATTTAAATTTTTAATCATATTTAACCATTAAAAAATAAATAAATAAATAACTATTCTATTAAAAATAAAATAATTTAAAATATATTTAGTACATAATAAACAGTAAATTAGAAAGAAATATTCTTAAAATTAAAGAAAGTTAAAAGGCGGTCTAGATAATAATGACCAAGCTGAATTTTTTAGATTTAAAATTTTAATGTGCACTTAACTTGAGATAGTTTTTGGCGGAAAGTTAAAGTAATCACGGAGAAATTCCAATATAACTTTCCATCATTCACGTTGTCTTTAACTCCTACTTTTCTGCAGCACCTGAAAAGCAATTTCTTTAACCACACTATATGAATCCTATTATATGATGGGTATCCTCCATACTCAAAACACCGATTTTTTTTCTTTCTTAATTTTGGTGTCATTTGTTAGTTTTTTTTAGCAGATTTTTTTGTGGAGCAAAAACCTAATAATTTAGGAGAGGCTCGTTTAGCAGAAGATTTGGACGAAATAAAGAATTTGCAGAAGATTTGGAGCAAAATTCACAGAATGTCAACAACAATAAAGAGTTTGCAGAAGATTTGGACGAAATAAGTTTCAAGCAATTGTACCTACCAGAAAAGATTATAATGACCTTTTAGTCGTGAATGTCAAAGGTATATGGAATTTTAATTTTTTTACGTGATTTTTTGAGTTTTAATATTTAATTTATTTCTTTTATTCAATTTTGTATTCAGTTCTACGAAAGAAATCACAACTGTCAAAAGGACAACAATTCAAGTTTGGCATTTGAAAAATGGTGAAAAAGACATTATGGAACTTGATGTATATAGACAAAGTCGAGATAATGACGCAAATTTATTAGTACGATTTCTGGATGTAATGGCACGTAGAGCAATGCTGTAAATTGGAAAAGTCTTTGGTGCTAAAAATGCAGGACTGTGATAAATTTAGAGAAGCTAAGCTATGGATATGAAGAAACCAATGCAAGATTCAGTTGGCAGCTCTGTATAAATTTTTGTTATCAAAATACAGTGATAAAGTGCCTAATTTATTCAGTGATATGCTAGACATTTAATTTATGTATTTAATAAGTAATAGTTGAAATTTTAAATATATTTATCCTAGAAGGGATTAGAATTTATTTTATTTATGTTAAATTTTTTTATTTCTTATTATATATAAGTTTAGACTTGTATTATTATTATTATTATTAATTTTTTTTATGAAAAAATATTAGATATTATATATTTAAAAAGTTTGATTTTTGTGATTAATGTTATATATATAAATATAATTTTAATTTAATAAAAGTGTTCAATTAGAACAAATTAGCACAAATTAGCTACGGATTGTATCTGAAAAACAGAGTGAGTTAGCCACGAAAATAATGTGATTAAATAACCCAACGTTAGCCACAAAAAAAATTGTGGCTGAAAAATCCGGCCTGCACAAATTATTTAGCCACGGCATTATACGTGGACAATGATATACAAATTGTGGCTCTTCGAAGGTCTCCACGATGTTTAAAACTGTGGCTAATAACGTTAAAATCGTGGCAAATTGAAAATGCAACCCCCGATTAGCCACAAATATTCTTTCGTAGTCAATGTATGGTTGCTACGGTTATCTTAGAGTTTAGCCACAATTTTTTTCGTGGCTAAACCCCTTATTTCTTGTAGTGAGAGCCAAAAATAAAAGACAATCAGCAACAAAAATTAAAATACAGCAATAAATAATCACCTTAAATTTTAAAATCAATAAATCTATTAACAAAAATTCAAAAACAGCAGATTCAAAAGTTAAAAAACACTAAAACAGTAGTAGCAACATAATAAGCGACACGACATTCAGAAATAAAAAACAGATCAACAGAGCATAAAAGAAAAAAAAAAATAACAAACGCAGTGCCACTAACTTTTGACGGAGAGCAGGACGGTGAAGAGACAACGGCAAACGGTGAGACGACGGCAACACGACGGCGAGCACTTCGAAGCCTCGAACAGAGAAGCCACGGATGGATGGATGACGTGCCGATTTAGAACAGAGCCTGAGTTTCGGAAAGGAGGAAGGAGGAGGCCGCGGATTCGCCGATAGCCATACACAGCAGCAACGGAACCGAATTCAAAAACTAGGATTTGGTTTGGGTTTTGTTTCTTCAGAGTTCAGAGAGAATGGCTTTGCTTTTGCTGAGTGAGAGTGACTCACGAAGGAGGGGATAGGTTTCAGGAAGGGGCGTGAGTCACGCATGAGGCTGGGGTTTCTTTTTTTTTTTTTTGAACTTAAGCTAAACGACGTCGTTTTTAAAGAACTGGTCGATTATCCGTTCGGTCTAACCGGCCGATTCCCAGCCAATTTAGCGATTTTTGAACAATTTTTAAATCTATAGTTTTAGGCATCGGACCGGACCATTTTCAACGCGAATTCCCGATTTAACCGGGCGATCCAGTTTGATTTTCAGGGCCATGATAATAATCTGCTATATTTAGAACATATCAAATAATTTTTTATATTATTTAAAATTGATATTTGATGCTAAATTAATAAATCATTGCAATTCTAAAATAATCAGGTTTTGTTTATAATTATTGTTCCAGGAATTACACTACCAAAAAACGTTGAGTACCGTTTGATTTACTATCGAATTTCTCAAATATATCCGATGGTAACCAATTTACCATCGGAAATAATCTGACGGTATAAATCCCGCTGCACTGTCGGATTTATTTCATCCGATGGAAATTACCGTCAGATTTTGCAACGGATTACCATCTCAGAAAACCAATTGGTTATCGTCGAATGTTTCCGACGATAATGTTGGCGCCAAAGTATGTTTTTACGTGCCATGTTGCCATAAGATTATTCCTACGATAATGTCTTTTTTTTTAATTTGAAATAAATGGTCAATTTTAACTTTAAATTTAATTTTTTTCATACAATTAGTGGTCAATTCATAAATAATGAAGAATTTTTATTTAAAATAAATAAATAATATAATGTGAAAATTAAATAAAAGTCAAGTACACCAAATAAATGTATGAAACATTAAAACAAAAACTTAATATTTACAAATCCAGGTAGTCATTGTCGTTGTCAGTCCTGTGGCCCTGAGTCGGCGGTGCAGGAAGCGGTGACGATGCCCATGTGCCACCAGCGCTACCGCTGCCACTTGATGGCAGCGGTGTTGCCACCAACAGGGTTGATACAAGTGGTGCACATATGGGCCTGGTACACCTCCATCTGAGCCTCCATATGCTACATCAGCTTCAGCGACTCCCTAAACTCCAGCCTGATGTCACAGTAAATTTTAGAAGGCTAGATTTAACGGTATTTGTATAGTTTTCTAGAGTATTTGAGAATGCTCTAGATGGTTTTGGAACGTTATAGAATGTCCTAGAAGGTCCCGAAATATCCTAGAGAGTTCTAGAAGACTCTGGAAGGTCATAGAGTATTCTAGAAGAGTTTGGATGTATATAGAAGTATAAATAGTAGTATGAAAGAATCTAGAAGTATTTAGAAAGTTGTGGTAAGATAGATACTTCTAATGAAGGTTCTAGATGATTAATCTAGACCGTTGATTAGATTTAATCATAACTATCCATTGAAGAGGTGGATGGCTATAAATAGGGGGTGAGAGTTAGAGTGTGAGTCATGTGTAACAAACACTTGAGCAATAAAGTGTTCTTTCCACCAAAGCTTCCTTTATCTTGTGTTCTCTTGTATTCTTAGCTTTCTTGCTAAGTATTGAGGGTTAGTGATGAGCGGATAATTTATACGCTTTTTGACATTGTTTTTAGTATGTTTTTAGTAGGATCTAGTTACTTTTAGGGATGTTTTCATTAGTTTTTATGTTAAATTCATATTTCTGGACTTTACTATGAGTTTGTGTGTTTTTCTGTGATTTCAGATATTTTCTGGCTGAAATTGAGGGACTTGAGCAAAAATCTGATTCAGAGGTTGAAGAAGGACTGCTGATGCTGTTGGATTCTGACCTCCCTGCACTCAAAGTGAATTTTCTGGAGCTACAGAACTCGAAATGGCGCGCTTCCAATTGCGTTGGAAAGTAGACATCCAGGGCTTTCCAGCAATATATAATAGTTCATACTTTGGCCAAGAATTGATGACGTAAACTGGCGTTCAACGCCAGCCTTCTGCCCAAATCTGGCGTCCAGCGCCAGAAAAGGATCCAAAACCAGAGTTGAACGCCCAAACTGGCATAGAAACTGGCGTTCAACTCCACAAATGGCCTCTGCACGTGCTACACTTATGCTCAGCCCAAACACACACCAAGTGGGCCCCGGAAGTGGATTTATTCATTAATTACTTACTCATGTAAACCCTAGTGACTAGTTTATTATAAATAGGACCTTTTACTATTGTATTAGGAATCTTTTGATCAGCTCTTAATCTTTGGATGCCTGGTTCTTAGATCAGAGGGGCTGGCCCTCTCGGCCATGCCTGGACCTTTCACTTATGTATTTTTAACGGTAGAGTTTCTACACTCCATAGATTAAGGTGTGGAGCTCTGCTGTTCCTCAAAGATTAATGCAAGTACTACTGTTTTCTATTCAATTCTTCTTATTTCTCTTCTAAGATATCCATTCGCACCCAAGAACGTGATGAAGGTGATGATTATGTGTGACGCTCATCACCATCTCCCCTATGAACACGTGCCTGACAAACACTTCCGTTCTACATGAAATAAGCTAGAATGAATATCTCTTAGATCTCCTAACCGGAATCTTCGTGGCGTAAGCTAGAATGATGGCGGCATTCAAGAGAATCCGGAAGGTCTAAACCTTGTCTGTGGTATTCTGAGTAGGATTCAATGATTGAATGACTGTGACGAGCTCCTAACTCGCGATTGCAGGGCGTTAGTGACAGACGCAAAAGGATAGTAAATCCTATTCCGGCATGATCGAGAACCGACAGATGAATAGCCGTGCCGTGACAGGGTGCGTGAGCATATTATTCACTGAGAGGATAAGATGAAGCCATTGACAAGGGTGATGCCTCCAGACGATTAGCCGTGCCGTGACAGGGCATTGGATCATTTTCCCGAGAGATGACCGAAAGTAGCCATTGACAGTGGTGATGTATCACATAAAGCCAGCTATGGAAAGGAGTGAGACTGATTGGATGAAGATAGCAGGAAAGCAGAGGTTCAGAGGAACGAAAAGCATCTCCATTCCCTTATCTGAAATTCTTACCAATGATTTACATAAGTATCTCTATCCCTTTTTTTGTTTATTTTAATCTAATAAAGTATCATGTTTAAATCCGCCTGACTGAGATTTGCAAGGTGACCATAGCTTGCTTCATACCAACAATCTCCGTGGGATTCGACCCTTACTCACGTAAGATATTACTTGGACGACCCAGTGCACTTGCTGGTTAGTTGTATCGAAGTTGTGACAATTATGAATTAAGATCAAAGCACCAAGCTTTTGGAGCCATTACCAGGGATTATTCGAGCCTGGACATCACAATTTCGTGCACCAAGTTTTTGGCGCCGTTGCCGGGGATTGTTTGAGTTTGGACAACTGACGGCTCATCTTGTTGCTCAGATTGGGTAATTTTCTTTTCGTTTTCTTTTCAAAAAAATTTTTCAAAAAAATTTTTCAAAAATTTCTCTTTTGTTTTCGAAAATAAATAAATAAAAATGTTTTCAAAAATAAATTATTCTATGGCTTCAGAATTTTTAAGAATGAATTCTAGTGTTTCATGAAGCATGTTGAAGCCTGGCTGGCTATAAAGCCATGTCTAAATTTATTTGGACTGAGGCTTGCAAATTGTTATCAAGAGCAATTTAGTTGTTGCTCATCTACCCGCTGTTGATCCACGATCACCTGCTGAAGCTTGGCTGGCCATTGGCCATGTCTAGTGTTTTGGACCGGAGCTTTCATTGAAAGCTTGGCTGGCTAGTGAGCCATGTCTAATTCCTGGACTGAAGCTTTAACTAACATGGCAAGATTCCTGGAATTCATATTAAAAATTTTGGAATCCTTATTTTTTCAAAACTATTTTCGAAAAATATAAAATAAAAATCCAAAAAAAAAAAAATAAATAAGAAAATCATAAAAATCAAAAATATTTTCTGTTTCTTGTTTGAGTCTTGAGTCACATTATAAGTTTGGTGTCATTTGCATGTGCATCTTGCATTTTTCGAAAATTTCATGCATTCATAGTGTTCTACATGATCTTCAAGTTGTTCTTGGTAAGTCTTCTTGTTTGATCTTGATGATTTTTATGTTTATCATATGCATTCTTGAATTCTTAGTGTCTAAGCATTAAAGAATTCTAAGTTTGGTGTCTTGCATGTTTTCTTTGCATTAAAAATTTTTCAAAAATATGTTCTTGATGTTCATCATGACATTCAAAGTGTTCTTGGTGTTCATCTTGACATTCATAGCATTCTTGCATGCATTACATGTTTTGATCTAAAAATTTCATGCATTGCATAATTTTTCATGTTTTTCATAAAAATTTCAAAAATCAAAAAAATATCTTTCCCTTTTTCTCTCATCAAATTCGAAAATTGAATTGACTTTTTCAAAAATTTTTAAAATCAAGTTGTTTCTTATGAGTCAAATCAAATTTTCAATTTGAAAATCTTATCTTTTTTCAAAATCTTTTTCAAAAATCAAATCTTTTTCAAAATTCTTAGTTATTTTCGAAAATTCCAAAAATATTTTTCAAAAATCTTTTTCTTATTTTTATATAAAATTTTCGAAAATAACTAATCAATTAATGTTTTGATTCAAAAATTTCAAGTTTGTTACTTACTTGTTAAGAAAGATTCAAACTTTAAGTTCTAGAATCATATCTTGTGATTTCCTATGAATCAAGTCATTAATTGTGATTTTAAAAATCAAATCTTTTTCAAAAACTAATTTCTATCATATCTTTTCAAAAATATCTTCTTATCTTATCTTTTTCAAAAATATCTTTTCAAAATATCTTTTCTAACTTCCTAACTTCCTATCTTTTCAAAATTTGTTTCAACTAACTAACTAACTTTTTGTTTGTTTCTTAACTTTTTCAAAACCACCTAACTAACTCGCTCTCTCATTTTCGAAAATATCTCTCCCCTTTTTCAAAATTTATTTTTAATTTATTAATTATTTTAATTTTTAAAACTTAAATTTCAAAAAAAAAAAAAAATTTTCGAAAAAAAATACTAACAAATTTTCAAAAACCAATTTTCAAAAAGCACTAACTCCTTTTTCAAAATAATTTTCGAAAATTATCCCTCCCCCATCTCATTCTATTTATTCATTCATATCCTAACATCTCATCTCACATTCCTAGCCTCCTCACAGTTGTGTTTCTTCCATTATATTACATTCTTTGTCTCCCCTTCTCTTCCACTCACAAAGGGATCCCTATACTGTGGTATAAAGGATCTCTATTATTATTATTATTATCATTTTTCTGGCCATTCTTCCTTGTCATATGAGCAGGAGCAAGGATAAGAACATTCTTGTGGAAGCAGATCCAGAACCTGAAAGGACTCTGAAGAGAAAATTAAGAGAAGCTAAAATACAACAATCCAGAGATAACCTTTTAGAAATTTTCGAACAAGAAAAGGAGATGGCAGCCGAAAATAATAATAATGAAAGGAGGATGCTTGGTGACTTCACTGCACCTAATTCCAATTTACATGGAAGAAGCATCTCCATTCCTGCCATTGGAGCAAACAACTTTGAGCTGAAACCTCAATTAGTTTCTCTGATGCAGCAGAACTGCAAGTTTCATGGACTTCCATCTGAAGATCCTTTTCAGTTCTTAACTGAATTCTTGCAGATATGTGATACTGTTAAGACTAATGGAATAGATCCTGAAGTCTACAGGCTCATGCTTTTCCCTTTTGCTGTAAGAGACAGAGCTAGATTATGGTTGGATTCTCAACCCAAAGACAGCCTGAACTCTTGGGATAAGCTGGTCACGGCTTTCTTAGCCAAGTACTTTCCTCCTCAAAAGCTGAGCAAGCTTAGAGCTGATGTTCAAACCTTCAGACAGAAAGAAGGTGAATCCCTCTATGAAGCTTGGGAAAGATACAAACAGTTGACCAAAAAGTGTCCCTCTGACATGCTTTCAGAATGGACCATCCTGGATATATTCTATGATGGTTTATCTGAGCTATCAAAGATGTCACTGGACACCTCTGTAGGTGGATCCATTCACCTAAAGAAAATGCCTGCAGAAGCTCAAGAACTCATTGACATGGTTGCTAATAACCAGTTCATGTACACTTCTGAAAGGAATCCTGTGAATAATGGGACGCCTATGAAGAAGGGAGTTCTTGAGGTTGATACTCTGAATGCCATATTGGCTCAGAATAAAATATTGACTCAGCAAGTCAATATGATCTCTCAGAGTCTGCATGGAATGCAAGCTGCATCCAACAGTACTCAAGAGGCATCTTCTGAAGAAGAAGCCTATGATCCTGAGAACCCTGCAATAGCAGAGGTAAATTACTTAGGTGAACCTTATGGAAACACCTATAACTCAACATGGAGAAATCATCCAAATTTCTCATGGAAGGATTAAAAGCCCCAACAAGGCTTTAATAATGGTGGAAGAAACAGGTTTAGCAATAGCAAGCCTTTTCCATCATCAACTCAGCAACAGACAGAGAACTCTGAACAGAATGCTTCTAATTTAGCAAATCTAGTCTCTGATCTATCTAAGGCCACTGTCAGTTTCATGAATGAAACAAGATCTTCCATTAGAAATCTGGAAGCACAAGTGGGCCAGCTGAGTAAAAGGATCACTGAAATCCCTCCTAGTACTCTCCCAAGCAATACAGAAGAGAATCCAAAAGGAGAGTGCAAGGCCATTGACATAAGCGCCATGGCCGAACCTGTGAGGAGAGGAGAGGACGTGAATCCCAAGGAGGAAGACCTCCTGGGACGTCCAGTGATCAATAAGGAGCTTCCCTCTGGGGAACCAAAGGAATCTGAGACTCATCTAGAGACCATAGAGATTCCATTGAACCTCCTTATGCCCTTCATGAGCTCTGATGAGTATTCCTCTTCTGAAGAGAATGAGGATGTTACTGAAGAGCAAACTGCCAAGTTTCTTGGTGCAATCATAAAGCTGAATGCCAAATTATTTGGCATTGATGCTTGGGAAGTTGAACTTCCCTTGTTCATCAATGAACTAAGTGATCTGGATCAACTGACATTGCCTCAGAAGAGACAGGATCCTGGAAAGTTCATAATACCCTGTACCATAGGCACCATGATCTTTAAGGCTCTGTGTGACCTTGGTTCAGGGATAAACCTCATGCCCCTCTCTGTAATAGAGAAACTGGGAATCTATGGGGTGCAAGCTGCTAAAATCTCACTGGAGATGGCAGACAGCTCAAGAAAACAGGCTTATGGACAAGTAGAAGATGTATTAGTAAAGGTTGAGGGCCTTTATATACCTACTGATTTCATAGTCCTGGATACTGGAAAGGAAGAGGATGAATCCATCATCCTAGGAAGACCTTTCCTGGCCACAGCAAGAGCTGTGATTGATGTTGACAGAGGTGAAATATTCCTTCAATGGAATGAGAACTCCCTTGTATTCAAAACTCAAGGATCTCCCTCTGCAACCATGGAGAGGCAGCAGGAAAAGCTTCTCTCCAAGCAGAGTCAACCAGAGCCCCCACAGTCAAACTCTAAGTTTGGTGTTGGGAGGCCACAACCAAACTCTAAGTTTGGTGTTGAACTCCCATATTCAAACTCTAAGTTTGGTGTTGGAAAGTCTCAACAAAGCTCTGCACATCTGTGAGGCTCCATGAGACCCCACTGTCAAGCTATTGACATTAAAGAAGCGCTTGTTGGGAGGCAACCCAATGTTTATCTAATTCTTATTTTTATTGTTTTTCATGTTTTCTTAGGGTCATGATCATGTGGAGTCACAAAATAAATAAAAAAATTGAAAACGGAATCAAAAACAGCAGAAGAAAAATCACACCCTGGAGGAGCATCTGTCTGGCGTTCAGCGCCAGAACAGAGCATGGTTCTGGCGTTCAACGCCAGAAATGGCACACAGATGGGCGTTGAACGCCCAAAATGGCCACCAACCTGGCGCTAAACGCCCAGAGTTGGATACAAAGGCATTTTTACATGCCTAAGGGGTGCAGGGATGTAAATCCTTGAACACCTCAGGATCTGTGGACCCCACAGGATCCACTCAGGATCTGTGGACCCCACATGATCTACTCAGGATCTGTGGACCCCACAGGATCCACTCAGGATCTGTGAACCCCACAGGATCCCCAACTACCTCCACTCACTTCTTCTCACCACTCTCTTACACACAACCCCATAAACACTCTTCCCTAAAAACCCCTCACCAATCACCTCAATCTCTCTTCCCCACTAAACCTTCACCACTCACATCCACCCACTCTTCCCAATAAACCTACCTCATAAACTCCACCTACCTTCAAAATTCAAAACCAATTTCCCTCCCAAACCCACCCATATGGCCGAACCAATAAACCCCCTCCATTCCCTATATAAAGCCCTCCATTCTTCATCAAATTCACACAACACACCCCTCTACATCCTCTTGGCCGAAACACCTTCCCCTCTCCCTCTCCATATTTCTTCTTCTTCTTCTTCTATTCTTTTGTTTATTGCTCGAGGGCGAGCAATATTCTAAGTTTGGTGTGGTAAAAGCATAAGCTTTTTGTTTTTCCATTACCATTGATGGCACCTAAGACCGGAGAATCCTCTAGAAGAGGGAAAGGGAAGATAAAAGCTTCCACATCCGAGTCATGGGAGATGGAAAGGTTCATCTCCAAAGCCCATCAAGACCACTTCTATGATGTTGTGGCCAAGAAGAAGGTGATCCCTGAGGTCCCTTTTAAACTCAAAAGAAATGAGTATCTGGAGATCCGACATGAAATTCAAAGAAGAGGTTGGGAAGTTCTAACAAATCCCATCCAACAAGTCGGCATCCTAATGGTTCAAGAGTTCTATGCTAATGCATGGATCACCAAGAACCATGATCAAAGTAAGAACCCGGATCCAAAGAACTATGTTACAATGGTTCGGGGGAAATACTTAGATTTTAGTCCGGAAAATATGAGGTTGGCGTTCAACTTGCCATACATGGAAGAGAACGCACGCCCCTACACAAGGAGATTCAACTTTGATCAAAGGTTGGACCAAGTCCTTATGGACATATGTGTAGAAGGAGCTCAATGGAAGATTGACTCCAAAGGCAAGCCGGTTCAACTAAGAAGATTGGACCTCAAGCCTATAGCTAGAGGATGGTTGGAGTTTATTCAATGCTCAATCATTCCCACTAGCAACCGGTCTGAAGTTACTATAGACCGGGCCATCATGATCCATAGCATCATGATTGGAGAAGAGGTGGAAGTTCATGAGATTATACCTCAAGAACTCTACAAGGTGGCTGACAAGTCCTCCACCATGGCAAGGTTAGCCTTTCCTCACCTCATTTGCCACCTATGCAATTCAGCTGGGATTGACATAGAGGGAGATATCCTTATTAAAGAGGAAAAGCCCATCACTAAGAAGAAGATGGAGCAAGCAAGAGAGCCCAGTCATGGAGCTCAAGAGGCGCAAGAAGCTCATCACCATGAGATTCCGGAAATGCCTCAAATGCACTTTCCTCCACAACACCATTGGGAGCACATCAACACCTCCCTAGAAGAATTGAGTTCCAATATGGGACAACTAAGGGTGGAACATCAAGAGCACTCCATCATGCTTCATGAAATAAGAGAAGATCAAAAAGCAATGAGGGAGGAGCAACAAAGACAAGGAAGAGACATAGAAGAGCTCAAGGACATCATTGGTTCCTCAAGAAGGAAACGCCACCATCACTAAGGTGGATTCATTCCTTGTTCTTGCTTTCTTTGTTTTTCGTTTTCAATGTTATGTGCTTATCTATGTTTGTGCCTTCATTACATGATCATTAGTAGTTAGTAACTTTGTCTTAAAGTTATAAATGTCCTATGAATCCATCACCTCTCTTAAATGAAAAATGTTTTAATTCAAAAGAACAAGAAGTACATGAGTTTCGAATTTATCCTTGAACTTAGTTTAATTATATTGATGTGGTGACAATGCTTCTTGTTTTCTGAATGTATGCTTGAACAGTGCATATGTCTTTTGAAGTTGTTGTTTAAGAATGTTAAATATGTTGGCTCTTGAAAGAATGATGACTAGGAGACATGTTATTTGATAATCTGAAAAATCATAAAAATGATTCTTGAAGCAAGAAAAAGCAGCAAAGAACAAAGCTTGCAGAAAAAAAGAAAAAAAAATATAGGCGAAAAAAAAAATAGAGAAGGAAAAAGCAAGCAGAAAAAGCCAAAGCTCTTAAAACCAAGAGGCAAGAGCAAAAAGCCAATAACCCTTAAAACCAAAAGGCAAGGGCAAATAAAAAGGATCCCAAGGCTTTGAGCATCAGTGTATAGGAGGGCCTAAAGGAATAAAATCCTGGTCTAAGCGGCTAAACCAAGCTGTCCCTAACCATGTGCTTGTGGCGTGTAGGTGTCAAGTGAAAACTTGAGACTGAGCGGTTAAAGTCAAGGTCCAAAGCAAAAAAAGAGTGTGCTTAAGAACCCTGGACACCTCTAATTGGGGACTTTAGCAAAGCTTAGTCACAATCTAAAAAGGTTCACCCAATTATGTGTCTGTGGCACTTATGTATCCGGTGGTAATACTGGAAAACAAAGTGCTTAGGGCCACGGTCAAGACTCATAAAGAAGCTGTGTTCAAAAATCATCATACTGAACTAGGAGAATCAATAACACTATCTGAACTCTGAGTTCCTATAGATGCCAATCATTCTGAACCTCAATGGATAAAGTGAGATGCCAAAACTATTTAAGAGGCAAAAAGCTATAAGTCCCGCTCATATGATTGAAGCTTTGTTTCATTGATAGTTTGGAATTTATAGTATATTCTCTTCTTTTTATCCTATTTGATTTTCAGTTGCTTGGGGACAAGCAACAATTTAAGTTTGGTGTTGTGATGAGCGGATAATTTATACGCTTTTTGACATTGTTTTTAGTATGTTTTTAGTAGGATCTAGTTACTTTTAGGGATGTTTTCATTAGTTTTTATGTTAAATTCACATTTCTGGACTTTACTATGAGTTTGTGTATTTTTCTGTGATTTCAGGTATTTTCTGGCTGAAATTGAGGGACTTGAGCAAAAATCTGATTCAGAGGTTGAAGAAGGACTGCTGATGCTGTTGGATTCTGACCTCCCTGCACTCAAAGTAGATTTTCTAGAGCTACAGAACTCGAAATGGCGCGCTTCCAGTTGCGTTGGAAAGTAGACATCCAGGGCTTTCCAGCAATATATAATAGTCCATACTTTGGCCAAGAATTGACGACGTAAACTGGCGTTCAACGCCAGCCTTCTGCCCAAATCTGGCGTCCAGCGCCAGAAAAGGATCCAAAACCAGAGTTGAACGCCCAAACTGGCATAGAAACTGGCGTTCAACTCCACAAATGGCCTTTGCACGTGCTACACTTATGCTCAGCCCAAACACACACCAAGTGGGCCCCGGAAGTGGATTTATTCATTAATTACTTACTCATGTAAACCCTAGTGACTAGTTTATTATAAATAGGACCTTTTACTATTGTATTAGGAATCTTTTGATCAGCTCTTAATCTTTGGACGCCTGGTTCTTAGATCAGAGGGGCTGGCCCTCTCGGCCATGCCTGGACCTTTCACTTATGTATTTTTAACGGTAGAGTTTCTACACTCCATAGATTAAGGTGTGGAGCTCTGCTGTTCCTCAAAGATTAATGCAAGTACTACTGTTTTCTATTCAATTCTTCTTATTTCTCTTTTAAGATATCCATTCGCACCCAAGAACGTGATGAAGGTGATGATTATGTGTGACGCTCATCACCATCTCCCCTATGAACACGTGCCTGACAAACACTTCCGTTCTACATGAAATAAGCTAGAATGAATATCTCTTAGATCTCCTAACCGGAATCTTCGTGGCGTAAGCTAGAATGATAGCGGTATTCAAGAGAATCCGGAAGGTCTAAACCTTGTATGTGGTATTCTGAGTAGGATTCAATGATTGAATGACTGTGACGAGCTCCTAACTCGCGATTGCAGGGCGTTAGTGACAGACGCAAAAGGATAGTAAATCCTATTCCGGCATGATCGAGAACCGATAGATGAATAGCCGTGCCGTGACAGGGTGCGTGAGCATATTATTCACTGAGAGGATAAGATGAAGCCATTGACAAGGGTGATGCCTCCAGACGATTAGCCGTGCCGTGACAGGGCATTGGATCATTTTCCCGAGAGATGACCGAAAGTAGCCATTGACAGTGGTGATGTATCACATAAAGCCAGCCATGGAAAGGAGTGAGACTGATTGGATGAAGATAGCAGGAAAGCAGAGGTTCAGAGGAACGAAAATCATCTCCATTCCCTTATCTGAAATTCTTACCAATGATTTACATAAGTATCTCTATCCCTTTTTTTGTTTATTTTAATCTAATAAAGTATCATGTTTAAATCCGCCTGACTGAGATTTGCAAGGTGACCATAGCTTGCTTCATACCAACAATCTCCGTGGGATTCGACCCTTACTCACGTAAGGTATTACTTGGACGACCCAGTGCACTTGCTGGTTAGTTGTATCGAAGTTGTGACAATTATGAATTAAGATCAAAGCACCAAGCTTTTGGAGCCATTACCAGGGATTATTCGAGCCTGGACATCACAATTTCGTGCACCAGTTAGGCTGACTTGGTCTTAGCTCAACAGGTTGAGTAAGTCCGAGTGCCGACACGGTAGCGTTGGAGTGTGTCCTAGGCCGTGACAATTTGGCATCAGAGCAAGGTTCTAGAGGGAGCACAAGTGGTTTGTAGGTATGGCTTCTAGTGTAACCATGGATCATGTTGAGTCTCAAAGGGGAAGGGATGCTATTCTTTCTCAATGGGGAGGCAAGAAGGCCCGTTCTTCAAGTGAGCTTAGAGGTAAGGACTCTAACTTCTTAGAAGAGAGAGTTTCTATGTTGAAAAATGTTCTATCCTCTATGGATGAGCGCTTCCAAAGGATAGAACATGACAAGGAGACCCTCGAGGCTCACGTGTTAGGAGAACTAGATGCTTTCAAAGAAAGCATGCTCCAAATCGAAGAGAAGCTCGAGAATTTCTTGAAACTATTTGAAGAAGTTCGAGTTTGGTTCGAGGAGGTAAAATCTCGACCAACCATTATAAGGGAGATGACAAAGATTGATTTTCCAAAGCCAAAGGAGTTCAAGGACGTGAGGGACGCTCGAAAGGTGGAGAACTTCCTTTGGCAAATGGAGAGGTACTTTGAAGGTCAAGGGGTGGTCGAATAAGCAATAAAGGTATGCATTGTAGCTCTCTACCTTTCTGATAATGCTACTTTGTGGTGGAGGAGAAAATGTGTAGATATGGAGAAGGGTACTTGCAACATAGCCACATGGGAAGATTTCAAAAGGGAGTTGAAAAGGCAATTCCCTGAGAATGTCATGTATGAAGCAAGGAAGAAGTTGAGGGAGTTGAAGCACAAGAGTACGATTAGCGACTACGTAAAGAAGTTCACTACTCTTATGCTTCAAATTCCCAATTTAGCATAAGATGATGGATTGTTCTTCTTCATTGATGGACTCCAACCTTGGGCAAAGCAAGAACTACAAAGAAGGAATGTTAAGGATGTTGATGAGGTCATCGTAGTGGCCGAATCACTCACTGAATATCATAGGGGAGACTCTAAACCCAAGTCTTCCTCCAAGCTTAGTTCTACTAAAGGTGGAGGAGACAAGGGAAAGAGTTTCTCAACCAAGAAGGAAGGGAAATGCTCTTCAAAAAAAGAGTACGAGGAAAAGAAGAAGGCTTTCGTGCCCAAAGGAGGATGCTTTGTGTGCAAGGGACCACACCAAATGAAGGACTGTCCCAAGCTAGGGACTTTGGCATCTATCGCTGAGGAACGAAAGAATCAATCGCAAGTAACTGAGTGTGTTGGATCTGTCTAACACATGAATGCTGTGAAGGACAAAGCGGTAAGCACTGCAGAAAAGAAAAGCTTGATGTATGTCAAAGCCTTTATCAATGAAAAACCCGTCATGGCTATGATTGACACTGGTGCTACACACAACTTCATCACGCCTGATGAAGCAAAGAGGCTTGGGTTGAAGATCACTGAAAAGAATGGCTAGTTCAAACCCGTGAATACTAAGGGTGAACCCTTTAAGGGAGTAGCGAAAGAGGTTGAGATGACTCTTGGTTCTTGGAAAGGCCTTGTGGATTTCTTAGTAGCACCCATGGACAATTTCAAAATAGTCATCGGGCTCGATTTGCAAAGGAAGGCAAATATAATACCTTTGGCATACTATGACATAATATGCGTCATGGAGAAAGGGTTTCCATGAATAGTCTCTACAGTCTCTAAAGTTGGAGGACCACCGATGCTCTCTGCTATGCAACTCAAGAAAGGGTTCAAGAAGGGAGAAATTACATATTTGGCTCTATTACAAGAGGAGTCAACACTTGAAAGAGAAGACGTTCCTCCCGAAATCAAGGAAGTCCTTGAAGAAAATAAGAATGTGATGCCTCCCGAGTTTCCAAAACAACTACCACCTAGGAGGAAGGTGGACCACAAGATTGAATTGGAGTAAGGAGCAAAGCCGCCTGTCTCAACACCTTATAGGATGGCACCGCCAGAACTTGAGGAGTTGAAGAAGCAACTGAAGGATTTGCTAGATGCTGGGTTCATCTGTCCATCGAAGGAACCTTATGGCGCACCAATCTTGTTCCAAAAGAAGCATGATGGTTTGTTAAGACTATTCATCGACTATTGAGCACTTAACAAGGTAACTATTAAGAACAAATACCTTATTTCTTTGATAACCGATTTGTTTGATCAACTTGGTAGAGCCAAGTGGTTCTCAAAGTTGGATTGAGGTCAGGATATCACCAAGTGAGGATTACCGATGGTGATGAGCCTAAGACCACGTGTGTCACAAGGTATGGATCATATGAATGGTTGGTGATGCCTTTTGGTTTGACCAATGCTCCTGCGACCTTCTGTACCTTGATGAACGAGATCTTTTGACCTTACCTTGATCAGTTTGTAGTGGTCTACTTGGATGATATTGTTGTCTATAGCAATACTTTGGAGGAACATGTGGAACACTTATGAATCGTGTTTAAGATCTTGCGAGAGAATAACCTATATGTGAAGAAGGAAAAGTGTTCCTTTGCAAGGGACAAAGTCCACTTCTTGGGACATACCATTAAAGATGGAACTCTCTGCATGGATCAAGAAAAGGTGAAGGCTATCAAAGAATGGGAGCCGCCAAAAAAAGTATCTGAATTAAGGTCATTTCTTGGGTTGGCTGATTACTATCGGAGGTTTATCAAGGAATACTCCACCAAGGCTGCACCATTAACTGATCTTCTCAAGAAGAATCACTCTTGGGAATGGTCAAAGGAGTGTCAAAAGACCTTTGATGAGTTGAAGGCTGCTATCACAGAAGGACCAGTACTAGCACTGCCCAACTACTCGAAGGTGTTTGAAGTCCACACTGATGCTTCTGACTATGCTATTGGAGTGGTTCTGATGTAAGAAGGACATCCTATTGCCTTTGAGAGTCGCAAATTGAATGATACAGAGAGGCGATACACCATCCAAGAGAAGGAGATGACTGCAGTGGTGCATTTTCTGAAAACTTAGCGTCACTACTTGCTTGGTTCACACTTCATCGTCAAGATAAACAATGTGGCTACAAGCTACTTCCAAACTCAGAAGAAGTTAAGCCCCCAAACAAGCTAGGTGGCAAGATTTCTTAGCTGAGTTTGATTTCGAATTTGAATACAAGCCTTGTTGAGTTAAAAAATTAACTAAATTAATTAGTGATGACAAACATTATTTTTGGACAAAATAAATAATTAGTATTGATTAATTTAATTGCATATTACTAATTATTTATAAATTATTGCAGGCCAAAATTCAATTAATAGCCCAAATAGAATATAAAGCAAACAGCAAGGATGGTGGGCTGAAAGCAAAAATTAGAAGCCCAAGGAAAAGCAAAGAAAGAAGCCAAAGGAACCAACAGGCCAAGCTAATCAAACCCGATCCAAGCCCGTGTCCATCAATTCAAGTTGATCCCACCAAGCTTCTCATACAAGATTGAAGCCTTCATTCCCTCTCACTTGCTTTTACCAAAGCAACGTTCTTTTCTCTCTGACCATGTCAAATCACAGAAGCAAGAGAAAGTGCTTAGCTCCTAAGCTATTCAAAGAAGAGGAAAGAAAGAGAAGGTTAGGAAAGAAAGGCTGAGGTCAAATCAACAAGATCAAACCAAATCCAGCTTAGGTTAAAGGTAACCCATTTCTTTTTACATGCAACACACTTTCTTCTCTTCATCTTCAACTCTCTGCATCTCCATTTTGAGCTATATAGAAAAGAGGATTTCTGTTCCTCTCAGCTGTAAATCCACGGTCTTAAACATGACTTAGGGACTAAGTTAGTTTTCAAGGGCTCAGATCAAGTTGACCATAGGAAGATTTTTGTGGTTGCTGATTTATGGCTTTCGGTCAAAATGAGGAAGTCAGAAGGAGAGTTTCTACTCTGGAGATTAAGGAGAAAAAGTGACTCTGTGGGTTGGTGAAGCTCAGAGCTCAAGGTGTTGACCTTGGAAGAAGAACCCAGCAACATGCAAGGAGATAAAATAGGTTTGCTATTCATTCAGAAACCAAGGAGAGAAAACCAGAGTGTGAAAAAAGTGTTCTGCAAAGAAGTTCCTCTACTTGGATAATGCTTTCTTTCAAAGAAGCATTCGGCCAATACTGAAGAACTGTATCTGAGGTTTGTGAATCTGGTTTTGCACATAGCAAAGAGGCTGCTGATGAAGTCAATCTCCTTCATGTTTTACAGGTTGTAATGTACTTTTCTATGTTTATCTTTCTATAATTTCTTGTGAGAAAAGGCATTGTGAGAAAGCTCAAGTAAAAGCCATGAGTGGAAAAAGGCTGAGTAAAATACTTGAGAGAAAAGCCTAGAGTAATTTTTAGATTTCTTTAGGTATGTTTATGTCTTGTATCTTGTACCTATGAGGTATCCCTTTCTTAGTTGGGTTAGCACTAAGAGTGAATAGTTAGGTATTAGCATAGCCAATGTCAAGTTAGGTTAGAACTTGAGTGTGAAAGGATTGGGTCAATCCTGTGGAATTGGTATATGTAATACTGTTAACTATAGTGAAAATTCTTCCATAGTTGTGGAGGAGACTGGACGTAGGTTGCATAGCACAAGACAACCGAACCAGGATACATGCTGGTGTTAGCTTTTCTCTTCTTTGCTGTGTTCTGTTTTCTGATATTCATGAGACAAAAATAAATTGTCTCATAAATTTCTGCTGCTGAGTTCAAACAGAATCAAAATTCAAAGTTTGTTTTAAAGGGTCATAACAGCTACTTAAAAGAAAGGCATAGATTCAACCCCCTTCTCTAAGCCTACCACAACTTTCAAGCCTGGCAAGACTAATGTGGTAGCAGATGCGTTGAGCCGCAAGGCTGAATTGGCAGCCATTTCCATGGTCGAAGGAGATATTTTGCATACCATCAAGGAAGGGTTGTATCATGAAGACCAAGATGAACCGAGTAGAGGTGACTCGAGTCGTACTCTGCCTGTGGTGATTAGATCATTTGAGAAGGAAATCGAAGAGATCTTAGCTAATCGCGTCGTGTGACAAAGATGAGTAACACTAAGTATCCAATACTTGATCAAGTGGAAAGGGCTCCCGATAACTGAAGCTAGTTGGGAAGCTCGTGAAGATCTGTGGCAATTCCAAGAACACCTAGAGCGTTATCATGAACAGAATGCGATGAGGACGTCTACACATTAGGTGGAGGAGAATGTCATGGTAAATTTTAGAAGATTAGATTTAACGGTATTTGTATAGTTTTCTAGAGTATTTGAGAATGCTCTAGATGGTTCTGGAACGTTATAGAATATCCTAGAAGGATTTTGCGATGGATTACCATCTCAGGAACCCAATTGGTTATCGTCGAATTTTTCCGACGATAATGTTGGCGCCAAAGTATGTTTTTACGTGCCATGTTGCCGTAAGATTATTCCTACGATAATGCCATTTTTTTTGAATTTGAAATAAATGGTCAATTTTAATTTTAAATTTAATTTTTTTCACACAATTAGTGGTCAATTCATAAATAATATAATGTGCAAATTAAATAAAAGTCAAGTACACCAAATAAATATATGAAACAATAAAAAAAACTTAATATTTACAAATCCAGGTAGTCGTTGTCGTTGTCAGTCCTGTGGCCCTGAGTCGGCGGTGTAGGAGGCGGTGACGATGCCCATGTGCCACCAGCGCTACCGCTGCCACCTGATGGCAACGGTGCTGCCACCAACAGGGTCGATGCCAGCGGCACACATATGGGCCTGGTACACCTCCATCTGAGCCTCTATATGCTACATCCGCTTCAGCAACTCCCTAAACTCCAGCCTGATGTCACGGTAAATTTTAGAAGGTTAGATTTAACGGTATTTGTATAGTTTTCTAGAGTATTTGAGAATGATCTAGATGGTTCCGGAACGTTATAGAATATCCTAGAAGGTCCCAGAATACCCTAGAGAGTTCTAGAAGACTCTAGAAGGTCATAGAGTATTCTAGAAGAGTGTGGATGTTGATGAGCGGATAATTTATACGCTTTTTGGCATTGTTTTTAGTTTGTTTTTAGTAGAATCTAGTTACTTTTAGGGATGTTTTCATTAGTTTTTATGTTAAATTCACATTTCTGGACTTTACTATGAGTTTGTGTGTTTTTCTGTGATTTCAGGTATTTTCTGGCTGAAATTGAGGGACTTGAGCAAAAATCAGATTCAGAGGTTAAAGAAGGACTGCTGATGCTGTTGGATTCTGACCTCCCTTCACGCAAAGTGGATTTTCTGGAGCTACAGAACTCGAAATGGCGCGCTTTCAATTGCGTTGGAAAGGAGACATCCAGGGCTTTCCAGCAATGTATAATAGTTCATACTTTGCCCAAGTTTAGACGATGCAAACTGGCATTTAACGCCAGCTCTCTGCCCAATTCTGGCGTCCAGCGCCAGAAACAAGCTGCAAAGTGGAGTTCAACGCCCAAACTGGCACAAAAACTAGCGTTCAACTCCAAGAATGATCTCTACACGTGCAACACTCAAACTCAGCCCAAGCACACACCAAGTGGGCCCCGAAAGTGGATTTATGCATCAATTACTTACTTCTGTAAACCCTAGTGACTAGTTTATTATAAATAGAACTTTTTATCATTGTATTCGTAGTCTTGGTTACTCCGGTTCCCCTCTGGGGCCGAGACCAATGAACTCTATTCACTTATGTATTTTCAACGGTAGAGTTTCTACACTCCATAGATTAAGGTGTGAAGATCTGCTATTCCTCAAAGATTAATGCAAAGTACTACTGTTTTCTATTCAATTCATCTTATTTCGCTTCCAAGATATTCATTCGCACTTCAATCTGAATGTGATGAACGTGGCAATCATCATCATTCCCTATGAACGCGTGCCTGACAACCACTTCCGTTCTACATTAGATTGAATGAGTATCTCTTAGATCTCTTAATCGGAATCTTCGTGGTGTAAGCTAGAATGATGGCGGCATTCAAGAGAATCCGGAAAGTCTAAACCTTGTCTATGGTATTCCGAGTAGGATTCAATGACTGAATGACTGTGACGAGCTTCAAACTCGCGATTGCTGGGCGTAGTGACAGACGCAAAAGGATAGTAAATCCTATTCCAGCATGATCGAGAACTGACAGATGAATAGCCGTGCCGTGACAGGGTGCGTTGACCATTTTCACTGAGAGGATAGGATGTAACCATTACCAAGGGTGATGCCTCCAGACGATTAGCCGTGCTGTGACAGGGCATTTGGATCATTTTCCCGAGAGAAGACCGAAAGTAGCCATTGACAATGGTGATGCATCACATAAAGCCAGCCATGGAAAGGAGTAAGACTGATTGGATGAAGATAGCAGGAAAGGAGAGGTTCAGAGGAACGAAAGCATCTCTATTCGCTTATCTGAAATTCTCACCAATGATTTACATAAGTATTTCTATCCCTATTTTATTAATTATTTTCGAAAACCCCATTACTATTTTATATCCGCCTGACTGAGATTTACAAGGTGACCATAGCTTGCTTCATACCAACAATCTCCGTGGGATTCGACCCTTACTCACGTAAGGTATTACTTGGACGACCCAGTGCACTTGCTGGTTAGTTGTGCGAAGTTGTGAACCATGGTATTGGCATCATGTTTTTGGCGCCATCACCAGGGAAAGAAAGAGCAATGAATTTTACATAATCAAAGTGTAATCACAATTTCTGCGCACCAAGTTATTGGCGCCGTTGCCGGGGATTGTTCGAGTTTGGACAACTGACGGTTCATCTTGTTGCTCAGATTAGGTAATTTTCTTTTTGTTTTCTTTTCAAAAATTTTTCAAAAATCTTTCAAAAAAATTCTCATCTGTTTTCGAAAAAAAAATACAAAAAAATTTATAAAATCATAAAAATCAAAAATATTTTTGTGTTCTTGTTTGAGTCTTGAGTCATGTTATAAGTTTGGTGTCAATTGCATATTCATCTTGCATTTTTCGAAAATTCATGCATTCATAGTGTTCTTTATGATCTTCAAGTTGTTCTTGGTAAGTCTTCTTGTTTGATCTTTGCATTTGCATGTTTTGTGTCTTTTCTTGTTTTTCATATGCATTCTTGAATTCTTAGTGTCTAAGCATTAAAGAATTCTAAGTTTGGTGTCTTGCATGTTTTCTTTGAATTAAAAATTTTTTCAAAAATATGTTCTTGATGTTCATCATGATCTTCATAGTGTTCTTGGTGTTCATCTTGACATTCATAGCATTCTTGCATGCATTCATTATTTTGATCCATAACTTTCATGCATTGCATCATTTTTCTTGTTTTTCTCTCTCATCATTAAAAATTCAAAAATAAAAAAATATCTTTCCCTTTTTCTCTCTTAAAATTTCGAAAATTAGATTTGACTTTTTCAAAAATTTTTAAAATCTAGTTGTTTTCATGAGTCAAGTCAAATTTTCAATTTAAAAATCTTATCTTTTTCAAAATCTTTTTCAAAAATCAAATCTTTTTCAATTTTCTTAGTTATTTTCGAAAATTCTAAAAACATTTTTCAAAAATCTTTTTCTTATTTTTTATATCAAATTTTCGAAAATAACAATAACAATTAATGTTTTGATTCAAAAATTTCAAGTTTGTTACTTACTTGTTAAGAAAGATTCAAACTTTGAGTTCTAAAATCATATCTTGTGATTTCTTGTGAATCAAGTCATTAATTGTGATTTTAAAAATCAAATCTTTTTCAGAAACTAATTTCAAACATATCTTTTCAAAATATCTTCTTATCATATCTTTTTCAAAAACTTGATTTCAAAATATCTTCTCTAACTTCCTAACTCCTTATCTTTTCAAAATTTGTTTCAACTAACTAACCAACTTTTTGTTTGTTTCTTATCTTTTTCAAAACTACCTAACTAACTCTCTCTCTCTAATTTTCAAAAATATCTCCCCCTTTTCAAAAAAAAAAATTTTCTTTTTAATTAACTAATTATTTTATTTTTTATTTGAATTTTCAAAAATTACTAACCTTTTTCAAAAAACTATTTTCGAAAATCACTAACTCTTTTTCAAAAATTATTTTCGAAATTTCTCCCTCTCCCATCTTATTCTATTTATTTATTTATCTACTAACATATCCCATCTCAATTCACTGCTCCTATCCTTACCCTTGTGTTTGGATTCTTCATTCTTCTTCACCCCTATTCCTTTTCTTTTTCTACTAACAATAAGGAACCTCTTTACTGTGACATAGAGGATTCCTCTTCTTTTCTTTTTCTCTTCTCTTTCTTATGAGCAGGGACAAAGAAAAAGGCATTCTTGTTGAAGCTGATCCAGAACCTGAAAGGACTCTGAAGAGGAAACTAAGAGAAGCTAAATTACAACAATCCAGAGACAACCTTATTGAAAATTTTGAACAAGTAAAGGAGATGGCAGCCGAACCCAACAACAATAATGCAAGGAGAATGCTTGGTGACTTTACTGCACCTAATTCCAATTTACATGGAAGAAGCATCTCCATTCCTGCCATTGGAGCAAACAACTTTGAGCTGAAACCTCAACTAGTTTCTCTGATGCAGCAGAACTGCAAGTTTCATGGACTTCCATCTGAAGATCCTTTTCAGTTCTTAACTGAATTCTTGCAGATCTGTGATACTGTTAAGACTAATGGAGTAGATCCTGAAGTCTACAGGCTCATGCTTTTCCCTTTTGCTGTAAGAGACAGAGCTAGAGTGTGGTTGGACTCTCAACCCAAAGACAGCCTGAACTCTTGGGATAAGCTGGTCACGACTTTCTTAGCCAAGTTCTTTCCTCCTCAAAAGCTGAGCAAGCTTAGAGTGGATGTTCAAACCTTCAAACAAAAAGATGGTGAATCCCTCTATGAAGCTTGGGAAAGATACAAACAGTTGACCAAAAAGTGTCCTTCTGACATGCTTTCAGAATGGACCATCCTGGATATATTCTATGATGGTTTATCTGAGTTATCAAAGATGTCATTGGATACTTCTGCAGGTGGATCCATTCACCTAAAGAAAACGCCTGCAGAAGCTCAAGAACTCATTGACATGGTTGCTAATAACCAGTTCATGTACACTTCTGAAAGGAATCCTGTGAATAATGGGACGCCTATGAAGAAGGGAGTTCTTGAAGTTGATACTCTGAATGCCATATTGGCTCAGAACAAAATATTGACTCAGCAAGTCAATATGATTTCTCAGAGTCTGAATAGAATGCAAGCTGCATCCAACAGTACTCAAGAGGCTTCTTATGCAGAAGAAGCTTATGATCCTGAAAATCCTACAATAGCAGAGGTGAATTACTTAGGTGAACCTTATGGAAACACCTATAACCCATCATGGAGAAATCATCCAAATCTCTCATGGAAGGATCAAAGGCCTCAACAAGGCTTTAATAATGGTGGAAGAAACAAGTTTAACAATAATAAACCTTTTCCATCATCGACTCAGCAACAGACAGAGAACTCTGAACAAAATACCTCTAATTTAGCAAACTTAGTCTCTGATCTATCCAAGGCAACTGTAAGTTTCATGAATGAAACAAGGTCTTCCATTAGAAATTTGGAAGCACAAGTGGGCCAGCTGAGTAAAAGGATCACTGAAATCCCTCCTAGTACTCTCCCAAGCAATACAGAAGAGAATCCAAAAGGAGAGTGCAAGGCCATTGACATAAGCACCATGGCCGAACCTGTAAGGGAAGGAGAGGACGTGAATCCCAAGGGGGAAGACCTCCTGGGACGTCCAGTGATCAATAAGGAGTTTCTCTCTGAGGAACCAAAGGAATCTGAGACTCATCTAGAGACCATACAGATTCCATTGAACCTCCTTATGCCATTCATGAGCTCTGATGAGTATTCCTCTTCTGAAGAGAATGGGGATGTCACTGAAGAGCAAACTGCCAAGTTTCTTGGTGCAATCATGAAGTTGAATGCCAAATTATTTGGCATTGAGACTTGGGAAGATGAACCTCCCTTGTTCACCAATGAACTAAGTGATCTGGATCAACTGACATTGCCTCAGAAGAGACAGGATCCTGGAAAGTTCATAATACTTTGTACCATAGGCACCATGATCTTTAAGGCTCTGTGTGACCTTGGTTCAGGGATAAACCTCATGCCCCTCTCTGTAATAGAGAAACTGGGAATCTATGGGGTACAAGCTGCTAAAATCTCATTAGAGATGGCAGACAATTCAAGAAAACAGGCTTATGGACAAGTAGAGGACGTGTTAGTAAAGGTTGAAGGCCTTTACATCCCTGCTGATTTCATAGTCCTGGATACTGGAAAGGAAGAGGATGAATCCATCATCCTAGGAAGACCTTTCCTAGCCACAGCAAGAGCTGTGATTGATGTGGACAGAGGAGAATTGATCCTTCAATTAAATGAGGACAACCTTGTGTTTACAACTCAAGGATCTCTCTCTGCATCCATGGAGAGGAAGCATAAAAAGCTTCTCTCAAAGCAGAGTCAAACAAAGCCCCCACAGTCAAACTCTAAGTTTGGTGTTGGGAGGCCACAACCAAACTCTAAGTTTGGTGTCAAACCCCCATATCCAAACTCTGAGTTTGGTGTTGGGAGGTCTCAACAAAGCTCTGCACATCTGTGAGGCTCAATGAGAGCCCACTGTCAAGCTATTGACATTAAAGAAGCGCTTGTTGGGAGGCAACCCAATGTTTATTTATCTAATTTTCATTGTTTTTCATGTTTTATTAGGTTCATGATCATGTGGAGTCACAAAATAAATATAAAAATTGAAAACGGAATCAAAAACAGCAGAAGAAAAATCACACCCTGGAGGAAGGCCTTACTGGCGTTTAAACGCCAGTAAGAAGCATGTTTTGGGCGTTCAACGCCAGAACAGAGCATGGTTCTGGCGCTGAACGCCAGAAATGGGCAGCATCTGGGCGTTTGAACGCCAGAAGTGCACCCTGGAGAAGAGCTGGCGCTGAACGCCCAGAACAAGCATGGTTCTGGCGTTCAACGCCAGAAATGGGCAACAAATGGGCGTTCAACACCCAGAACAAGCACCAATCTGGCGCTGAACGCCCAGAGTTGTGTGCAAGGGCATTTTGCATGCCCAATTTGGTGCAAGGTTGTAAATCCTTGAACACCTTAGGATCTGTGGACCCCACAGGATTCCCACATACCTCCACTCACCTTACCTCCTCATAATCCTATATCACCCTCTCTCTCCATTCATAATCATCCCTTCTGTTTTCCATTTACCACTCACATCCATACACCCCACCTACCTCCAAAATTCAAAATCTCTTTTCCCACCCAATCCCACCCATATGGCCGAATACACACATCCCTCCATCTCCTCCATATCTTCTTCTTCTTCTTCTATTCTTTCTTCTTTTGCTCGAGGGCGAGCAACATGCTAAGTTTGGTATGGTAAAAGTATAAGCTTTTTGTTTTTCCATTACCATTAATGGCACCTAAGGCCAGAGAAACCTCAAGAAAGAGAAAAGGGAAGGCAATTGCTTCCACCTCTGAGCCATGGGAGATGGAAATATTCATCTCACAAGCCCATCACTAAGAAAAGGATGGAGCAAGCAAGAGAGCCCATTCATGGAGCTCAAGAGGCGTATAAAGCTCATCACCATGAGATCCCGGAGATGCCTCAAATGCATTTTCCTCCACAAAACTATTGGGAGCAAATCAACACCTCCCTAGGAGAATTGAGTTCCAATATGGGACAACTAAGGGTGGAACATCAAGAGCACTCCATCATCCTTCATGAAATAAGAGAAGATCAAAAAGCAATGAGGGAGGAGCAACAAAGACAAGGAAGAGACATAGAAGAGCTCAAGGACATCATTGGTTCCTCAAGAAGGAAACGCCACCATCACTAAGGTGGATTCATTCCTTGTCCTTATTTCTTCTGTTTTTCGTTTTCTATGCTATGTGCTTAATCTATGTTTGTGTCTTCATTACATGATCATTAGTAGTTAGTAACTATGTCTTAAAGTTATGAATGTCCTATGAATCCATCACCTCTCTTAAATGAAAAATGTTTTAATTCAAAAGAACAAGAAGTACATGAGTTTTGAATTTATCCTTGAACTTAGCTTAATTATATTGATGTGGTGACAATGCTTCTTGTTTTTTGAATGTATGCTTGAACAGTGCATATGTCTTTTGAAGTTGTTGTTTAAGAATGTTAAATATGTTGGCTCTTGAAAGAATGATGACTAGGAGACATGTTATTTGATAATCTGAAAAATCATAAAAATAATTCTTGAAGCAAGAAAAAGCAGCAAAGAACAAAGCTTGCAGAAAAAAAATAGCAAAAAAAAAAAAATAGCAAAAAAAAAAAATAGAAAGAAAAAGAAAAAGCAAGCAGAAAAAGCCAAAAGCTCTTAAAACCAAGAGGCAAGAGCAAAAAGCCAATAACCTTTAAAACCAAAAGGCAAGGGCAAATAAAAAGGATCCCAAGGCTTTGAGCATCAGTGGATAGGAGGGCCTAAAGGAATAAAATCCTGGCCTAAGCGGCTAAACCAAGCTGTCCCTAACCATGTGCTTGTGGCGTGTAGGTGTCAAGTGAAAACTTGAGACTGAGCGGTTAAAGTCAAGGTCCAAAGCAAAAGAAGAGTGTGCTTAAGAACCCTGGACACCTCTAATTGGGGACTTTAGCAAAGCTGAGTCACAATCTGAAAAGGTTCACCCAATTATGTGTCTGTGGCATTTATGTATCCGGTGGTAATACTGGAAAACAAAGTGCTTAGGGCCACGGCCAAGACTCATAAAGAAGCTGTGTTCAAGAATCATCATACTGAACTAGGAGAATCAATAACACTATTTGAACTCTGAGTTCCTATAGATGCCAATCATTCTGAACCTCAATGGATAAAGTGAGATGCCAAAACTATTCAAGAGGCAAAAAGCTACAAGTCTCGCTCATCTGATTGGAGCTATGTTTCATCGATAGTTTGGAATTTATAGTATATTCTCTTCTTTTTATCCTATTTGATTTTCAGTTGCTTGGGGACAAGCAACAATTTAAGTTTGGTGTTGTGATGAGCGGATAATTTATACGCTTTTTGGCATTGTTTTTAGTAGAATCTAGTTACTTTTAGGGATGTTTTCATTAGTTTTTATGTTAAATTCACATTTCTGGACTTTACTATGAGTTTTTGTGTTTTTGTGTGATTTCGGGTATTTTCTGGCTGAAATTGAGGGACTTGAGCAAAAATCAGATTCAGAGGTTAAAGAAGGACTGCTGATGCTGTTGGATTCTGACCTCCCTACACTCAAAGTGGATTTTCTGGAGCTACAGAACTCGAAATGGTGCGCTTCCAATTGCGTTAGAAAGTAGACATCCAGGGCTTTCCAGAAATGTATAATATTCCATACTTTGCCCAAGTTTAGACGACGAAAACTGGCATTTAACGCTAGCTCTCTGCCCAATTCTGGCGTCCAGCACCAGAAACAAGCTGCAAAGTGGAGTTCAACGCCCAAACTGGCACAAAAGCTGGCGTTCAACTCCAAGAATGATCTCTACACGTGCAACACTCAAACTCAGCCCAAGCACACACCAAGTGGGTCCCGAAAGTGGATTTATGCATCAATTACTTACTTCTGTAAACCCTAGTGACTAGTTTATTATAAATAGAACTTTTTATCATTGTATTCGTAGTCTTGGTTACTCCGGTTCCCCTCTGGGGCCGAGACCAATGAACTCTATTCACTTATGTATTTTCAACGGTAGAGTTTCTACACTCCATAGATTAAGGTGTAAAGCTCTGCTGTTCCTCAAAGATTAATGCAAAGTACTACTGTTTTCTATTCAATTCATCTTATTTCGCTTCCAAGATATTCATTCGCACTTCAATCTGAATGTTATGAACGTGACAATCATCATCATTCCCTATGAACGCGTGCCTGACAACCACTTCCGTTCTACATTAGATTGAATGAGTATCTCTTAGATCTCTTAATCGGAATCTTCGTGGTGTAAGCTAGAATGATGGCGGCATTCAAGAGAATCCGGAAAGTCTAAACTTTGTCTGTGGTATTCCGAGTAGGATTCAATGACTGTGACGAGCTTCAAACTCGCGATTGCTGGGCGTAGTGACAGACGCAAAAGGATAGTAAATCCTATTCCAGCATGATCGAGAACCGACAGATGAATAGCCGTGCTGTGACAGGGTGCGTTGACCATTTTCACTGAGAGGATAGGATGTAACCATTGACAAGGGTGATGCCTCTAGACGATTAGCCGTGTCGTGACAGGGCATTTGGATCATTTTCCCGAGAGAAGACCGAAAGTAGCCATTGACAATGGTGATGCATCACATAAAGCCAGCCATGGAAAGGAGTAAGACTGATTGGATGAAGATAGCAGGAAAGGAGAGGTTCAGAGGAACGAAAGCATCTCTATTCGCTTATCTGAAATTCTCACCAATGATTTACATAAGTATTTCTATCCCTATTTTATTAATTATTTTCGAAAACCCCATTACTATTTTATATCCGCCTGACTGAGATTTACAAGGTGACCATAGCTTGCTTCATACCAACAATCTCCGTGGGATTCGACCCTTACTCACGTAAGGTATTACTTGGACGACCCAGTGCACTTGCTGGTTAGTTGTGCGAAGTTGTGAACCATGGTATTGGCATCATGTTTTTGGCGCCATCACCAGGGAAAGAAAGTGCAATGAATTTTATATAATCAAAGTGTAATCACAATTTCTGCGCACCAGATGTATATAGGAGTATGAATAATAGTATGGAAGAATCTAGAAGTATTTAGAAAGTTGTGGTAGGATAGATACTTATAATGAAGGTTCTAGATGATTAATCTAGACCATTGATTAGATTTAATCATAACCATCCATTGAAGAGGTGGATGGCTATAAATAGGGGGTGAGAGTTAGAGTGTGAGTCATGTGTGAGTGATTTGTAATAAACACTTGAGCAATAAAGTGTTCTTTCCACCAAAGCTTCCTTTCTCTTGTGTTCTCTTGTATTCTTAGCTTTCTTGCTAAGTATTGAGGGTTAGGCTGACTTGGTCTTAGCTCAAGAGGTTGAGTAAGTCTGATGCCGGCATGGTAGCGTTGGAGTGTGTCCAAGGCCGTGACACTGAGCTCATCCGTAGACGTCCCGTGGGTAAGGGTCTCCTAATACCTCTCCCGATAATCGTTAAACTTATGAATCCTGCCGCTAATGTCCAACACTAAATCCGATGGTACTCAACATTTTTCTTGTAGTGTTATCTGAAAATTGTGATTTGGGTTTGAACGTAAGGTTTAAGCTCCTTTTAGGGTTATGTCCGACGTTTTCTGGTGCTAAGGTGCTACCATCCAATGTCTTATTGAAGGTGGGGGTGGTGCAAGGGACTCTAATACTTAAGTGTGTGTTTGGATTGGCATTTGTGAAACTAGAGTTTGAATGAAAGTAATTTTATAGAATGGGTAGAAGTGAGTTTGTTTCAACATGATTTATGTTTGGCAAATCTATACCATAATTGATTTTGATAAAATAAATATTATTTGGATAATATTAATTAAAATCACTTTTAGATAGGTAATTACAAAAAAAGACATGACATGAAATTATAATGTTAAATTTTTATGCATGTTTAATTCTTTTAATACTTTTTTTAGTATGATTTTTATATAGTATTTTTTTAGTACTCTTAGTACTCTTTTTTAGTACGCTATAATTTATTATTATTATTATTATTATTATTATTATTATTATTATTATTATTATTATTATTTATGGTTAATTTTTTAAATTAATTTAATTTACTTAATGGGATCAATAAATCATATTATAAAATGATAATAATAAATATAATACACAAGAATCACAATTATAAAAGCGTACAATGTCAAACAAAAAAATTAACAAAAAATAAAAATAATAAATAATAAAAAGAGAGCTCATATAAAAAGAAATAATAAGAATTCTATAAATAAAACAATAACATGTATAAAGGGTAAGGTTGGTAAAAAAAAAAGAAATATTTAGAGTCAATGGCTGAACGCTAGTTAGTGAAATGCAGAAGTTAAGAATTGTTGCTTCCTATAAATGTGGTTTTGAGTACAAAATCACTTCTATGTTCATAAGGAGAAAAAATAGCCATACCAAAAATTAAAGCTTTCAAAAAGTTTGAACGTACTTTCCCCTTCTAAATGCCAAAACAAATATACCCTAAGTTAGCAAGAGTTTTAGGCAGATTTTTTATGTATATCAAAGTTCGAAGAATACCTACGGATGTCAGGGTATTTATCTTTGTAGGTGGTGATCTAATAACCACTTTATAAAGTGGTTCCACCTTTAATGGTGGATAATTCTTCTCTTTTATTAGGGAGGTTGTTGAGAACTCCTTTATAGATGAGTAGAAGATATTGTAGGAGTTAGTTACTTATTTATATAAGTGGGGCTAGGCCCATGTCACAGTGTCTGATCTCTATGAGGTCAGGTAGGTAGTAATGTAGATCTGAACATTGATATCTGTAGAGTGTTGGTTGGGCTTCATTCATTTTGGGCCTGGCTAAATTGTGGGCCAAGGTATGAACAGGGCCCTTGCTTGAGACCGAGCTTCTTTAAGTCAGGCTCAAGCATTTATAAGTCGGTCCTGATCTCTTGTAGCTTTCATTCAGTCAAGTTGGGTTTACGATCTGTCTTGGGAAACAAGTCAGGTACTCGACATATTTTTGAATCTGAACACTATGTCTTTTTGTAATCATTCACGTGTCTTTTTGGTTACATTGGTAACGGTGCACGTCTTTTAACGAGGTTTTGAAATTACTATTTCACCCCTTGTTACTTATATAAGGCGGTTCATTTTTTCTTTCTCCTTTTTTCGTTCTTTCATCTTCACGCTGTTTTCTTTGAATTCCCTTCTCTTCTTCGAGAGGCCGTCTTTATTTTTGAGTGTTACATTTTTGGAATCTTCTTTGCTTTTTTGTTGATTTTTGCTTACAAGCTCCTGAGCCATTTTTCTAGGGTTTTCACGCAATCTTCTTTTTCATCATTGTCATTGAGGTTGGTGCGTTGCCTTCTCATCGATTATTATGATTGCTGACTCTTGTTTGAAGATTTTCTCATGAAATGTGGATTCTTTGTTGAATCTTGTAGTAATTTTTGTTTTCCCTCTTTTCAAGGTTTTGTGATTTTTGAAAAATGGAGCAATTGCTATTTATGTAAGAAAGTAATTTTCTACCCCCGTTGTTTGCAGGTTCCTTCTTTATGTTGATTTTTTGCTTCTTAAGCGCTACTATGATTTTCTTTATAATAATCTCTTTGATGTATTATGACCTTATATTGCCCCTAAATAGTTTCATTATTTCACTACAAGAAATTACTAGAATAGCGACGAAAAAAATTTGTTGCTAACAGCGACTGATTTAGCGACTGATATAGAATTTCTAGGACTAGAAAAAAGTTGGTTGCTAAATTACATTCAGCATCTAATTTTAGCGACCAACAAAATTGGTCATTAATAGCAACTGAATTAGCGACCGATAAGTTTTTTATACAACCAGAATAATGTTGGTCACTAAAGTCTGTCTCTATTTTTTTAATTTAGCGACCGAATTAGTAACCAAAACAAAAAAGTAACATCTTTGGGTATCCTGGTCACAAAATCGATAGATATTTTTTAATTTAGCAAACAATTTTTCTACCGATAGAGAAATAGAGTGGAAAATTGTTTGGTCACTAATTCAGTCGCTAAGGTCGTGGTCTTTAAATCGGTTGCTAATTGTTAAGATAGTGACCAATTCTAGCAACCAATTGAAAAATACTATTATAAACTAATTAGTCACTAAATCAGTCACTAATTTAAACAAAATAAGATAGTTACTGAGTTACCCTCACGAACCCTAACTCATCCATTCTGTTCTCATCTTCTCCAAACAATTACTGAGTTACCCACCAAAAGCACATCATCGTCTTCTTCGTCTTTAGATTTAACCACACCATTGTCGTCATCTTTGTGGATGTGCCATCTTTGTCATCTTCTGATTGCCGCACCATCTTCTGAGGTCTGGTTGCCGTCGTCTTTTGTGGTCTCGGCATCATTGCCTTCATCTTTAAGATCTCAATGGCGGTGGCTTCGTCTTAGTTCGCAGGGTTGTCATTGTCTTCCGAGCTTGCAGCGCCATTGCCATGTCTCTTAAGCTCGCAGCACTGTCGCTATCCTCTTCTGACATCTCGACACCGTTGCCTTCATCTTTGAGATCTCGGCAGCATCAGTGTCGTCTGAGTTCAGATATCATCTCATCACCATCCAGATCTGACTTTCTTGTTGTCGTGCCATTCTTTTCTCATCGTCACATCCGTTGGTCGCGCCGCCTCCTCTGCTCACTCCTTTGTTGCAGATCGTCGCCTTGTCGTGCAGATCCATTGTTTCTCCTTGTCGCGTAGTTCATTTCTCATCGCCGCCTCCTCTGGTAACTTTTTCTCCGGCAACAGCAACAGTCTTTAGGGTTGGCAGCGGGGCGGGTAGGGGCAGGTTTTTGCCCTACTCGACCCTGACTCACCCTCCTTTTACTTATCTACTACCCGCCCCATCCCTACCAACGGGTAGTAAACTGTTGTACCTAACCCGCCTGCGGGTACCCTCCGATCCTCTATAAAAATTAATTTTTACATATTCATATATAAATTAAGATAAAAACTTAAAATTCATGGATAAATTAAAATACAAATATAAAGGAGTCTTCAATCCTTTTTTTTTAATTATTTTTCACATCTTCATTATCATTAAAAATTTAAAAGATGAGACCAAGGAGAGTGCTTCCATTCGTTGTCTTTAGTAACCAAAATTTTCGAGGGCAAAAATTTTTGTTAGGGGGTGGAACGCGAAATTGAACTCTGCATGTTTCGCACAGATGAACCGGCAAGTGCAACGGGTCATCCAAGTAATACCTCAGGTGAGTGAGGGTCAAATCCCACGGAGATTGTTGGATTGAGCAAGCAATGGATATCTTGTAGATCTTAGTCAGGCGATTAGAAAAGATGGTTGTTTGTTTGAAAGTATAAATAATAATAAAGAACGAAATACCAGATCGGTGTGAAAACGGTGATAGAGATTCAGTTAAGGCTTTGGAGATGCGTATTCTTTTCGGATTAACTTTTCTTACTGTCTACTTCAATAACGAATGATTCATTCAATGACAGCCGTAAGTGATTAACTCATGTCCTCTCATCAAGTTAATCTCTTCTAAACCATAGCAGTCCACCATATCCGAGCAACTCATGTCCTCTCATCAAGTTAACGCATGGCTTCCCACTATGGCCGAAGGTGAAGACCTAAGCAATCCATTCCCCTTCGCGATCCTACTCAAAACGCCACAGACAAAGTCGGATCTTCCGAATCAGGGAATGCTGCTTCTCTGACTCTAGCCTTAATGCCACAAAAACCTTAGTAACCCACGTTCAATGGAATTTTATGTCACTTATCCAAAGTCACCCAGGTACTCTCTTGGAATCCACAGTGCACTATCTAGCTGTGGTTCAATGCTATCCGGGTCAGGACTCACACGGAACCCATGTAGAATAAGGATGAATGTCACAGTTCACCCTCAATTCATGAGATGAAGACCGAAAATGCACAAGAGAATAGAATCAAACGTGTATTGGAATAGAAACAGTAATATTATTAATCCATGAGAATAGAATCAGCAGAGCTCCTAACCCTAACTTAGGAGGTTTAGTTGCTTATAGCTTATAGAAAGTAGTGCATTCAAAAACAGGGTGGAAGAAGATCCTAAACAAGGGTGATCTTCTCCTATATATAATAACCTAATAACTATGAAGTACAAAAATATGATAGACTAGACTAGAGGTGCGAAAGTCCACTCTTGGGCCCACTTTGGTTGAGTGCTTGGGCTGAGCTTGGCATCTAGCTTGAGGGATGGGTGTTGAACGCCCATTAGGGGGTTGATCCATGCTTCCTTGTGTTCCTTGGTGGGCGTTGAATTCCCCAAAGGGGGTGATTGGGTGTTCAACACTGGCTTGAATCTCCTTGGGGCGTTGAATGCCAGAAAGGGGGTAGTTCATTGGCGTTCAACACCCAATATGGGCAGGTTTCTTTGAAGGAAAGTATAGAACATTATATATTGTTGGAAAACTCTGAAAGTTAGCTTTCTAACACCATTAAGAACGCGTCATTTGGACCTTTGTAGTTCGAGAAATGCTCATTTTAATGTCTGAAGGTCAGAATCTGACAGCATCTGCTACGCTTTCCTTGCATCTGAATCAGACTTTGCCAAAACTCCTCAATTTCAGCCAGAAAATACCTAAAATCATATAAAAATACAACAAATCAAAGTAGAATCTAAAAACATGAATTTTGCACTAAAACCTATGAAAATATAATAAAACTTAAACAAAACATAACTAAAACAATATGAAAATGATGTCAAAAAGCGTATAAAATATCTGCTCATCAGAACACCAAACTTAAATTGTTGCTTATCTCCAAGCAACCAAAAAAAAGTAGGATCAGAAAGAAGAGAAGGGTACATGATGTGAGAATTATTGTCAGTCTAGAAATTTCTCAATAGAAATAGAATTTCTTCGTTGTAAGCATAGTTCCAAACCAACTAATAATTCTCCATCAAAGTTTTAATATAGTTGTCATAAGTACAAACCCCAATAAAAATCGAGAGTATTTAAACCTCGGGTCGTTTCACAAGGAATTGCAATGAAGTTCTCAATTATTGGCTATGAAGAAACAAGGGGGTTTGATTTGGTGATTGACAAGAAAAGTAAATAACAAGAAAGTAAATGACAATTAAATAATAAAAAAAAAGGAAAAGAAATCTTGGCTAAGGCATGGAAATTGAGATCACCATCCTTGTCTAGACAACCATATATTGACAATTATGAGGGACCAACCCATCAAGTCTACTTCTATGCTTGAAGTAAGTCTAACAGGCTTGATCAACATCAACCATAAGTCCCAACCTAGCGATTAATTAGCTTAATAGTAGGTTAGTATCAATGGACATGAAATTGATCAACAAGGGACCCAAATCACCAATCCAATTAGACCCAATGACTCAAGGTCACTCAATTCCCTTAGCCTAGGCCAAGAGTGTAGAAAACTACTCTATAACTAGTGAAAGCATTTTATCAAACACCTAGAGTGCAATAAAAGTAAACATCACAAATTGTAAGAATCAAGGAAACCCATAACTAACACAAACAAGAAATCAACAATAGCAATTAAGATAAACATAAAAAGACATGAAAACATAAAATTGCATTAAAAGAAAATGAAAATCCAACAAGGGTTCATGAAAGTAAAAATGGCAAAATAAGGAAATTAACAAGAAAAGCTAATAAGATTGAGACAATAGAACAATAAAATATAAAGAGAGTTGAACTAAAAACAAGAATTAAAAGTTGGATCTAAGAAATTTTAACCTAAACTACCCTAAATTCTAGAGAGAAGGGAGAGCTTCTCTCTCTAGAATTCTAACCTAAAACATGATGAAAACTAAACTATGACTACTCTCCCTCATTCCCTTGCAATCCTTGGGTTCAAAAGTATCATAAATGAGTTGGATTTGGGCCTCCTTGAGCTCAGAAATTGCTCCCAGCGTATTGCCTTTAGTGAGGTCACGTGCCGCTTGTCACGCGTGCGCATGGGTCACGCGTACGCGTCACTAGCAACTTTCCTTGCCACGCGTACGCGTCGCTTAACGATTGCGTGTGGGCCACGTAAACGCGTCGCTGGACAGATTACCAAAATCCCATTTCTTCATGAATTCTCCATTTTTGCATGCTTTTTCTTTATTTCTTCAACCCAGTCTTTGCCTTCTAAACCTGAAATCACTTAACAAACATATCAAGGCATCAAATGGAATTAAAGTGAATTAAATTTAGCAATATTAGGGCCTAAAAAATATGTTTTTACTTTTAAGCACAAATTAGGAGAAATTCACAAAATCATGTTATTTCATTGGATAAATGTGAGATAAGTTTGATAAAATCTCCTGAATTTAACACAAGATAAATCACAAAATTGGGGTTTATCAAACCTCCCCACACTTAAACTAAGCATGTCTTCATGCTAAACCAAGAAAGAATAGAAATGGGGTATGAACATTTATTCAATGCAAATAAACTATATGAACCTATCTACTTGCATGCAACTAAATGTAAGATGATTCTACCTACTTGGTTAAAAGTAAATCAATCTTCAAGAACATATATGAACAAGTAGGGCTAAGGTAAGATGACGTTTCATAAACTCTACCAATTCAAATATAAAAAATGAGGTATATACAAACTTACAAAAAGAAAGCTCATGAAAGCAGGGAACAAGGAATAGAGCATCGAATTTTCACCGGAAGTGTATCTGCTCTAGTTGCTTAAGTGTATAGGGTTGATTCACTCAATTCTCCTTTAATCATGGTTTCCAAGATTTATTTTTATCTAAAAATAAAAAATTATTCAATGCATGCATACATTTATCATGAGGACTTATTCATAGGTTGTAACGAGGCTAGGATAAAGGTAAGGATGCATATGGTCAAGTGAGCTTGAAATTTGAATCTTTGATTAACCTAAGCTCTCACCTAATACACATAACAACCTATACAATTCTAATACACCAACTAGCTACCATGATTCCCACTTTTTTTTTCACATACTCATGCATTCTCTTTAATTCACATTCCCTATGCATTGTTGTTATTACTTTGCTTTGGGGCATTTTTGTCCCCTTTTATTGCTTTTCTTTTTCTCTTTTATTTTCTCTTTATTTTTATTTTTATTTTTCTTTATATTTTTTTTCACACTAAAGTATATACAAAGGTACCAATGCATATGGTTTAAACATTCAATACATGAGTGTGTACCCAATTCCCAATATCTTCAATAAAAAAATACAAAAACACACTTTTACCTCAACCAATGTTCCCAAGTTTCCCACACTTGAATGACAAACACTCTCACTAGTCTAAGCTAATCAAGGATCCAAATTAGAGGACATTTATTATTTTTCACTTAGGAGTAGTGATGTGCTACATTAAAGAACAAAAGGGAATTAAATATAGGCTTAAAATTGGCTAACAATGGTGGATAAAAGGGTAAGGCCATTTGGGTAAGTGAGCTATTTGAAATGAGGGCCTCAATCATATAAATGAATTCATACACGAAATAATGGACATAAAGAATCAAACAAATCAAGGATTACAATCATTGAAAGAGAATAATACACACAAGAATAGAAATAGGTGGTTATATGATGTAACCACACAATTAGACTCAAAACTCACATGCTTGTGTTCTTAGCTCAAAAACCATGTTCCAAAATTAATTCCTTCAAGCAAGTTCAACAAATTTTTTTTTTCAAATTGGTAGGGTGTCCTAAAATAGTTTTTTTGGAAGGAAAATCATCACTCAACCAAGTAGTCCTAACATAAAAATGGGTAAAATATGTACAAATTCTAACTAACATGCAACCTTCATATAATACAACAACTAGCTAACAAAGGAAATTAAGAATTGGTGTTGGAAAAGGAAGTGGTTACCCACAGAGGTCGGTCCTCGACCTCCCCATACTTAAAGATTGCACCGTCCTCAGTGCATTCAAAGATGAGCAAGGTGGACGGGTTGCTACAACTGATGAGCTCCTTCAAAAGGTTGTTCGGAGGGACTTGTTTGTCGCCCTGTTTAGAGGCTTTTCCATTCCCCTCTTGGTAGCCAACCAAAATGGAGAGAAAAAGAAAGAAAATTAAGCCCACAACAAAGATATCAAAGCAAATAGAACATATGCGAGGGCTAATGCCAAATAAAAGCAGAGTCTCAACTACATGGTAGCTACAACATGTAAGTGAGAAAGCAATATAAGCAAAGGGCATATCAACTAACACTTGATGCAAGAGTAAAGTCAAAGCATAAGTAAATGGTATAAAAAGAATACTCGAAAGCTTCAAGTTCAAATAGGAATTGACACAAACAAGATTAGTGATAAGCATGAGAGCAGCTGGTCCCTTTCTAACTCAATGATAATGAGGCACAAAAACAAAGAACAATGAGTTAGGAAGGACTAATGCACTAATCTTGTGTGTGAAACAAATATACAATTAATGCTAAACAAGTCACAAAGCACTAAAACAATGCAAGAAATTCTCAACAATTGAGTAGGAGAATTCAACACCAATGTTAAAATAAGAAACTTAGAAAAGAAAATAAGAACAAACTATAAAAATAAAATTAAAATGCAATGAATGAAAATAAGCAAATGCAATAAACAAAAGAAAATGAAAGAAGAGTAAAATAAAAAGTGGAATTTTGGAGAGAGGGAGAAGAAGGAAGTAAGAAAGGAAGAATAGAGAAGAAGAAAAGTGACGAACGGATTTTTTGCTAGTAACGAATTCACAATAAATTCCCGTTGTAAGTATAGTTTCTAAACCAACTAAAATCCTTTCGTACAAAAATTTGGTTGTCACAAGGAACAAACCCCTAATAAAATTAAAAACCGAAGTATTTAAACCTTGGGTCGTCTCTCAAGGAATTGTAGGGAGCTGTATTTATTATTGATTATGGAAGATTATCTTTTTGGGGTTTTTGAATAAGGAACAAGAAAAAGTAAATTGTAAGAATTAAATTAATAACTAATAAAGCTCTTAGCAAGGTATGAAAACTGGACATCCTATCCTAGTTATCCTTATTAATTGTGATGAGAATTGTTCCTTGCTCCCACTTGGTTAACCTCTAACTATGAAGGTAGGTCAAGTGGATGAATCAATTTGATTCCTCAAGTCCTAGTCAACTCCCAAGGAAAGACTAGAGTTATTAGAATTCAAATTAACTAACAACTTTCAATTATCACTCAACAAAGGAGTTTGATAACTCAAGCGTCTCCAATTAATCAATTCAAGCTAAGAATGTAAAAAGCTAAATTAAAATCATAAATATGAAATACCTCAAATTGCATTAAATAGAGAAATCAAATCTAAAATGAAGTTCATAAACCAAATTGAAAAGATAAATAAACTAGAATGCTAGAATAAATAAAAATAGAAGAGAAACTAAATTAAAGGAACATTGAACCTGGAATGGAGAAGAAGTAAACCTAACCTAAGAGAAATCCTAAAATCTAGAGAGAGGAGAGAACCTCTCTCTCTAGAAACTACATCTAAAACCTAAAATTATGTGAATTGATGAATGAATGAATGATTCTTGAGTCTCTGCTTGTCCTCTGGCAAGTCTGCGTTTCTGGGCCGAAAACTGGGTCCAAACTCGGCCCAAAATTGCCCCTAGCGTTTCTGTGATTTCTACAGATCGCGCATGTCACGCGTACGCGTCAATCACGCGTACGCATCGCTGGTCATCTTCGCGTGTCACGCGTACACGTCAGGCATGCACACACATCGCCGTGCAAACTCCAATCCACACGTACGCGTCAGGTACGCGCACGCGTCGCTGTGAATTTCTCCAAATCATGCGCACGCGTGAGCCATGCGTGCACGTCGATGCTCGTTGGTTATCTCCTTAGTTTCTTGTGTTCCTTCCATTTTTGCAAGCCTCCTCTCCATCCTCCAAGCCATTCCTGCCCTATAAAGTCTGAAAATACTTAACACACGGGTCACGGCATCGAATGGTATAAAGGAGAATTAAAATACACAAATTAAAGGCTTAGGAAGCAAGTTTTCAATCATAGAACAAAACTAGGAAGGAATTGTAAAATCATGCAAATAGTATGATTAAGTGTGTAAAGACTTGATAAAAGCCACTCAAATCAGCACAAGATAAACCATAAAATAGTGGTTTATCAAACTCCCCACACTTAAACATTAGCATGTCCTCATGCTAAGCTCAAGGAGATAAAATAAATGAATAGGGAAAGTAAGACTCATGAGATTAAACCTATATATGAATGCAACTATATGCTAAGATGGTTCTGCATACTTGGTTAAAAGTAAATAAGTTCTTCAAGACAAACTTAAATCATATATCACTAATTCAAATCATACAGTAAATACAAGTAGACTTGTAAGAAGACAGCTCATGAAAGCAGGAAACATAGAATCAAGCATTGAACCCTCACTGGTAGTGTATGTGCACTCTAATCACTCAAGTGTATAGGGTAATCACTCTACTATTCTCTAGTCATGCTTTCTAAAACTTTGTTCTTCATTTAACCAATCAACAAGAATTTAGTATACCAATGCAAACATCATGAGGTCTTTTCAAGGTTGTAATGGGGCTAAGGTAAGGGTGAGAATATATGTATGGCTAAGTGAGTTATAAATTGAATCTTTGACTAGCCTAAGTTCTCACCTAACACACACACACACTTTATGTAATTGCAAATTCATGCCTAACTACCCAAAATTCCCACTTTTGCATTACATACTCATGTATCAACTTGTCTTTAATTTTTATCACATATGCATTGATCTTTTGTTAACTTAACATTGGGGTAATTTTGTCCCCTTATTTATTTATTTATTTATTTAATTGAATATTTTTGGTTTTTTTATATAGAAAAGTAAACATAACTTATCAATGCACATGGATTTTTAATTTTTCTGGTCTCACATGAGTAGGTACACAAAGGTGATTGAAAGGGTAGGCTATTTGGGATAAGTGAGCTAATAACAAATGATGGCCTCAATCATATGTATTCATGTAAATGCACTAAACAATGGACATATAGAATGGAAGAAAGCAAAGATTGCAATCATAGAGAAGAAAACACACAAGAATAAAATGTTATGGTTAAATAATGTAACCATGTAATTAAGCTCAAATATCACAAGTTGTGTGTTCTTAGCTATAGCTATGTTCCAAATTACAATCTTCAAACAAGTTTAACACAAATTTTCAATTTAAATTAGTGAAATACTATAAAACAGGGTCTTGAAAAGAAAATATTACTTCAACCAAGTAGTGATAGAAGAATATGCACAAAATCAAACAAACATGCAATCAAATATGCAAATACAATAACTAATTTAACAAAGAAAATTAAACATTGGTGTTAAGTAGGAAATAACTAACCCACGAAAGTCAGTATCGACCTCCCCACACTTAAAGATTGCACCGTCCTCGGTGCATGCTAAGATGTGCAAGTGGACGGGTTGCTCCAACTGATGCTTTTCTCCAAAGATTATGCAGATGGACTTGTTTGTTGCCCCTTTGAGAAGCTTTCCCTTTTCCTTCTTCGGTGGCCATCCTGAAAGAAGAGAAAAAGGAAGAAAGGTAACCTAAAAACAAAGATAGAAAATAAATAAAATATGGTTGGGTTAATGCCAAATAATGAGGGTCTCAATTACATGGTAGCTACAACATGCAAGTGAGAAAATAGTAGAAGCAAATGGCATATCAATAGTGCAAAAGTTGCAACAATAGGGAAAAGGCAGTATAAATTCATGTCAATACAAAAGGAACACATGTATTATAAAAATTGGCATTTGACAAATAAATAATATCACCCAATCAATGTAAAACAAGTCACTAAGCACCAAAATAATACCAGAAAAGACACAACAGTTGAATAAGAACATGTGAGACCAATCTAAAAAGAATAACTTGAGAAAAGAAAATAAAAATATGCAAAAAATTAAAATGCAATGAATGAAAGTATGCAAATAAATTAAGTAAAATAGAATGAAAGTGAAGAAGGATGAAAAGTTAAAGAGATGAAGAAGAAGAAAGTAAGAAAGAATGAAGAAAGAAGTAGAAAGGAGAGAAGAAAGAAGTAAGAATTTAGAAATGAGGCGCGACGCGTACGCGTTCATCACGTGTACGCGTGAAAACTGAGTTGGCCGTTCGACACGTAAGCATCGCCCACGTGTATGCGTGGGTGGTCTGAGAGCGAAATGACGCGCACACGTCAGGGACGCGTACACGTGGGTGATTTTGTGCCTCTAGCACAGTTCCATCGCAAGGGCAGCACAACTCTCGGGTCAGCACACTTTTACGCCGATTTTCATGCCCACGCGTACGCGTCGCTGACGCTTACGCGTGGGTTGAACTTTCTACAGGGAACGCGTACGTGTGAGATATGCGTACGCGTGGTGTGGCTTGTGCGCCACGCACCCCTCCCGCGCGTCTCTCGCGCAACTCTCTTTTCATTGGCGCATACACATACGATGCGCGCGCGTCGATTCCCTTCTTTTTTTTGTATATGCAGAATGCAGGTGATGATGCAGAAAGTATGAATGAACATTGATAAAGATAAAATAAAATAAAACTAAGAATAAAAATGAAAGATCATACCATGGTGGGTTGTCTCCCACCTAGCACTTTTAGTTATTGTCCTTAAGTTGGACATTTGGTGAGCTTTCTTGTCATGGTGGCTTGTGCTTGAACTCATCTTGAAACCGCCACCAACGCTTGGACTTCCAATAAGCTCTATCTAGTCCAAGTAAATTCCCAAGCATTGATGGATTTCTTCACAAGCTTTGAGCTCCCAAAGTTGATCCTCTTGTATGCCGGGATCCCAAATCTTATTTCTACACCCGTCTTTAAGTGGATCTTCATTATTCCATCCGGGTGGTAAGCAATCCGAATTCTCACTAAGGCATCCAAACAACTTCCTAAACCCATTCATTCGAGCTCTACACCAACCCTTGCATTTAGACTTTGAGCTCCTAACCACAACGAACCTAGGATTGTGTTGCCAATCACTAGCCATCTCCCTCTTACTCTTAAAGCCACAAAGAGCTTTAAGCTGACCATCTGTCTCAAGTAAACCATATTCAAGTGGGAAAGTAAATGTCAAGGATAAGAATTTTACCCACTTGAATGTTGTATTGGATGGTAATGGTTTTGGGGGAGAGGTCTCCAACAGCTTCGGCAAGGTGATTTCAAGTTCCATTCCCTTGTGCTCTCCCTTGACATCCTCCACCTCTTTACAATCTTCTTCAACTTCAACCGCAACCTCATCAAATTCTTCAAATTCTTTCCTGTTACTCAAGTCATAAGTTGGAGGTTGAGAAAAGTCTACCTCCACTTCATTTTCAGATTCACTTGGAGAAGGTTCTTCAAACTCAAGGGGTTCAATCGCGGATGCGAGTTCATCACTAGGATGGCTTGATTCATGCTCATCATCACCAAGGAAACTTGCCTCTTGATTTATTCCGTCCAATTCTTCATAAGGAACATGCCTTGGAGGTTGTGCACCATCCTCCTCAACATCAATTTCAATCTTATTGGAGGAATACTCTACAATTCTGAATTCCCATGGAGGTTCAGCATCTCCTAGATCTTCAACTACTTCCACCTCTTCTCTGGCAAGCGTAGCTTCTTCCAATTGTTACAATACAAAATCATGCCTCTCACTGTCCACCGGAGTTTCTGGTGTCTCCTTCCTGCTACGTTCTTCATTAGATTCTCCACATGAAGCCATGGGGGTTCCTTGAGTGTCCAAATGTTGGGAAGCTAATCGATTTATCGCTTGCTCTAGTTGATGAAGAGTTGCATAAAATTGATCCACTATTTCTTTGAGATGATCCTTTGATTCTTGTTGTGCTCGGATTGCATGATTAGGATCATATGGCTCTTGGATGGATGGATATGGACATGGTGTATATGGATGTGGTGGTGGATATGGACATGGTGTATATGGACATGGTGTATATGGTTCATATGGCTCATAAGGTGGTTGGTATGGTGGATAAGGATTAGGGTCGTATGGAGGTGAATGGTGGAAATGGGCTTGTGAGTGTGGTGGTTCAAAGTTATGTCGAGGAGATGGTTCATAAGCATATGGTGGGGCTTGTTGGTAACTACAAGGGGGTCCACCATATTCATCATCTTGGTACGTATCTTGGAATGGCTCTTGACCATAGTAATTTGGTGGAGGTTGGTTGTCACGAAGAGGTCCACTATAACTATTGTCTTGGTATGCATCATAGAATGGTTGTTGGTTATAGTGCATTGGAGGAGGTTGTTGCCAGGAGGGTTGATCAAATCCTTGTGGCTCCTCCCATCTTTGATTGTTCCGACCTTGATGCATGTTCTCATTATAGCGTCCATTCCCTGCAACATAATTTAAACTAGACTCATAGCGACAAGGGTCAGAATTCATAGTAGCTAATAAAAATTAAAAAAAAAAAACAAATAAACAAGCAAAAAGCAAATATTTACAATAACCAATAATAAGGCACACGTTTGCAATTCCACGGCAACGACGCTATTTTTACGAACGGATTTTTTGCTAGTAAAGAATTCACAATAAATTCCCGTTGCAAGTTGACGATCGGATTTTCTATCGGTAAAGAAATGTGAAAATATGTATTCGCGTTGTAAGTATAGCTTCTAAACTAATAGAAAATCCTTTCGTACAAACATTTTGGTTGTCACAAGTAACAAACCCCTTTTTTAAGTTGATAACCTAAGTATTTAAACCTCGGGTCATCTTCTCAAGGAACTGCAGGGAGGTGTTCTTATTATTGGTTATGAGTTTTGTAAATTGGGGGTTTTGAAAGTAAGGAACAAGTAATTTAAATGACAAATAAAATAAATAAATAACTGTAAAATAAACTCTTGGCAAGGTATGAAAATTCGGAAGTCCTATCCTAGTTACTCCTATGAGAATGGAAGTTAATCCCACTTAGTTAACCCTTATGAAAGCAAGGGAAAGTCAAGTGAACTAATTAGTTAGATTCCCAAGTCCTAGCCAACTCCTAAGGAAAGACTAGAGTTAGTGGAATACCAGTCAATTTAGCCGACATAACAACCAATCACGGATAGTTGATAACTCAAGAGCTTCCAGTTAATCAATTAAAGCCAATAATATAAAAAAGCTAAATAAGAATCAATGATCTGAAATACCTCAATTGCATTAATAGGAGAAATTTAATTTAAACATAAAGAGTTCATAAGCCAATCTGGCAACATAAGTAATTAAAGGATAGCATTAAAATATCTGAAAGTGAAAGAGAAATATAAAGTAAAAGGAATATTGAACCTGATGAAGAGTTGAAATTCTAAATCCTTTAAGAGGAATCTTAATCCTAAAAACCTAAGAGAGAGGAGAGAACCTCTCTCTCTAAAAACTACATCTAAACTATAAAAAGTGAATAATTGAAGACATGATAATGAATGGATGCATTCCCCCACTTTATAACCTCTAATATGTGCCTTCTGGACTTGGATCTGGGCCAAAAAAGGTTTCAGAAATCGCTGGGAACATTTTTTGTAATTTCTTGTGCGTGGCGTCTGTCACGCGTCCGCGTGGGTCACGCGGTTGCGTCATCTGGAGTTTTTCTTGTCACGCGTTCGCTTCGGTCACGCGTACGCGTCATCTGTGTTCTGCTCATGGCGCGCGTCCACATCAGTCACGCGTTCGCGTCGCTGCCTTTTCGCACTGGGCATGCGACTGCGTCGTCCATGCGTTCGCGTCGCTGCCAGTTTCTTCAAAAACTCCATTTTGTGCTTTCCTTCCATTTTTGTATGTTTCTTTTCCATCCTTTAAGTTATTCCTGCCTTAGAAGATCTGAAACTTCTCAACACATAAATCACGGCATCGAATGGTAATAAAGGGTAATTAAAATAAATAATTTCAAAGCATAGGAAACATGTATTTCACATATATCACATAATAAGGAAGGGAAAGTGAAACCATGCAATTTACATGAATAAGTGGGTGAAGGGTTGAATAAATCACTTAAATTGAGCACAATATATATCATAAAATATGGGTTTATCAACCTCCCCACACTTAAACAATAGCATGTCCTCATGCTAAATCCAAGATAAAGAGTAAGGTGAGGTGATAGAATCTCATGCAATGCAATCTACCCTAAATGCAACTACCTAAATGAATCATGCAATTCTAATTGTTATTCACTTGTATATAAAACTTACATGTAGTTAAATTAATTCACATTCTCAAGGAATCATATATGCATAGCCAAACCCTAGATAATGTTAAAGCACTTTTACAATTGAGATGGGTAAAAATATTTTTCAAACTTGCAAGACAATTAACAATTTAAGCAGAGATATACGGTGATGAGCTATTGAACCCTCACTGGATTTTGTGTTTACTCTCTAGTCACTCAGTGTTTATTGGGTTAATCACTCTATTCTTCTTTTTATCCTTACTTTCTATAACTTTGTTCTTCATCTAACCAATCAACAATTATAAAATACAGACATACAAAAATCATGAGGTCTTTTTCAAGGTTGTAATGGGGCCAAGGTAAAGGTAAGGGTATATGTATAAGGCCAAGTGAGCTAATAAGTGAATCCTTGATTAGTCTAAGATCTCACCTAACATACATATTTTGTAATTCAAAGTTTCTTAACCTATTTGCCCAACTTTTCTCACTTTGTATTGCAAGCTCGTTGGTGCACGAATTGTGAATCACACTTTCCACAACGCATACCACTAACCAGCAAGTGCACTAGGTCGTCCAAGTAATACCTTACGTGAGTAAGGGTCGAATCCCACGGGGATTGTTGGTTTGAAGCAGTCTATGGTTATCTTGTAATTCTTAGTCAGGAAGTCAATTATATTTATCAGTTGAATTGCGAATAAACAAGAGAGCATGAATTAAAGGTTACTTGTTATGCAGTAATGGAGAATATGTTGGGGTTTTGGAGATGCTTTGTGTTCTAAATCTCTGCTTTCCTCTGTCTTCTGATTCATGCATGCACGTCCTCCTATGGCTGGCTTTATGCAAGGGCATCACCGTTGTCAGTGGCTACATCCCCTCCTCTCAGTGAAAATGGTCAACGCACCCTGTCACGGCACGGCTATTCATCTGTCGGTTCTCGATCATGCTGGAATAGGATTCACCCTCCTTTTGCGTCTGTCACTAACGCCCAGCACTCGCGAGTTTGAAGCTCATCACAGTCATTCAATCACTGAATCCTACTCGGAATACCACAGACAAGGTTTAGACTTTCCGGATTCTCTTGAATGCCGCCATCATTCTAGCTTACACCACGAAGATTCCGATTAAGAAATCTAAGAGACATTCATTCAATCTAATATAGAACGGAGGTGGTTGTCAGGCACACGTTCATGGGTTGAGGAAGGTGATGAGTGTCACTGATCATCACCTTCTCCACAGTTAGGCGCGAATGGATATCTTAGAGAGGAACACGCATGTTTGAATAGAAAACAGAAATACTTGCATTAATTCATCGAGACACAGCAGAGCTCCTCACCCCCAACAATGGGGTTTAGAGACTCATGCCGTCAAGGAGTACAAAGTTTTTTTCTGAATGTCATCCGATCCAAAATAAGTCTCTAAAAGTTGTTTAAATACTAAACTAGTAGCCTAGGTTTACAAAAAGTGAGTAGACTATGATAGATGGTGCAGAGATCCACTTCTGGGGCCCACTTGGTGTACGCTGGGGCTGAGATTTAATCAATTCACGTGCACAAGGCCATTTTGGGCGTTCAACGCTAGGTTTGGATCCATTTCTGGCGTTGAACTCTAACTTTTAATCCTTTTCTGGCGCTGGACGCCAGAATTGGGCAGAGAACTGGCGTTGAACGCCAGTTTACGTCGTCTATCCTTGAGCAAAGTATGAACTATTATATATTGCTGGAAAGCCCTGGATGTCTACTTTCCAACGCAATTAAAAGAACACCATTTCGAGTTCTGTAGCTCCAGAAAATCTACTTTGAGTGCAGGGAGGTCAGAATCCAACAACATCAGCAGTCCTTTTTCAGCCTGAATCATATTTTTGCTCAGCTCCCTCAATTTCAGCCAGAAAAATACCTGAAATTACAGAAAAACACACAACTCATAGTAAAGTCCAGAAATATGAATTTTTCCTAAAAACTAATGAAAATAAACTAAAAACTAACTAAAACATACTAAAAGCTATATAAAATTAACCCAAAAAGCGTATAAAATATCCGCTCATCACAACACCAAACTTAAATTGTTGCTTGTCCTCAAGCAACTAGACAAATAAAATAGAAGACTAATAGGTTGAGAAGCAATAATATCTCAGAGTTTTTGAGTGAAGCTCAGATTCTAATTAGATGAGCGGGACTAGTAGCTTTTTACTTCCGAACAGTTTTGGCATCTCACTTTATCCATTGAAGCTCAGAGTGATTGGCATCTATAAGAACTTAGAATTCAGATAGTGTTATTGATTCTCCTATTTCAGTATGATGATTCTTGAACACAGCTATTTCATGAGTCTTGGCCGTGGCCCTAAGCACTTTGTTTTCCAGTATTACCACCGGATACATAAATGCCACAGACACATAATTGGGTGAACCCTTTGGATTGTGACTCAGCGTTGCTAAAGTCCCCAATTAGAGGTGTCCAGAGTTCTTAAGCACACTCTTCTTTCTGCTTTGGACCTTGACTTTAACCGCTCAGTCTCAAGTTTTCACTTGACACCTTCACGCCACAAGCACATGGTTAGGGACAGCTTGGTTTAGCCGCTTAGGCCAGGATTTTATTCCCTTAGGCCCTCCTATCCACTGATGCTCAAAGCCTTGGGATCCTTTTTGTTACCCTTGCCTTTTGGTTTTAAGGGCTATTGGCTTTTTCTGCTTTTCTTCTCTCTTCTCTCTTTTTTTTTTTGCTACTTTTTCTTGCTTCAAGAATCATTTTTATGATTTTTCAGATTATCAATAACATGTCTCATGTTCATCATTCTTTCAAGAGCCAACATATTTAACAGTCTTAAGCAACAAATTCAAAAGACATATGCACTGTTCAAGCATTCATTCAGAAGACAGAAAGCATTGCCACCACATTTAACTAATTAGAATTTCTCTTATTAAAACTCGAAACTTTATTGCCTCTTATTCAAAAGATCTACTATTTTATTCATGTTTGCTGATGATGAGAAAAATAAACTATAGCTTAATTGGAGAAAAAATCAAAATAGACACTAATTACTACTATATGACTCCTAAGGTAAACTTCTATAAGGACACTATCACAGAGTTAAGGCAGAAATTGGAAATTAACAACCTTTATTCTAGGAGAACGGGGATTCCTCTGATCTTTGGGGTGCTTGGTCCTGCAAGAGATAACTTCTGGCGCTTCAAGTCCCTTAAGTCACGCCCTTGCTCTTTGATGAGCGGATATTTTATACGCTTTTTGGGGATAATTTCATATAGTTTAGAGTATGTTTTAGTTAGTTTTTAGTCTATTTCTAGTAGTTTTTAGGAAAAATTCATATTTCTGGACTTTACTATGAGTTGTGTGTTTTTCTGTAATTTCAGGTATTTTTCTGGCTGAAATTGAAGGAGCTGAGCAAAAATCTGATTCAGGCTGAAAAAGGACTGCTGATGCTGTTGGATTCTGACCTCCCTGCACTCAAATTGGATTTTCTGGAGCTACAGAACTCGAAATGGCATGCTTCCAATTGCATTGGAAAGTAGACATCCAGGGCTTTCCAGAAATATATAATAGTCCATACTTTTCACAAAAATAGATGACGTAAACTGGCGTTCAATGCCAGTCCTCTGCCCAATTCTGGCGTCCAGCGCCAGAAAATGATCAAAAAATGGAGTTGAACGCCCAAACTGGCACAAAAACTGGCGTTCAACTCCACAAATGGCCTCTGCACGTGAATTGCTTAAAGTCTCAGCCCCAGCACACACCAAGTGGGCCCCAGCACACCAAGTGGGCCCCAGAAGTGGATCTCTGCATCATCCATCATAGTCCACTCATATTTTGTAACCCTAGGCTACTGGTTTAGTATTTAAACAACTTTTAGAGACTTATTTTGTATCTCATGACATTTCAGATCTAAACTTTGTATTCTCTGACGTCATGAGTCTCTAAACCCCATTGTTGGGGGTGAGGAGCTCTGCTGTGTCTCAATGAATTAATGCAAGTATTCCTGTTTTCCATTCAAACACGCTTGTTCCTATCTAAGATGTTCATTCGCGCTTAACTGTGATGAAGGTGATGATCCGTGACATTTATCACCTTCCTCAAACCATGAACGTGTGCCTGACAACCACCTCCGTTCTATATCCGACTGAATGAGTATCTCTTAGATTCCTTAATCAGAATCTCCGTGGTATAAGCTAGAACTGATGGCGGCATTCATGAGAATCCGAAAAGTCTAAACCTTGTCTGTGGTATTCCGAGTAGGATTCAATGATTGAATGACTGTGACGAGCTTCAAACTCCTGAAGGCTGGGCGTTAGTGACAGACGCAAAAGGATAGTAAATCCTATTCCAACCGGATCGAGAACCAACCGGTGATTAGCCGTGCTGTGACAGAGCGCGTGAGCGTAGTCTTCACTGGAAGGATGGAAGGTAGCCATTGACAACGGTGATCCACCAACACACAGCTTGCCATAGGAGGACGTGCGTGCGTGAATCAGAAGACAGAGGAAAGCAGAGATTCAGAGGACAAAGCATCTCCAAAAATCCAACATATTCTCCATTACTGCACAACAAGTAACTTTTAATTTATGCTCTACTGGTTATTCACAATTCAACTGATAAACATAATTGACTTCCTGACTAAGATTTACAAGATAACCATAGATTGCTTCAAACCAACAATCTCCGTGGGATTCGACCCTTACTCATGTAAGGTATTACTTGGACGACCCAGTGCACTTGCTGGTCATGTGTGCGAAATTGTAAGAGAGTAATAATTTCGTGAACCAAGTTTTTGGCGCCGTTGCCGGGGATTGTTCGTGTTTGAACAACTGACGGATTATTTTGTTGCTTAGATTAGGAAAAATCTTTCCTTTTTTTGGTTTAGAGTCTTTTATTATTTATCCCTTGTTAAAATACTTTAAACTTATAGCTCAGTTATTTAGAACGTGGTGTTTATGTTCATGATAATTGGCTATCATATTTTTTAAAACCTTTTTCAAAAATAATTTTTCTATTAAATCCTGTGCCAAACTTTAAGTTTGGTGTTTTCAAAAATAATCTTTCCTAAAATTTTTTAAGGTCCCATAACTCATTTGGCTAGAGCGTTAATCTGTGTTCTTGGTAATTGGGTTAGAATCTTTTATACTCTTTTCAAAACCTTCTTTTTCAAAAATATTTTTTTTTTATTAAATCTTGTGCCAAACTTTAAGTTTGGTGTTTTCTTGTTGATTCCCCTGTGATTTTCGAAAATTTTGGTTTGGTTTTCTAAAAATTTTAAGTTTGGTGTTCTTCCTTCATGTTCTTGTGATCTTGTGAGTTTTCAAAGTGTTCTTGAGTTTTCCTTGTGTCTTGATCTTAAAATTTTTAAGTTTGGTGTTCCTTGGTGTTTTCCCTCCAAAATCTCAAAAACAAGGAGAATTAGATCTAAAAATTTTAAATCTTGTACTATCTTATTGTTTTTCTCTCTCCTCACTAAATTCAAAAATATATTTTCAAAAATATCTCTCCTAACTTCCTAACTTCTTATCTTTTCAAAATTTGTTGCAACTAACTAACAAACTTTTTGTTTACTTCTTAACTTTTTCAAAACTACCTAACTAACTATCTCTCTCTCAAATTTTCGAAAATATCCTCCCTCTTTTTCAAAAATTTCTGTTTTTTTTAACTAATTAATTTTAATTTTTTTTACGAAAAAAAAAATATTTTCAAAATTCAAATTCTTTTTAGTTATTTTATTTTATTTAAGTATTTACTTCTTATAAAATAAAATAAATAAAAAGGTAAATCAGTCCAAGTTATATCCATAGATCCATCATGGACATAAATGGAAATGAACAGTCCAGGAGGACTCTGGGGTCATATTCTAACCCCTCTACTGCTTCATATGGAAGTAGCATCTGCATACCCTCCATTGGAGTCAGTAGCTTTGAGTTGAATCCTCAGCTCATTATCATGGTGCAGCAAAGTTTCCAGTATTCCGGTCTTCCAAAAGAAGAACCTACAGAGTTTCTGGCACAATTTTTACAAATTGCTGACACAGTACATGATAAGGAAATAGATCAGGATGTCTACAGACTGTTACTGTTTCCATTTGCTGTAAAAGATCAAGCTAAGAGGTGGTTAAATAACCAACCTAAGGCCAGCATAAGAACATGGAAACAGCTGACAAAAAAATTTCTGAATCAATATTTCCCTCCAAAAAGGATGACACAGCTAAGGCTGGACATCCAAGGCTTTAAACAAGGAGATAATGAATCTCTTTATGATGCCTGGGAGAGATACAGAGAGATGCTACGAAAATGCCCCTCTGAAATGTTTTCAGAGTGGGTTCAGTTAGACATCTTCTACTATGGGCTTGCAGAAGGAGCTCAGATGTCTTTAGATTACTCAGCTGGTGGATCTATCCATATGAGAAAGACAATTGAAGAAGCTCAAGAGCTCATTGATACAGTTGCCAGGAATCAGCATCTGTATCTAAGCAGCAACCCTTCCATGAATGAAGAGGTTAAAACAGTAACTGCTGAATTCAGTACTGTAAAACAAGCTGCTGAATTCAATCAGCAATTAGATTTTTTAACAAAGCAGATAGCTGAATTCAAAGACAGGTTACAGGAGACAAGGATAGCTAATATACATATGGAAGAACAGTTTAAGCAAACAAAGCAGCAGCTATCAAAGCAAATAGCAGAAGAATGCCAAGCAGTTCAATTAAGAAGTGGGAAAACATTAAATACCCCACCTCAAGGCATCAAAAATTCAAGAAATGAGCAACCCACCAAAGATTCCCCTGAGGACAGTAAGAGCCCAGGGAAAATTAATTCTGGCACTAAAACGCCAGAAAATGGGTGGAAGGCTGGCGCTGAACGCCCAGACCATGCCTAAAACTGGCGTTCAGCGCCAGAAACAAGGCAGGATTGGCGTTCAACGCCAGAAATGGGCAAGAATCTGGCGTTGAACGCCCAAATGGGGCAGAATCCAGCGTTGAACGCCCAACAGGGGCACATTTCTGGCGTTCAGGCGCCAGGAACAGACAGTGAGCTGGCGTCTAATGTCACTCCAGCTTCTGACTCTGGCACTCAATTGCCAGTGAGGGATCAGACACACACAAGTGCTGATAACAACCCCTCTAAAAAGGCTTCTTTAACCACTAAGGTTGAGGAATATAAAGCCAAGATACCTTATCCTCAAAAATTCCGGAAAGAGGAGCAGGATAAGCAATTTGCTCGCTTTGCAGATTATCTGAGGACTCTTGAAATAAAGATTCCATTTGCAGAGGCACTTGAGCAAATACTTTCTTATGCCAAGTTCATGAAAGAGATCTTGAGTCATAAAAAGGAGTGGAGAGAAACAGAAAGAGTTCTCCTCACTGAAGAATGCAGTGCAGTCATTCTGAAAAGCTTTCCTGAAAAGCTTAAAGACCCTGGGAGTTTTCTGATACCATGCATATTAGAAGGTGATTGCACCAAGACAGCTCTATGCGATCTTGGGGCAAGCATCAACCTGATACCTGCATCCACTATCAGGAAGCTTGGCTTAACTGAAGAAGTTAAACCAACCCGGATATGTCTCCAACTTGCTGATGGTTCCACTAAATACCCATCAGGCGTGATTGAGGACATGATTGTTAGAGTTGGGCCATTCGCCTTTCCCACTGACTTTGTTGTGCTGGAAATGGAGGAGCACAAGAGTGCTACTCTCATTCTAGGAAGACCCTTCCTAGCAACTGGATGATCCCTCATTGACGTCCAGCAAGGGGAAATAACCCTGAGAGTCAACGATGACGAGTTCAAGTTGAACGCTGTCAAAGCCATGCAGCATCCAGACACATCAACAGACTACATGAAAGTTGACCTTATTGACTCTTTGGTAGAAGAGATCAACATGGCTGAGAGTCTCGAATCAGAGTTGGAAAATATCTTTAAAGATGTTCAGCCTGATTTGGAGGATTCAGGGGACATGAAAGAGCCTCTGAACTTTCTTCTGAAAGAGGAAAAACCTCCTAAACCAGAGCTCAAGCCACTGCCACCATCCTTGAAATATGTATTTCTAGGAGAAGGTGACACTTTTCCAGTGATCATAAGCTCTGCCTTAAATTCACAGGAAGAGGAAGCACTTATTCAAGTGCTAAGGACACACAAGACAGCTCTTGGGTGGTCCATAGGTGACCTTAAGGGCATAAGCCCAGCTAGATGCATGCATAAAATCCTATTGGAGGATAATGCCAAACCAGTGGTTCAACCACAGAGGCGGCTAAATCCAGCCATGAAGGAAGTGGTGCAGAAAGAGGTCACCAAATTACTAGAGGCTGGGATTATTTATCCCATTTCTGATAGCCCCTGGGTGAGCCCTGTTCAAGTCGTCCCAAAAAAGGGAGGCATGACAGTGATTCATAATGAAAAAATGAACTGGTTCCCACAAGAACAGTTACAGGGTGGCGCATGTGTATTGACTACAGAAGGCTCAATACAGCCACCAGAAAGGATCATTTTCCTTTACCATTCATAGACCAGATGCTAGAGAGACTAGCAGGTCATGATTATTACTGCTTTTTGGATGGCTACTCAGGCTATAACCAGATTGCAGTAGATCCCCAGGATCAAGAGAAAACAGCATTCACATGTCCATCCGGAGTGTTTGCTTATAGAAGGATGCCCTTTGGGCTATGCAATGCACCTGCAACCTTCCAAAGATGCATGCTCTCTATTTTCTCTGATATGGTGGAAAAATTTCTGGAAGTCTTCAAGGATGACTTCTCAGTATATGGAGACTCATTCAGCTCCTGTCTTGATCACCTGAAACTTGTTCTGAAAAGATGCCAAGAAACCAACCTAGTTTTAAACTGGGAAAAGTGTCACTTCATGGTGACTGAAGGAATTGTTCTTGGGCATAAAATCTCAAACAAGGGAATAGAGGTGGATCAAGCAAAAATAGAGGTAATTGAAAAATTACCACCACCTGCCAATGTTAAGGCAATCAGAAGCTTTCTGGGGCATGCAGGATTCTATAGGAGGTTTATAAAGGATTTTTCAAAAATCGCAAAACCTCTAAGCAGTCTGCTAGCTGCTGACACGCCATTTGTGTTTGACACAGCATGCCTACAGGCGTTTGAAACGCTGAAAGCTAAGCTGGTCACAGCACCAGTCATTTCTGCACCAGACTGGACATTGCCATTTGAGTTAATGTGTGATGCCAGTGATCATGCCATTGGTGCAGTATTGGGACAGAGGCATGACAAGCTTCTGCATGTCATTTATTATGCCAGTCGCGTTCTAAATGATGCCCAGAAAAATTACACAACCACAGAAAAAGAACTACTTGCAGTGGTTTACGCCATTGACAAGTTCAGATCATACTTAGTAGGATCAAAAGTGATTGTGTATACTGACCATGCTGCTCTTAAATATCTACTCACAAAGCAGGATTCAAAACCCAGGCTCATCAGATGGGTATTGCTTCTGCAAGAGTTTGATATAGAAATAAGAGACAGAAAAGGGACAGAGAACCAAGTGGCTGATCATCTGTCCCGGATAGAGCCAGTGGAAGGGACATCCCTCCCCTTTCTTGAGATCTCTGAGACGTTCCCTGATGAGCATCTATTTGCCATTCAGGAAGCACCATGGTTTGCCGATATTGCAAACTATAAAGCTGCAAGGTTCATACCCAAGGAGTACAATAGAATACAAAAGAAGAAATTAGTTACTGATGCAAAGTACTACTTGTGGGATGAACCCTATCTCTTTAAGAGATGTGCAGACGGAATTATCCGTAGGTGTGTCCCCAGAGAGGAAGCACAGAGAATCTTATGGCATTGCCATGGATCTCAATATGGAGGCCATTTCGGAGGTGAGCGAACAGCCACCAAGGTTCTCCAATGTGGCTTCTATTGGCCCACACTCTATAAAGATTCCCGAGAGTTTGTACGTAATTGTGACAGTTGCCAAAGAGCTGGTAATCTGCCTCATGGTTACGCCATGCCTCAACAAGGGATCTTGGAAATAGAGTTGTTTGATGTATGGGGAATTGACTTCATGGGATCTTTCCCACCATCATACTCAAACACTTATATTTTGGTGGCAGTTGACTATGTATCAAAATGGGTTGAGGCTATTGCCACACCCACCAATGACACTAAAACAGTGCTGAAGTTCCTCCAGAAACATATCTTTAGCAGGTTTGGTGTCCCTAGAGTGTTAATCAGTGATGGGGGCACTCACTTCTGCAACAAACAGCTTTACTCTGCCATGGTTCGGTATGGAATTCACCACAAAGTGGCCACTCCATATCATCCACAAACCAATGGGCAAGCTGAAGTCTCTAATAGAGAATTAAAGAGAATCCTGGAACGGACAGTAAGTACCCGTAGAAAGGATTGGACACGGAGCTTGGATGATGCTCTGTGGGCTTACAGAACAGCATTCAAGACCCCTATAGGGACCTCTCCATACCAACTTGTGTATGGTAAGGCATGTCACCTGCCCGTGGAACTGGAACATAAAGCTTATTGGGCAACCAGATTCCTAAACTTAGATGCCAAATTAGCAGGAGAAAAACGATTGATCCAGCTAAATGAGCTAGAGGAATTCAGATTCACAGCTTTCGAAAATGCCAAGCTTTATAAAGAAAAATAAAAAAAATGGCATGACAGAAAGCTGTCATCTAGAATCTTTGAACCAGGACAGAAGGTCCTGTTGTTTAACTCTAGACTCAGGCTATTCCCCGGGAAACTGAAATCCCGGTGGAGGGGACCATACGTGATTACAAGTGTGTCACCATATGGTTATGTGGAGCTTCAGGATATTGATTCTGATAAGAAGTTCATTGTCAATGGGTAGAGAATCAAGCATTATCTTGAAGGCAACACTGAGCAAGAATGCTCAAGGCTGAAGCTAGATTAAAAGCTCAGCAAGGTCCAGCTAAAGACAATAAAGAAGCGCTTGCTGGGAGGCAACCCATCCATGGGGCAACACTCCTCTAAGCATTTTGCCCTATTTCTATCTTTATTTTTTATATAGAGTTCATTGACAACAAGGTAAATAATCATTTACAGAAGACCTCGGCACACAAAACAGAGTAAAAGAGCTCAATGGCAAGAAAACGCCAGTAAAGGGGCATTTTGGGCGTTCAGCGCCCAAAATGGGCATCCACTGGGCGCTGAACGCCAGTAATGGCAGCATTTGGGCGTTCAACGCCAGAAATGGCCACCCACTGGGCGTTGAACGCCAGGAATGGCAGCAACTGGGCGCTGGACGCCCAGGAGACCAGCATTTGGGCGCTGAACGCCCAAAACAGGCAGTGTTTGGGCGTTCAAACGCCAGGAGGACAGGGAGGAGCCAAATCCAGTAATCCCACACGTATTTCCATTTTAATTTAAAATTTTATGATTCAATACATGATTTTATTTACATAAACATGTTAAGAACCCTGATTTTTAAAAATCCTACTTTCAAAATATTAAATGTATCTTAATCCATAAGCACACACCCTCTTTGCAAATTCAATCCAACTCTTTTCAAATCTTTTCCAAAAACAAATCTATCTTTTTCACTCTAAAATCTTTTCAATATCTTTTTCATCTTATCTTTTTCAAAATCCAGATTTATCTTTTTCAAAAATCTATCATATCTTTTCAAAATCAAACTCTATCTCCTATCTTATCTTTTTTTCAACTCAATCTTTTTATCTTATCTCTTCTAGTTTTTTTCGAAAAGCCACCCCCCCACCCCTTTAAAATTGGGTTCGGCCTCCCCCCTCCTCCATCAACAAGTGCACCTCGATCTCCTTCTATTCCTCTCCTTTCTTTACTTTTTCTTGAGGACAAGCAAACCTCTAAGTTTGGTGTGTTTTTCCGAAATCACTAAGATCATGGCTCCCAAAGGGAAACAATACACTCCTAGAGGCAAGAAAGAGAGCGTTCCAAAACCACTTTGGAATCAAGGGAAGTTCTTATCTAAGGAACATTCAGACCATTATCTTAAAGTAATGGGACTGAGATCAGTGATCCCGGAAGTTAGATTTGATCTGAAAGAAGATGAATATCCGGAGATCCAGGAGCAAATTCGAATCAGGAACTGGGAAGTCCTAGCTAATCCTGAAACGAAAGTAGGAAGGAACATGTTCCAGGAGTTCTATGCTAATATGTGGCAGACTGACAAGCAAAGACTATCTGGAACAGCCTGCTACGAATTTCGGACCATGGTCAGGGGAAAGATTGTTCATACCACCCTTGACAAGATCAGAGAGATATTAAAGCTACCTCAGCTAAAGGATGATCCAGACTCCTTCAACAGGAGGATGATGAGAGTATACATTGGCCTGGATAAGATTCTAGAGGACATATGTATCCCTGGAGCCAGGTGGACCACCAACACAAAGGGCGCCCCAAATCAACTCAAGAGGGAGGATCTCAAACCAGTTGCCAGAGGATGGCTGGATTTCATTGGGCGTTCTCTGTTGCCCACCAGCAACCGTTCTGAAGTCACAGTTAAAAGAGCAGTGATGATTCATTGCATCATGATGGGAAAGGAAGTGGAGGTTCATCAGCTGATTTCAACTGAGCTCTATAAGATTGCTAACAAAAATTCAAAAGAGGCCAGGTTGGCTTATCCAAGCGTGATTTCTCTGCTCTGCAAGGACGCTGGAGTCAAGATGGGAATAACTGAATATATCCTAATTGAAAAGTCAATCACCAAAGCATCAATGGAGAGACAACAAGCACAGGAGGATCTTATCAAGAAGAGAGCACAGGAATTCCTCCCAGAAATTCCTCAAGCGGAGTATTGGGAATATCTTGAGACGTCTGTCACCAAGCTACAGGAAGCTATGGAGCAAATAATAAAACAACAGAAGGAACACAGTCAAATGCTGACCCATATACTTAAAGAACAAGAGGAGCAGGGACGTGACTTAAGGGAACTGAAGCGCCAAAAGTCTTCTGTAATACCAAGCCTCCCAAGGATCAGAGGAACCCCCATACCCCCAGAATAAAGGTTGTTAATTTCCAATTTCTGCCTTAACTCTGTGACAGTGTCCTTATAAAAAGTTTACCTTAGAAGTCATATAGTAGTAATTAATATCTATTTTGATTTTATCTCCAATTAAGCTATAGTTTATTTTTCTCATCATCATTAAACATGAATAAAGTAGTAGATCTTTTGAATAAGAAGCAATAAAATTTCAAGTTTAAATAAAACAAATTCTAATTGGTTAACTGTGGTGGCAATGCTTTCTGTCTTATGAATGAATGCTTGAACAGTGCATATGTCTTTTGAATTTGTTGTTTAAGACTGTTAAATATGTTGGCTCTTGAAAGAATAATGAACATGAGACATGTTATTGATAATCTGAAAAATCATAAAAATGATTCTTGAAGCAAGAAAAAGCAGCAAAGAACAAAGCTTGCAGAAAAAAAAAAAGCAAGCAGAAAAAGCCAATAACCCTTAAAACCAAAAGGCAAGGGCAATTAAAAAGGATCCCAAGGCTTTGAGCATCAGTGGATAGGAGGGCCTAAAGGACTGAAGTCCTGGTCTAAGCGGCTAAACCAAGCTGTCCCTAACCATGTGCTTGTGGCGTGCAGGTGTCAAGTGAAAACTTGAGACTGAGCGGTTAAAGTCAAGGTCCAAAGCAAAAAGAAGAGTGTGCTTAAGAACTCTGGACACCTCTAATTGGGGACTTTAGCAAAGCTGAGTCACAATCTGAAAAGGTTCACCCAGTTATGTGTCTGTGGCATTTATGTATCCGGTAGTAATACTGGAAAACAAAGTGCTTAGGGCCACGGCCAAGACTCATAAAGAAGCTGTGTTCAAGAATCTTCACACTGAACTAAGAGAATCAATAACACTATCTGAATTCTGAGTTCCTATAGATGCCAATCACTCTGAGCTTCAATGGATAAAGTGAGATGCCAAAACTGTTCAGAAGCAAAAAGCTACTAGTCCCGCTCATCTAATTAGGATCTGAGCTTCAATCAAAAACTCTGAGATATTATTGCTTCTCAACCTATTAGTATTCTATTTTATTTGTCTAGTTGCTTGAGGACAAGCAACAGTTTAAGTTTGGTGTTGTGATGAGCGGATATTTTATACGCTTTTTGGGGATAATTTCATATAGTTTAGAGTATGTTTTAGTTAGTTTTTAGTCTATTTCTAGTAGTTTTTAGGAAAAATTCATATTTCTGGACTTTACTATGAGTTGTGTGTTTTTCTGTAATTTCAGGTATTTTTCTGGCTGAAATTGAAGGAGCTGAGCAAAAATCTGATTCAGGCTGAAAAAGGACTACTGATGCTGTTGGATTCTGACCTCCTTGCACTCAAATTGGATTTTCTGGAGCTACAGAACTTGAAATGGCATGCTTCCAATTGCATTGGAAAGTAGACATCCAGGGCTTTCCAGCAATATATAATAGTCCATACTTTGCACAAGGATAGATGACGTAAACTGGCGTTCAACGCCAGTCCTCTGCCCAATTCTGGCGTCCAGCGCCAGAAAAGGATCAAAAATTGGAGTTGAACGCCCAAACTGGCACAAAAACTGGCGTTCAACTCCACAAATGGCCTCTGCACGTGAATTGCTTAAAGTCTCAGCCCCAGCACACACCAAGTGGGCCCCAGCACACCAAGTGGGCCCCAGAAGTGGATCTCTGCATTATCCATCATAGTCCACTCATATTTTGTAACCCTAGGCTACTGGTTTAGTATTTAAACAACTTTTAGAGACTTATTTTGTATCTCATGACATTTCAGATCTAAACTTTGTATTCTCTGATGGCATGAGTCTCTAAACCCCATTGTTGGGGGTGAGGAGCTCTGCTGTGTCTCAATGAATTAATGCAAGTATTCCTGTTTTCCATTCAAACACGCTTGTTCCTATCTAAGATGTTCATTCGCGCTTAACTGTGATGAAGGTGATGATCCGTGACATTCATCACCTTCCTCAAACCATGAACGTGTGCCTGACAACCACCTCCGTTCTATATCCGACTGAATGAGTATCTCTTAGATTCCTTAATCAGAATCTCCGTGGTATAAGCTAGAACTGATGGCGGCATTCATGAGAATCCAGAAAGTCTAAACCTTGTCTGTGGTATTCCGAGTAGGATTTAATGATTGAATGACTGTGACGAGCTTCAAACTCCTGAAGGCTGGGCGTTAGTGACAGACGCAAAAGGATAGTAAATCCTATTCCAACCGGATCGAGAACCAACCGGTGATTAGCCGTGTTGTGACAGAGCACGTGAGCGTAGTCTTCACTGGAAGGATGGAAGGTAGCCATTGACAACGGTGATCCACCAACACACAGCTTGCCATAGGAGGACGTGCGTGCGTGAATCAGAAGACAGAGGAAAGCAGAGATTCAGAGGACAAAGCATCTCCAAAACTCCAACATATTCTCCATTACTGCACAACAAGTAACTTTTAATTTATGCTCTACTGGTTATTCACAATTCAACTGATAAACATAATTGACTTCCTGACTAAGATTTACAAGATAACCATAGATTGCTTCAAACCAACAATCTCCGTGGGATTCGACCCTTACTCACGTAAGGTATTACTTGGACGACCCAGTGCACTTGCTGGTCATGTGTGCGAAATTGTAAGAGAGTAATAATTTCGTGCACCACTCTTCTTGTTCTTTAAACATATAGGTAAGAATTTGACTGTGTTCCTTCTGTTCTTTTATTATTTGCTCCATAGCTTCCTGGATCTTGGTGACAGACATCTCAAGGTACTCCCAGTATTCAGATTGAGGGATTTCTGGGAGAAATTCCTGTGTTTTCTTCTTGGTGGGATCCTCCTGCGCTTGTTATTTTTCCATTGATGCTTTGGTGATTGGTTTCTCAACTGAGATATACTCAGTTATTCCCATTCTTACTCCGGCGTCCTTGCAGAGTAGAGAAATCACGCTTGGATAAGCCAACCTGGCCTCTTTAGAATTTTTGTTAGCAATTTTGTAGAATTCAGCTGAGATCAGCTGATGAACCTCCACTTCCTTTCCCATCATGATGCAATGGATCATCACTGCTCTTTTAACTATGACTTCAGAACGGTTGCTAGTAGGCAACAGAGAATGCCCAATGAAGTCCAGCCATCCTCTGGCGACTGGTTTGAGATCCTCTCTCTTGAGTTGATTTGGGACACCCTTTGTGTTGGTGGTCCATCTGGCTCCAGGGATACATATGTCCTCTAGAATCTTATCCAGGCCCTTGTCTGTTCTCATCATTCTCCTGTTGAAGGAGTCTGGATCGTCTTTCAGCTGAGGTAGCTTTAAGATCTCTCTGATCTTATCAGGGATGGTATGAACAATCTTTCCTCTGACCATGGTCCGATATTCATAGAAAGCAGTTCCAGATAGTTTTTGCTTGTCAGTCTGCCACATATTAGCATAGAACTCCTGGACCATATTCCTTCCCACTTTCATTTCAGGATTAGCTAGGACTTCCCAGTTCCTGATTCGAATTTGCTCCTGGATCTCCGGATATTCATCTTCTTTCAGATCGAATCTAACTTCCGGGATCACTGATCTCAGACCCATTATTTTGTTATAATGGTCTGAATGTTCTTTAGATAAGAACTTCCCTTGATTCCAAAGTGGTTTTGGAATGCTCTCTTTCTTGCCTCTTGGAGTGGGTTGTTTTCCTTTGGGAGCCATGATCTTAGTGATCGCGGATAAACACACCAAACTTAGAGGTTTGCTTGTCCTCAAGCAAAAGAAAAGAAAGGAGAGGGATAGAAGGAGAGCTAGGTACAATTGTTGATGGGAGGGGAGGGAGGCCGAACTCAAATTTATAGGGAGGGAGGGTGGGTTTTTCGAAAAAGAAGAGATAAAGATATGATAAAAAGATTTATTTGGAAAAGATAAGATAGAAGATATGATAAGAGAAGATATAGTTTAAAATTGAGAGGATATGAAAGATTTTTGAAAAAGATAGATTTAGATTTTGAAAAAGATAAAGTGGAGGTTTTGAAAAAGATATTGATGAGTTGAAAAGATAGATTTGTAAAAAAAAGTTTTGAAAAGAGTTGGATTGAATTTGCAAAGAGGCCTGGTGCTTATGGATTAAAATACATTTGATATTTTTAGGGTAGGGTTTTTAGAAATTATGGAATTTAGAAATCAAGGTTCTTAACATGTTTATGCAAGAAATCTTGAATTGAAGTATGAAAATCAAGATTTAGAATGAAAATATTTGAATAAAAATGAGTCTGTCTCCTCCCTGCCATTCTGGCGTTTGAACGCCCAAACACTGCCTGTTTTGGGCGTTCAACGCCCAAATGCTGCTCTCCTGGGCGTTCAATGCCCAACTGCTGCCATTACTGGCGTTCAACGCCCAGTGGGTGCCCATTTCTGGCGTTGAACGCCCAGATTGCTACCATTACTGGCGTTCAACGCCCAGTGGATGCCCATTTTAGGCGTTAAACGCCCAAAATACACTTTTACTGGCTTTTTCTTGCCAGTGAGCTCTTTTTCTCTGTTTTGTGTGCCGAGTCCTTCTGTAACTCTGTGGACTTATACAAATGATTCCTCACCTTAGTGTCAGTGAACTTTATATAAACAAATAAAAATAAAAATAGGGCAAAATGCTTAGAGGATTGTTGCCCCATGGCTGGGTTGCCTCCCAGGAAGCGCTTCTTTATTGTCTTTAGCTGGACCTTGCTGAGCTTTTAATCTAGCTTCAGCCTTGAGCATTCTTGCTCAATGTTTCCTTCAAGATAGTGCTTGATTCTTTGTCCATTGACAATGAACTTCTTATCAGAATCAATATCTTGAAGCTCCACATAACCATATGGTGATACACTTGTAATCACGTATGGTCCCCTCCACCGGGATTTCAGTTTCTCGGGGAATAGCCTGAGTCTAGAGTTAAACAACAGAACCTTTTGTCTTGGTTCAAAGATTCTAGATGACAGCTTTTTGTCATGCCACTTTTTTTATTTCTCTTTATAAAGCTTGGCATTTTCGAAAGCTGTGAATCTGAATTCCTCTAGCTCATTTAGCTGGAGCAATCGTTTTTCTCCTGCTAATTTGGCATCAAAGTTTAGGAATTTGGTTGCCCAGTAGGCCTTATGTTCCAGTTCCACGGGCAGGTGACATGCCTTACCATACACGAGTTGGTGTGGAGAGGTCCCTATAGGGGTCTTGAATGCTGTTTTGTAAGCCCACAGAGCATCATCCAAGCTCCGTGCCCAATCCTTTCTACGGGTATTTACTGTCCGTTCCAGGATTCTCTTTAATTCTCTGTTAGAGACTTCAGCTTGCCCATTAGTTTGTGGATGATATGGAGTAGCCACCTTGTGGCGAGTCCCATACCGACCCATGGCAAAGTAAAGCTATTTATTGCAGAAGTGGGTGCCACCATCACAGATTAGTACTCTAGGGACACCGAACCTGCTAAAGATATGTTTCTGGAGGAACTTCAGCACCATTTTAGTATCACTGGTGGGTGTGGCAATGGCCTCAACCCATTTTGATACATAATCAACTGCCACCAGAATATAAGTGTTTGAGTATGATGGTGGGAAAGGTCCCATGAAGTCAATTCCCCATACGTCAAACAACTCAATCTCCAAGATTCCTTGTTGAGGCATGGCGTAACCATGAGGCAGATTGCCAGCTCTTTGGCAGCTGTCACAGTTACGTACAAACTCTCGGGAATCTTTATAGAGTGTGGGCCAATAGAAGCCACATTGGAGGACCTTGGTGGCTGTTCGCTCACCTCCAAAATGGCCTCCATATTGTGATCCATGGTAGTGCCATAGGATCCTCTGTGCTTCTTCTCTAGGCACACACCTACGGATTATTCCGTCTGCACATCTCTTAAAGAGATAGGGTTCATCCCACAAGTAGTACTTTGCATCAGTAATTAATTTCTTCTTTTGTATCCTGTTGTACTCCTTGGGTATGAACCTTGCAGCTTTATAGTTTGCAATATCGGCAAACCATGGTGTTTCCTGAATGGCAAATAAATGCTCATCCGGAAAAGTCTCAGAGATCTCAAGAGAGGGGAGGGGCGTCCCTTCTATTGGCTCTATCCGGGACAGATGATCAGCTACTTGGTTCTCTGTCCCTTTTCTGTCTCTTATTTCTATATCAAACTCTTGCAGAAGCAACACCCATCTGATGAGCCTAGGTTTTGAATCCTGCTTTGTGAGTAGATATTTAAGAGCAGCATGATCAGTATACACAATCACTTTTGATCCTACTAAGTATGATCTGAACTTGTCAATGGCGTAAACCACTGCAAGTAATTCTTTTTCTGTGGTTGTGTAGTTTTTCTGGGCATCATTTAAAACGCGACTAGCATAATAAATGACATGCAGAAGCTTGTCATGCCTCTGTCCCAATACTACACCAATGGCGTGATCACTGGCATCACACATTAGCTCAAATGGTAACGTCCAGTCTGGCGCAGAAATGACTGGTGCTGTGACCAGCTTAGCTTTCAGCGTTTCAAACGCCTGCAGGCACTCTGTGTCAAACACAAATGGCGTGTCAGCAGCTAGCAGATTGCTTAGAGGTTTTGCGATTTTTGAAAAATCCTTTATAAACCTCCTATAGAATCCTGCATGCCCCAGAAAGCTTCTGATTGCCTTAACATTGGCGGGTGATGGTAATTTTTCAATTACCTCTATTTTAGCTTGATCTACCTCTATTTCCTTGTTTGAGATTTTATGCCCAAAGACAATTCCCTCAGTCACCATGAAGTGACATTTTTCCCAGTTTAAAACTAGGTTGGTCTCTTGGCATCTTTTCAGAACAAGTTTCAGGTGATCAAGACAGGAGCTGAATGAGTCTCCATATACTGAGAAGTCATCCATGAAGACTTCCAGAAAATTTTCCACCATATCAGAGAAAATAGAGAGCATGCATCTCTGGAAAGTTGCAGGCGCATTACATAGCCCAAATGGCATCCTTCTATAAGCAAACACTCCAGATGGACATGTGAATGCTGTTTTCTCTTGATCCTGGGGATCTACTGCAATCTGGTTATAGCCTGAGTAGCCATCCAAAAAGCAGTAATAATCATGACCTGCTAGTCTTTCTAGCATCTGGTCTATGAATGGTAAAGGAAAATGATCCTTTCTGGTGGCTGTATTGAGCCTTCTGTAGTCAATACACATGCGCCACCCTGTAACTGTTCTTGTAGGAACCAATTCATTTTTTTCATTATGAATCACTGTCATGCCTCCCTTTTTTGGGACGACTTGGACAGGGCTCACCCAGGGGCTATCAGAAATAGGATAAATAATCCCAGCCTCTAGTAATTTGGTGACCTCTTTCTGCACCACTTCTTTCATGGCTGGATTTAGCCGCCTCTGTGGTTGAACCACTGGTTTGGCATTATCCTCCAATAAGATTTTGTGCATGCATTTAGCTGGGCTTATGCCCTTAAGGTCACCTATGGACCACCCAAGAGCTGTCTTGTGTGTCCTTAGCACTTGAATAAGTGCCTCCTCTTCCTGTGAATTTAAAGCAGAGCTTATAATCACTGGAAAAGTGTCACCTTCTCCCAGAAACGCATATTTCAAGGATGGTGGTAATGGCTTGAGCTCGGGTTTAGAAGGTTTTTCCTCTTCCAGAAGAAATTTCAGAGGCTCTTTCATGTCCTCTGAATCCTCTAAATCAGGCTGAACATCTTTAAAGATGTTTTCCAATTCTGATTCAAGACTCTCAGCCATGTTGATCTCTTCTACCAAAGAATCAATAAGATCAACTTTCATGCAGTCTTTTGATGTGTCTGGATGCTGCATGGCTTTGACAGCGTTCAACTTGAATTCATCATCATTGACTCTCAGGGTTATTTCCCCATGTTGGACGTCAATGAGGGATCGTCCAGTTGCTAGGAAGGGTCTTCCTAGAATGAGAGTAGCACTCTTGTGCTCCTCCATTTCCAGCACAACAAAGTCAGTGGGAAAGGCGAATGGCCCAACTCTGACAATCATGTCTTCAATCACGCCTGATGGGTATTTAGTGGAACCATCAGCAAGTTGGAGACATATCCGGGTTGGTTTAACTTCTTCAGTTAAGCCAAGCTTTCTGATAGTGGATGCAGGTATTAGGTTGATGCTTGCCCCAAGATCGCATAAAGCTGTCTTGGTGCAATTACCTTCTAATATGCATGGTATCAGAAAACTCCCCGGGTCTTTAAGCTTTTCAGGAAAGCTCTTCAGAATGACTGCACTGCATTCTTCAGTGAGGAGAACTCTTTCTGTTTCTCTCCAATCCTTTTTATGACTCAAGATCTCTTTCATGAACTTGGCATAAGAAGGTATTTGCTCAAGTGCTTCTGCAAATGGAATCTTTATTTCAAGAGTCCTGAGATAATCTGCAAAGCGAGCAAATTGCTTATCCTGCTCCTCTTTCCGGAGTTTTTGAGGATAAGGTATCTTGGCTTTATATTCCTCAACCTTAGTTGCTGCAGGTTTATTGCCTACAGAAGTGGTTGAAGAAGCCTTTTTAGAGGGGTTGTTATCAGCATTTGTGTGTGTCTGATCCCTCACTGGCAATTGAGTGCCAGAGTTAGAAACTGGAGTGACGTTAGACGCCAACTCCTTGTCTGTTCCTGGCATCTGAACGCCAGAACTGTGCCTATTTTGGGCGTTCATCGCCAGATCTTGCCCAATTTGGGCGTTCAACGCCAGATCCTTGCCCATTTCTGGCGTTGAATGCCAGTTTTGCCTTGTTTCTGGTGTTGAACGCCAGTCCTGAGCATGGTCTGGGCGTTCAGCGCTAGCCTTCCACCAAATTTCTGGCGTTTTAGTTCCAGAATTACTTTTCCCTGGGCTCTTACTGTCCTCAGGTGAATTTTGGGTGGTTTGCTCATTTCTTAGCTTCTTGTTGCCTTGAGGTGGGGTATTTAATGTTTTCCCACTTCTTAATTGAACTGCTTGGCATTCTTCTGTTATTTGCCTTGACAGCTGCTGCTTTGTTTGCTTAAACTGTTCTTCCATATGTATATTAGCCATCCTTGTCTCTTGTAGTCTATCTTTCAATTTGGCTAACTGCTTTGTTAGGAAATCCAATTGCTGATTGAATTCAGCAGCTTGTTTCACAAGACTGAGTTCAACAGTTGCTGTTTTAACCTCTTCTTTCATGGAAGGGTCACTGCTTAGGTACAGATGCTGATTCCTGGCAACTGTATCAATGAGCTCTTGAGCCTCTTCAATTGTCTTTCTCATGTGGATAGATCCACCAGCTGAGTAATCCAAAGACATCTGAGCTCCTTCTGCAAGCCCATAATAGAAGATGTCTAACTGAACCCACTCTGAAAATATTTCAGAGGGGCATTTTCGTAGCATCTCTCTGTATCTCTCCCAGGCATCATAAAGAGATTCATTATCTCCTTGTTTGAAGCCTTGGATGTCCAGCCTTAGTTGTGTCATCCGTTTTGGGGGAAAGTATTGATTCAAGAATTTTTCTGTTAGCTGTTTCTATGTCCTTATGCTGGCCTTAGGTTGGTTATTCAACCACCTCTTAGCTTGATCTTTTACAGCAAATGGAAACAGTAATAGTCTGTAGACATCCTGATCTATTTCTTTATCATGTACTGTGTCAGCAATCTGTAGAAACTGTGCCAGAAACTCTGTAGGTTCTTCCTGTGGAAGACCGGAATGCTGGCAACTTTGCTGCACCATGATAATGAGCTGAGGATTCAACTCAAAGCTACTGACTCCAATGGAGGGTATGCAGATACTACTCCCATATGAAGCAGTAGAGGGGTTAGAATATGACCCCAGAGTCCTCCTGGACTGTTCATTTCCACTTAGATCCATGATGGAGAAAGGGGGATGATGTCAAGTAAAAATTTTATTTTTATTTATTTATTTATTTCTTTATTTCGAAAATAAATTAAAATAAACTAAATAAAAATAGGTGAAGATTTTCGAAAAAAAAATGAGGAAAGAGAAAGTGGTAAGGAAGTTTTGAAAAAGATATGATTTGGAAAAGATTTTAAATTTTGAAAAAAAAATCTGGATTTTTAAAAATAATTTTCGAAAATTGTTTTAAAATTAGAGAGAAAAGATATTTTTGAATTTAGTGAGGAAAGAGAAAAATAATAAAATAGCACAAGATTTAAAATTTTTAGATCTAATGCTCCTTGTTTTCGAAAATTTTGGAGGGAAAAACACCAAGGAATACCAAACTTAAAAATTTTAAGATCAAGACCCAACGAAGACTCAAGAACACTTTGAAGACTCACAAGAACACAAGAACATGAAGGAAGAACACCAAACTTAAAATTTTTAGAAAACCAAACTAAAATTTTTTTGAAAAACACAGAAAAATCAACAAGAAAACACCAAACTTAAAGTTTGGCACATGATTTAATAGAAAAATTATTTTTGAAAAAAAAGATTTTTTAAAGAAAGAAAATAAGGATTCTAAAATTTTAACACGACAATAATAAGAGACTCTAAACTAAAAAGGGAAATTTTTCCTAATCTAAGCAACAAAAGAAACCGTTAGTTGTCCAAACACGAACAATCCCCGGCAACGGCGCCAAAAACTTGGTGCACGAATTGTGAATCACACTTTCCACAACGCGTACGACTAACCAGCAAGTGCACTGGGTCGTCCAAGTAATACCTTACGTGAGTAAGGGTCGAATCCCACGAGGATTGTTGGTTTGAAGCAGTCTATGGTTATCTTGTAATTCTTAGTCAGGAAGTCAATTATATTTATCAGTTGAATTGCGAATAAACAAGAGAGCATGAATTAAAGGTTACTTGTTATGCAGTAATGGAGAATATGTTGGAGTTTTGGAGATGCTTTGTGTTCTGAATCTCTGCTTTCCTCTGTCTTCTGATTCATGCATGCACGTCCTCCTATGGCTGGCTTTATGCAAGGGCATCACCGTTGTCAGTGGCTACATCCCCTCCTCTCAGTGAAAATGGTCAACGCACCCTGTCACGGCACGGCTATTCATCTGTCGGTTCTCGATCATGCTGGAATATGATTCACCCTCCTTTTGCGTCTGTCACTAACGCTCAGCACTCGCGAGTTTGAAGCTCGTCATAGTCATTCAATCACTGAATCCTACTCGGAATACCACAGACAAGGTTTAGACTTTCCGGATTCTCTTGAATGCCGCCATCATTCTAGCTTACACCACGAAGATTCCGATTAAGAAATCTAAGAGACATTCATTCAATCTGATATAGAACGGAGGTGGTTGTCAGGCACACGTTCATGGGTTGAGGAAGGTGATGAGTGTCACTGATCATCACATTCTCCACAGTTAGGCGCGAATGGATATCTTAGAGAGGAACACGCATGTTTGAATAGAAAACAGAAATACTTGCATTAATTCATCGAGACACAGCAGAGCTCCTCACCCCCAACAATGGGGTTTAGAGACTCATGCCGTCAAGGAGTACAAAGTTTTTTTCTGAATGTCATCCGATCCAAAATAAGTCTCTAAAAGTTGTTTAAATACTAAACTAGTAGCCTAGGTTTACAAAAAGTGAGTAGACTATGATAGATGGTGCAGAGATCCACTTCTGGGGCCCACTTGGTGTGTGCTGGGGCTGAGATTTAAGCAATTCACGTGCACAAGACCATTTTGGGCGTTCAACGCCAGGTTTGGATCCATTTCTGGCGTTGAACTCCAACTTTTAATCCTTTTCTGGCGCTGGACGCCAGAATTGGGCAGAGAACTGGCATTGAACACTAGTTTACATCATCTATCCTTGAGCAAAGTATGGACTATTATATATTGCTGGAAAGCCCTGGATGTCTACTTTCCAACTCAATTGGAAGCAGGGAGGTCAGAATCCACTTTGAGTGCAGGGAGGTCAGAATCCAACAGCATCAGCAGTCCTTTTTCAGCCTGAATCAGATTTTTGCTCAGCTCCCTCAATTTCAGCCAGAAAAATATCTGAAATTACAGAAAAATACACAACTCATATTAAAGTCCAGAAATATGAATTTTTCCTAAAAACTAATGAAAATAAACTAAAACATACTAAAAGTTATATGAAATTAACCCCAAAAAGCGTATAAAATATCCGCTCATCACTCGTGCATTAACTTTAATTTTATCCCATGTGCATTGATTCTTTTTATTTTACAATTGGGGAATTTTTGTATCCCCTTAATTAAATACCGAAATTTTTTTTAATGCACATGGTAATTCAATTGTTTTGATTTCACATGAGAATGCTTCCCAAATTTTTATTTTGAAACATCTTTATTCTTTTTAACTTTCCACCTTTGTTTCTATCATCCATGTTCCCATAAAGTTCCCTACACTTAAACAATACACACTTTCTATCTTAAGCTAACCAAGGATTCAACTTGGGATTTTTATTTTGTTTTTCTGCTTAAGGCTAGTAATGTGATTTATAGAATAAGAGGGGATTAAAAAGCTCAAGGGGGCTAACAAGGGTGATGTAAAAGGTAGGCTAATTTTGGGATAAGTGAGGAAAAATTCAAATGATGGCCTCAATCATCTCTTAGTATGTATCTATACTCTATAATTGGACATATAGATTAAAACAAAGTAAAGAACACCAGAATGAAAAAGAAGGGCAAAACACACAGGAATAAAAATTATGGTTTGAATGTAACCATACAATTAAGCTTAAAACTCACAGGCTGTGTGTTCTCTAGCTCAAAAATCATATATCAGTTATACATGTCATACAAGTAGAAATTAAGAGTTTCCATTATTCTCAATGTAAAATTTTTTTGGTGGCTTTAAAGTTTTAGTGTTTCTCCTTGAAGAAATGTTGTTAACTAACTAACATGTAATGTTGTATATACAAGGTGTGTGGATTGTTTTGATTATGTTAAAGTCTCTAGTTTACTTCCTTTTTATTTTCAATTTAAACCAAACTATCATATGCTAAAAGGGTCAACTATACTAATTAATCCACATATTCTATAACTAATAAGTTTAGAATTGCAAACTAAACTAAATGGCTAAAATATAAACTAAAGTGCAAAATGCGGAAATAAAGTAAAAATACAGCAAAAGAACAGTGTGCAAGTACTGAAAAATAAAAACAAAGATAAAAATACAGAAAAATAAACAAAATAAGATAAAAAGAGTCTGTAGTGGTTCACCAAAAAGATATGCCAGGGATGGCTACCTCCCCACACTTAAAATAAAGCATCGTCCTCGATGCTTACTTAAGCTGGGTGTGAAGGAGTGTCATCACTGGAAGGATGGGCTGCTGGAGTCTCTGTGGTGGCCTGAGGGTCTGCGGACTGGATGAGGGTAGGAGGATCTGTCTGTTGTAGTGGAGGCTCTGACTGGATAGGAATCTCTGGATCTGCGGCCTGAATCTGGTGTGGCACCTCCTGCTGTGGCGCAGCCTGCTCTGGTCCTGCCTGTGCAGCCTGGGTAGGTGTCTCCTCCTCGTGATCATCCTCCTCCACCTCAGATGTATCAGAAGGGGTGTCAAGCTCGGAGGGGATGTCGCCGCCGGATCGGATCATCAACTTGACGTGCTCATAACGTCGCTTGTTGCGACGCTCCATACGATCCAAGCGGGCGAAGAGTCGATGCACCAAATGGTAAATAGGCTCAGGAGCAGCTGGAGGTGCAGTGGGTGGGGCTGGTGCAGTAGTGGATGAAGAAGGGGCAGCTGAAGGTGCGGCTGTCTCATCAGAAGCGGTGAGGAATGGAGGTGTATAGCCCAAAGTCCGAAACTTCCTGCTATGAGGGATAATCTTCTTGCAATCCGCAGTAGGTGGCTTCTCATCAGCAAGCTCCCAAGGCACGTCAGCTCGACGGCCTAGCTGGGTGATCAGATATAAGAACGGGAGGGTGTCTCTGACATGGACCTTGGCCATATAGTGCCGGATGAATCGTGGCAGATACAGGTCCTTACCCTCCAGCACACACCAGAGAAGGGTGATCATAGTGGCAGGCAGCTCCGTCTCATGAGTGCTCGGCATAACAAAGTTGCTCAGTATCTGGTGCCAGAGCCGAGCCTCATTATTCAGATACATAAGCTTGATTCCTTTAGGCATTGTGGTGTTCTTACCCATGACCCATGGGACAGTCGGATCAAGGGCTATCCTCTGCTTGACAGCATCCCAGTCAAATCTCATAAAATGCATGTCCTCTTCAGCCTTTTGGTAACCGTCAGGATGATCTGACTTAGGCTGAAGCTGCAGAATATCCTCAATGGCCTCTTCAGTGACCAGTATCTGTTTCCCTCTGAGGTGCACTGCATCCAGGGAAGTCTTAAAATAGTTGCAGTAAAACTCTCTTACCCAGGAAGCATTGACCTCTGTCAGGTTTCTCTCCAAGAAGAACCAGCCTCGCTGTTTGATCTGATCGGAGGTGTACTGCTGTAGTTCTTCTGGAATTTTCAGAGTTCGCTCCAGGTATAGGTTTCTGGAGGTGGCAAACACTGGATACTTCAGGTCACAGTATCTGTTTGCAAATTTAATGGGATCATTGGTAGGGAGGAGCTGGTCAGCCTTCTCCTGCGGGGTAAGTGCTTTTCCCGCCAGGAGTCATCATGCATAATGTCCAAGATAGACATAGAGGATTCTCCTCTTTTCTTTTTACCAGTGGTAGCCTTGTCTTTTCCTTTTCTTTGAGGGTCAGACATCCTGAAAAGCAGAAATTCCAGGATATAAAGGAAGAACAGAGCAGGAAAATAAGTAGGCAAATAGCAATATAAGCACATAGTGGCAAAAAAGCAGTAGAATTATGAAATGAGTTGAATAACTGTGCATTTTGGATTGTTTTGGAGTTAAAAAGCTAAGATGAGAAATCACAATCCAAAATATATTATAAGTAGAACATCTGTTAATTAGGAGAAACAATAATCAGTTAAAAAGTTGAAGGAGTTAGTAAAAAGGGCAAAGGGAGAAGTTAGAAAGTTAAAAGTGGTTAAAAGTGAAAAAGTGGAAAGCAGTGAGTTAGGAGAAAGAAAGTTAAAGTAAGTGGCATTGAGAATTGTTTCCTAAGTAACAAGAAATTCATAAATTTAAAGACTAGTCAACTCATATTAAAAAATATCAGGTTATTGATGATGATATAAAAATAGCAAAAATTAAAATCGAATCATCAAAAGTGCAATTTATTAACCAGGAAATCGAAAGGAATAAGAATGCTGGCCCGTGCATTCATGAAGTGGTTTGGGAAAAGCTAAGGAATGCTAAATTCAAATTGCCAAAACCAAAACATGAATGAAAAGCAAAACAATTTATAGAAAATTGGGTAGCATTTTGGCTGAAATTGGATGTTTCCGGGTAATAAACAGCAAGCAGAATAGTTCATATAAATTAAAATAAATCTGCAAATACATATACGGAATATGAACATGAAAGAGCAGTGTAAAAGTAGCATGAAACAGTAAAGAACAGCATATGAACAGTATTAACATCACAACAAGACCAAGATTGCAGAATAGGTAAAATAAGCAACAAGTATGGCGTAATTAGCAGGCCTAAATCCACTAACCACATCCTAGCTACCTAACCACCTAGAATCCACTACAAACATGCATCTCTAACTAGCCTAATTTTAAACATAAACTGAAAAATATGCAACTAACTACGAATGAAAGAAAAGTGGCGTTCGGCGAAACTTGGTGGTTAGAGGCACAAGTATGGAACTAAGAGAGATGGTGGGAGTGGGGTGGTATTGGCGGCAATGCGGCAGTGGCGTAGGGCGGTGCGGCGGCGAACCGTGGTTGGCGCGGCGGTAGGTGGCTGTTCGATGGAAGGGGTTTTGGGTTGGGGTAATGGTAGAGAGGGGGTTAAGGAGGAAGGAAGGGAGGGGTTGAGGGTGATGGTGGTTGGAGTCGCAGCGGTGATGGCGCGGTGGCGGTGGCTGGCCGCAGTGGTGGAAGGGAGAGAAGGGAGGAGAGAAGGAAGAAGGAGGGGGGTGGGCGTCGCGGTGGGTCCGGGTTGGTGGGGGTGGTGCGGCAGTCAGAGGTGGTTGGGGTGGTGGTGTTGGAGTAGGGAGCAGAGAGGGAGCAGAAGGGGGTTGGGGGGGGGGAAGAGAATGGGGGCACGATGGGGGTAGGGTTTCGCGTCACTGGGGTTAGTGAATTTGAATCCACGCGATCGCGTGGCTAGGGTGGAATGGGGTTGACGCGATCGCGTGAGTGACGCGATCGCATGGAATGGGTAAAAGGATGAATGACGCGGTCGCGTGAGGCACGCGACCGCGTCGCTGAAAATTGTGCTAAAAGCACAATTTCAGCTTCGTTTCAGTGCAACTCTCTGCCTCCATTTAGGGTGTTGTGCAATCCACGCGACGCAGACGCGTCGCTCACGCTTTCGCGTGGGATGGGTATTTTGCAAATGACGCGTTCGCGTGATTGACGCAAACGCGTGAGCCGTGTTGTGCTAAATGCACACCAGCTGCACGATTTCAGCCCAGATTTCTGGGCGTTGGATTTTTACGCCGATTTCCAGATCACGCGTTCGCGTGATTGACGCGGACGCGTGGGAGGTGGTTTTCTCAACTGACGTGAACGCGTTAGCAGTGCGGTCGCGTCGCACGCCTTCCTCTTTTTTTATATATATGCAGGTATGCAATTATGCAGTATGCAATGCTAATGTAAATGCTATGAATAACATCCAGGTTCAATAAAAATAATATAACATAAAATCAAACAGTACGAAATAAAAATTGAAAAAGAAACGACCATACCATGGTGGGTTGTCTCCCACCTAGCACTTTTAGTTAAAGTCCTTAAGTTGGACATTGGATGAGCTTCCTGTTATGGTGGCTTATGCTTAAATTCATCCAAAAATCTCCACCAATGTTTGGAATGCCAACAGCCTCCGGGGTCCCAAACTAGGCATGTGAAGCCTTTGAGCAGTTTCAAAGAGGTTCTCAGGCTCCCGAGGTGACGAATGTCAGAATAGATTCCAGGATCCCAAACTTTACTTTTAAATCTGCTTTTGTCTTGATCTATATGCTTCCATCTGGGCGGTTTAGAAATTGTATTCTCACCAAGATGACTAAACATCTTCCGTGACCCATTCAATTGAACTTGATACCAATCCTTGCACTTCGAATTGAAACGTGAAACCTTATTGAATCTTGTACACCAGCTCTGAGTATGAGCCATTTTTCTCTTACTCTTAAAACTACAGAGAGCTCTAAGCTGGCCATCTGTTTCAAGCAAACCATATTCAAGTGGAAAAGTAAAGATAAAAGTTAAGGATTGTACCCACTTGAAGCTTGTATTAGGTGGTAATCGCCTTGGGATAGGTGTTTCCAGTGGTTCTGTAAGTTCTACTCTCTTGTAATCTTCTGCGAATTCCTCCACTTCTTTGTAAACTTCTTCAAATGCGACCACGTCTTGATCAAAGTCTTCGATATCTTCCGCATCACTCAAGTCATAAGTTGGAGGTTGAGAAAAATCTACCTCGACATCATCTTCGTATTCACTTGGATAAGGTTCTTCAATCTCAGAGAATTCACGTGCGGATGCGAGTTCATTACTAGGAGAACTTGACTTGAGACTATCATCATCAAGAAAACTTACGTCTTGGGTTATCGCGTCTAGTTCTTCGTGAAATACCTGCTTTGGGGGTTGTGCACTGTCCTCCTTAGCATCAATTGTAACGTCCTTGACGGAATTTTTCACAACTCTGGATTCCCATGGAGGTTCAGCATCTCCTAAATCTTCAATTAGTACTTCTTCTTCTTGGATAATTTGAGCTTCTTCTAATTGTTCCAGAACAAAGTTATGCTCATTACTGCCTACTGGGGTTTCTAGTGTCTCCTTCATGCTACGTTTGTCCTTAGATTCTCCACATAAAGCTATTGGAGTTCCTTGAGTGTCTAAACGTCTGGAAGATAAATGATGTATTGCTTGCTCCAGCTAATGAAGGGTTGTATGAAGTTGATCTACTGTTTCCTTGAGGCGAGCCTGTGATTCTTGAGGTGATGGATATGGACATGGTACATAGGGAAGTGGTGGTGTTAGGGAGTGATTGGATTGGAATTGGGGTAAATAAGGATCATACGGTGGTGAGTGGTGAAAAGGAACTTGTGAGTGTGGTGGTTCAAAGCTACGTTGAGAGGATGGTCTATAGGCACAGGGTGGGGCTTGTTGGTGATTACAAGGGGGTCCACCATATCTATCAGCTTGGTATGCATTGTAGAGTGGTCCTTGCCCATGATATCTTGGAGGGTGTTGTTGCCTAAAGGCTTGATCAGATCCTCTTGGCTCCATCCATCTTTGATTGCTCTGACCTTGATGCATGTTCCTGCTATAACTTCCGTTCCCTTCAACAATATTAGAACCAAACTCAAAGCGAGAGGGGTGAGAATTCATAGTAGCTAATGGAAATAAAAGGAGAAAACAAAAACAAATAAACAAGTAAAAGAAAAATATTTACAATAACCAATAATAGGGCACACGTTTGTAGTTCCCCGGCAACGGCGCCATTTTAACGATCGGATTTTCTATCGGTAAAGAAATGTGAAAATATGTATTCGCGTTGTAAGTATAGCTTCTAAACCAACAGAAAATCCTTTCGTACAAACATTTTGGTTGTCACAAGTAACAAACCACTTTTTTAAGTTGATAACCGAAGTATTTAAACCTCGGGTCGTCTTCTCAAGGAACTGCAGGGAGGTGTTCTTATTATTGGTTATGAGTTTTGTAAATTGGGGGTTTTGAAAGTAAGGAACAAGTAATTTAAATGACAAATAAAATAAATAAATAACTGTAAAATAAACTCTTGGCAAGGTATGAAAATTCAGAAGTCCTATCCTAGTTACTCCTATGAGAATGGAAGTTAATCCCACTTAGTTAACCCTTATGAAAGCAAGGGAAAGTCAAGTGAACTAATTAGTTAGATTCCCAAGTCCTAGCCAACTCCTAAGGAAAGAATAGAGTTAGTGGAATACCAGTCAATTTAGCCAACATAACAACCAATCACGGATAGTTGATAACTCAAGAGCTTCCAGTTAATCAATTAAAGCCAATAATATAAAAAATCTAAATAAAAATCAATGATCTAAAATACCTCAAATGCATTAATAAGAGAAATTCAATTTAAACATAAAGAGTTCATACGCCAATCTGGCAACATAAGTAATTAAAGGATAACATTAAAATATCTGAAAGTAAAAGAGAAATATAAAGTAAAAGGAATATTGAACCTAATGAAGAGTTGAAATTCTAAATCCTTTAAGAGGAATCCTAATTCTAAAAACCTAAGAGAGAGGAGAGAACCTCTCTCTCTAAAAACTACATCAAAACTATGAAAAATGAATAATTGGAGACATGATAATGAATGGATACATTCCTCCACTTTATAACCTCTAATCTGTGCCTTCTAGACTTGGATCTGGGCCGAAAAGGGTTTCAGAAATTGCTGGGAGCATTTTCTGTAATTTCTGGTGCGTGGCGTCTGTCACGCGTCCGCGTGGGTCACGCGGTCGCGTCATCTGGAGTTTTCCTTGTCACACGTTTGCTTCGGTCACGTGTACGCGTCATCTGTGTTCTGCTCATGGTGCGCGTCCGCGTCATTCATGCGTTCGCGTTGCTGCCTTTTCGTGCTGGGCATGCGACCGCGTCGTCCATGCGTTCGCGTCGCTGCCAGTTTCTTCAAAAACTCCATTTTTGTGCTTTCCTTCCATTTTTGTATGTTTCCTTTCCATCCTTTAAGTCATTCCTGCCTTAGAAGATCTGAAACTTCTCAACACACAAATCACGGCATCGAATGGTAATAAAGGGTAATTAAAATAAATAATTTCAAAGCATAGGAAACATGTATTTCACATATATCACATAATAAGGAAGGAAAAGTGAAACCATGCAATTTACATGAATAAGTGGGTGAAGGGTTGAATAAATCACTTAAATTGAGCACAATATATATCATAAAATATGGGTTTATCACAAGTATAGTTTCTAAACCAACTAAAATCCTTTCGTACAAAAATTTAGTTGTCACAAGGAACAAACTCCTAATAAAATTGATAACCGAAGTATTTAAACCTCGGGTCGTCTCTCAAGTAATTACAAGGAGGTGTATTTATTATTGGTTATGGAAGATTATCTTTTTGGGGTTTTTGAATAAGGAACAAGAAAAATTAAATTGTAAGAATTAAATTAATAACTAATAAAGCTCTTAGCAAGGTATGAAAACTGGACGTCCTATCCTAGTTATTCTTATCAATTGTGATGAGAATTGTTCCTTGCTCCCATTTGGTTAACCTCTAACTATGAAGGTAGGTCAAGTGGATAAATCAATTTGATTCTTCAAGTCCTAGTCAACTCCCAAGGAAAGACTAGAATGATTAGAATTCAAATTAACTAACAACTTTCAATTATCACTCAGCAAAGGAGTTTGATAACTCAAGCGTCTCCAATTAATCAATTCAAGCTAAGAATGTAAAAAGATAAATTAAAATCATAAATATGAAATACCTCAAATTGCATTAAATAGAGAAATCAAATCTAACATGAAGTTCATAAACCAAATTGAAAAGATAAATAAACTAGAATGCTAAAATAAATAAAAGTAGAAGAGAAACTAAATTAAAGGAAAATTGAACCTGGAATGGAGAAGAAATAAACCTAACCTAAGAGAAATCCTAAAACCTAGAGAGAGGAGAGAACCTCTCTCTAGAAACTACATCTAAAACCTAAAATTATGTGAATTGATGAATGAAGGAATGAATCTTGAGTCTCTGCTTGTCCCTTGGCTTTAGTCTGCGTTTCTGGGCCGAAAACTGGGTCCAAACTTGGCCCAAAATCACCCCCAGCATTTTTGTGATTTCTGCAGATCGCGCATGTCACGTGTACACGTCGCTGGTCATCTTCGCGTGTCACGCGTACGCGTCAGGCACGCGCACACGTTGCCGTGCAAACTCCAATCCACGCGTACGCGTCAGGTACGCGCACGCGTCGATGCTCGCTGGTTATCTCCTTAGTTTCTTGTGTTCCTTCCGTTTTTGCAAGCCTCCTCTCCATCCTCCAAGCCATTCCTGCCCTATAAAGCTTGAAAACAATTAACACACAGGTCACGGCATCGAATGGTATAAAGGAGAATTAAAATACACAAATTAAAGGCTTAGGAAGCAAGTTTTCAATCATAGAACAAAACTAGGAAGGAATTGTAAAATCATGCAAATAGTATGATTAAGTGTGTAAATACTTGATAAAAGCCACTCAAATCAGGATAAGATAAACCCTAAAATAGTGTTTTATCAAAAGGAGAGAAGAAAGAAGAAGAAAGAAGAAGAAAGAAGAAGAAAGGAGAAGAAATAGGGGAGAAACAGGGCGCGAAGGCAACGCGCACGCATGGGTGACGCGTGCAGCAGAAAGGGGAAGTGATGCGTAAGCGTCGATCAGACGTACGCGTGGGACACAGAAAAGAGAGGTGACGCGTGAGCGTCATCCACGCGTACGCATGGAGCTAAACTATGCTATTCACACAAAAGCAGCACCACTCCAGCGCAACTCTCTGGTTTGTGTACCAGGAGTCCCATCATAGGATACGACGCATACGCGTCGTCCACGCTTACACGTGGAGCGATCCCTTTTTATTTTTTTTTATTTTTTTTGGAAGCATAAAACAGAAACAGGGCACTCTCCTTACCTATATGCATTCTAAAGAAACCCAAATTCAAATTCAACAAAAATCTTTTAGTTTTTGAAAAATTTTCAAAGACAAAACAAACAAAACTTGCACTTCAAGCAAAATGCAATTCAAAACAACGATCCTACTCAAAACATGAATTTAACAAGTAACCTAACAATCAAAGCAAGATATGCAAAAGTATAAAAAGAAGAAAACTCCCTAACAATGGCAACTCAATTCATTCATTGATTATATATACAAGAGAATGGAAAGGTTTTACCATGGTGGGGTGTCTTCCACCTAGCACTTTTATTTATTGTCCATAAGTTGGACAATTGGGAGGCTCCTTGTCAAGGTGGTTTATGCTTGTACTCATCCTTGAACTTCCAAGGATGCTTGCTCCTCAAACGGTTGTCAGAATTTTCAACAGACTTCACCAAGTTTGGGTGAATTTCTTCACAAGATATGAGCTCCCAAAATTGGCCTTCATGTTGTGATCCAGGATCCCATATCTTATTTTCACACCCATCTTCTAATTGATCATCATTGTTCCATTTGGGTGGTAGGCACGTAGAATTCTCACTTGAGCACCAAATTCTCCTCCTGGATCTATGCAATTTAGTATTCCTCCAACCATAGTACCTATTCCTTGAGGGTTTAACCTTAATGAGCCTAACATCTTTTTGCCAACCACTACACAATTCTCTCTTACTCTTCAATCCACAAAGAACTCTAAGTTGCCCATCCGTCTCAAGCAAACCGTATTCAAGTGAGAAAGTAAAGCTTAGGGATAAGAATTTTACCCACTTGAATGTTACGTTGGATGGTGACTTAGGAAGGGAGGTCTCAAACAACTTGGTCAAGGCAATTTTCACTCCCTTGTGCTCTTCTTGGATGACATCCACCTCTTGACAAGCTTCCTCAATTTCAATTCCTTGTTCACCAACTTCTTTTGTACATTCCTCATTGCTCAAGTCATGTGTTGGAGGTTGTGCTCTAGCCTCCTCAATATCAATTTCACAACACCATGAGGAAGGTTCAACAATCTCAAACATCACATTAGTTGGTGTGGAATCATCTTGAATAGTAGGACTTGTCACTTGCTCAACTTCTTCCAATCTTTCATCATCCACAATATGCTCAAGAGGTTGTACATTATCCTCTTCAACATCAATTTCAAGCTCAATGGAAGAAGGTTCAACCACTTCCACAAAATCACCAACAACATCACTTGGTGTGGAAGTGTCTTCAAGCTTGAAATCCACCTCTTATTCAACTTTTCCTAGGTCTTCAACCACTTCTTTTTCAACAATCTCTTCCTCCTTCACTTGTTCAACTGCTCTTGGTGTTCTAACCTCAGTTGATCCACATTGGAACTCAATTCTCTTAAAGAAGTGTTCAGTTGATTCCAATAGTTTTGGGGAGGAAAATACATCCCTTGAGGCATCTAAGGGATTTCTGGAGGCAGCTGCACAGGCTCTTACGCAGGCTCTTTTACATGCTCCATCCTTCTTTTAGTGATGGGCTTGTCCTCCTCAATGGGGATGTCTCCTTCTATGAAAATTCCACCTTGTACAGCTCTTGAGGTATCACCTCATGTACCTCCACCTCATTCCCAAGCATAATGCAGTGAATCATTATTGCTCAGTCAATAGTCACTTCGGACCGGTTACTAGTAAGGATGATAGAGTGTTTGATGAATTCCAACCATCCTCTAGCTACGGGCTTGAGGGCAAGCTTTCTTAGTTGGACAGGCTTGCCTTGAGCATCCCTCTTCCACTGAGCTCCTTCCACACAAATGTCTAAAAAAACTTGGTCCAGCCTCTGATCTAAATTGACTCTTCTAGTGTAAGGATGTGAGTCTCCTTGCATTAATGGTAGTTAGAGCGCCAACCTTACATTTTCTGGGCTGAAATCCAAGAGACGCTCTCGGACCATGGTGCGCCAATTTTTGGGATGTGGGTTCACACTAGTGTTATGCTTTTTAGTGACCCAAGCATTGGCATAAAACTCTTGCACCATTAAGATCCCAACTTCTGAGATAGGATTGGTCAGAACTTCCCAACCTCTTCTCTGGATTTCTTGTTGGATCTACGGGTACTCATTCTTTTTGAGCCTAAAAGAGACCTCGAAGATCACCCTTTTTTTTACCACTACTTCATAGAAGTGGTCTTGATGAGCCTTGGTGATGAATCTCTCCCTTTCCCAAGATTCGAAAGCGGATGCAATGGCCTTTCCTTTCCTCTTTCTTGAGGTTTCACCAGACTTTGGTGCCATACTTAGGGATGGTAGAAGTCAAAAAGTAAAGCTTTTGCAACACAAAACTTAAGAACTTTGCTCGTCCTCGAGCAAATATGAACAAAAAAGAAGAAGAGAGTAGAAGAAGAAGAGAATAGTAGAGATAGAGGGAGAGAAGGATTCAGCCAAGTGGGGGGTTATTGTGTATGAGGTATGTGTTTGAAGGGTTTTATGATGTGTTATTTATAAGGGTGGTTTAGGGTTGGCTTTCGGTCATGGGGGGGGGGATATGGGTGGGAAAGATTTGAATTTGAAATGGGTGGGGTTGGTGGGAATTTATGGATGGGAGTGATGAAGGATTTTGGGAAGAGAAAAAGGTGATGTGGATGTGATTGGTTGAGGGTGTATGGAGAAGAGTGTGTGTGGGAAAAAGGGAAAGTTGGAGAGATAGGAAGGTAGGGTAGGTAGAGATTCTATGGGACCCACTGGTCCTGAGAGGCTAGGGAATTCGAATTCCCTGCCCCCTTGTGGGCATTGAACGCCCAATCTCTGCTCCCTGACTGGTATTCAATGCCAGTTTTCTGCTCTATGTAGGGCATTTGAACGCCCAGGGACTCCCTTCCTAGCATTCAACGCCAGGTCTCTGCTCCCTGTAGGGCGTTGAACACCCACACTTTCCTCTGGTAGCATTCAACACCAGCTTTCCTACCCATATGGGGCGTTAAACGCCGCTCCTGCCTCCTTGTCTGGCGTTCTACGCCAGCAAGGGGTTTACTCCAGGGTGTTCTATTTCCATCTCTGAATGTCTCTGTCTTTGGCTACTGCACATGATTACAAACTTTAAAAAGGAAATAACTATGAAAATAACTTAATATAACTCAAATAAGAATAACCAAAAAATAGGAATACTATGATTATGGTTGTGTTGCCGCCCAACAAGCGCTTCTTTAACGTCACTAACTTGACGGTCAGCTCCTTTACGGAGATAGGTATGGGATCAAAATTTCACCCCCTTACAGTGAACTTCCTTCCTGTGCTCTCATGGATGAGCTGCACATGTTCTAGAGACAGGATCTTATTCACAGTGTATGGATTGACTGGGCTGTCTGTGAAGACAACTCTCATGCCAGGTGAGAGGCCTTTAGTCGGGATTTTCTTATCCCTCCAGCCTTTAGGAACTTTTTTCTTAGTACCTTTATTCTCAGTGCTTGATGATGGTTCCTGATGAGCGGATAATTTATACGCTTTTTGGCAGTGTTTTTACATAGTTTCTAGTATGAATTGATTAGTTTTTAGTATATTTTTATTAGTTTTTAAATAAAAATCATATTTCTAGACTTTACTATGAGTTTGTGTGTTTTTCTGTGATTTCAGATAATTTCTGGCTGAAATTGAGGGACCTGAGCAAAATCTGATTCAGAGGCTGCAAAAGGACTGCAGATGCTGTTGGATTCTGACCTCCCTGCACTCGAAGTAGATTTTCTGGAGCTATAGGAGTCCAAATGGCGCGCTTATAATTGCGTTGGAAACTAGACATCCAAGGATTTCCAGCAATATATAATAGTCCATACTTTGCCTGATTTTAGACGACTCAAACTGGCGTTCAACGCCAGTTCTCTGCCCTATTCTGGCGTTAAATGCCAGAAACAGGTTACAAGTTAGAGTTAGACGCCCAAAATAGGTTACAACCTGGCATTTAACTCCAGAAATAGCTTAGGCACATGTAAAGCTCAAGTCTCAGCCCCAGCACACACCAAGTGGGCCCCAAAAGTGGATTTCTGCACTATCTATCATAGTTTACTCATTTTCTGTAAACCTAGGTTACTAGTTTAGTATTTAAACAACTTTTAGAGATTTATTTTGTACCTCATGACATTTTCATGTTTTACATTGTATCCCTACAGTATGAGTCTCTAAACTCCATGATTGGGGGTAAGGAGCTCTGCTGTGTCTCGATGAATTAATGCAATTACTTCTGTTTTCTATTCAATCACGCTTGTTTCTATTCTAAGATACTCGGTTGTACTTAACCGTGATGAATGTGATGATCTGTGATACTCATCATCATTCTCAACCTATGAACGCGTGCCTGACAACCACTTCTGTTCTACCTTAGATTGAGTGTGTATCTCTTAGCCTCTTGGTTCATGATCAGAGTCTTCGTGGTATAGGCTAGGATTATTGGCGGCCATTCCTGTGATCCGAAAAGTCTAAATCTTGTCTGTGGTATTCTGAGTAGGATCTGGGAGGGGATGACTGTGACAAACTTCAAACTCATGAGTGCTGGGCATAGTGACAGACGCAAAAGGGTCAATGGATCCTATTCCAACATGAGTGAGAACTGACAGATGATTAGCCGTGCGGTGATAGCGCATTTGGACCATTTTCACTGAAAGGACGGATGGTAGCCATTGACAACGGTGATCCACCAACATACAGCTTGCCATGGAAGGAGACATGCGTGCGTGAAGAAGAAGACAGTAGGAAAGCAGAGATTCAGAAGACAGAGCATCTCCAAAACCTCAATCTGTTCTCCATTACTGCATACAAATATTATTTAATTTATGCTATTTACTCTTCATAAATATAATCACTCTTATCATTGATTTTCTGACTAAGAATTACAAAATAACCATAGCTTGCTTCAAGCCGACAATCTCCGTGGGATCGACCCTTACTCACGTAAGGTATTACTTGGACGACCCAGTGCACTTGCTGGTTAGTGGTACGAGTTGTGAAAAGTGTGATTTACAATTCGTGCACCAAGTTTTTGGCGCCGTTGCCGGGGATTGTTCGAGTTTGGACAACTGACGGTTTATTTTGTTGCTTAGATTAGGAAAAATTTATCATTTTAGTTTAGAGTCACTAAAGTTGCGTCTTCTATTATTGTTTTTTGGTTGACATTTTTTTTAAATCCTTATTTTCTCTTTTTAAGTTTTTCGAAAATTTTTATAAACTAATAATTGAGTTTTTCTGTTTGAGTTTAGTTTCATATTTTAAGTTTGGTGTCAATTGCATGTTTTTATTTTCTTTTAAATTTTCGAATTTGTTTCCATTGTTCTTTCTTAATCTTCAAGTTGTTATTGTTTATTTTCCTTATTTGATCTTTAATTTTTCTTGTTTTGTGATTTTTCTTGTTTTTCTTGTGCATTTTCGAATTATTAGTATCCAAAATATAAAAAAAATTTATACATTAAATACCTTTGTTAAAACACTTTAAATTTATAGCTCAATTGGCTAGAGCGGTGTGCTTATGTTCTTGGTAATTGGGAATCTTCCTTTTAAAACTTTTTCAAAAATAATTTTTCTTTGATTAAATCTCATGTCAAACTTTTATGTTTGGTGTTCTCTTGTTATTTTTTATTTTATTTTCGAAAAATTATTTTTAGTTTTCTAAAAGTTTTAAGTTTAGTGTTCTTTTTATGTTCTTGTGAGTCTTCAAAGTGTTCTTGAGGCTTCTTTGTGTTTCGATCTTAAAATCTTTAAGTTTGGTGTTCCTTGGTGTTTTCCCTCCAAAACTTTCAAAAAACAAGGAGCATTAGATCTAAAAATTTTAAGTCTTGTGTCATTTTATTATTTTTCTCTTTCCTCATTAAATTCAAAAATATCTTTTCTCTTTATTCTAAATTGAGTTTTCGAAAATTACTTTTAAAAATTCAGATTTTTATTTTAAAAATCAAATCTTTTCAAAATCTTTTTCAAAAATCATATCCAAAGTTTTTCAAATATTCTCAATTAAGCAATTATTTTCACTTTCAAATTTATTTTTCTCTAAGTTTTTGAAATTTACATTCTAATTTCTAATTATTCTATTTTATTTTATCTTATTATTTTTATTTATCTTAATAATTTGGTTTATTCTACTTGAATAAAATAAAAACAAAAATATATTTTCTTTACAATTCATATCAATTCCATTTTATCCATCATGGATCTAAGTGGAAATGAACAGTCCAGAAGGACTCTGGGATCATATGCTAATCCCACTACTGCTGCATATGGGAGTAGTATCTGTATACCTCCCATCGAAGCAGGCAGTTTTGAGCTAAATCCTCAGCTCATTGTCATGGTGCAGCAAAACTGCCAGTATTCTGGTCTTCCACAGGAAGAACCTACTGAGTTTCTGGCACAATTCTTGCAAATTGCTGACATAGTACGTGACAAGGAGGTAGATCAGGATGTATACATACTGTTACTATTTCCGTTTACTGTAAAAGATCAAGCTAAGAGGTGGTTAAATAACTAACCCACAGCAAGCATAAGAATATGGAAACAGTTATCAGGCAAATTCCTGAATCAATATTTCCCTCCAAAAAGGATGACACAGCTAAGGCTGGACATCCAAGGCTTTAAACAAGAGGATAATGAATCCCTTTATAACGCATGGGAGAGGTACAGAGGGATGCTAAGGAAATGCCCCTCTAAAATGTTTTCAGAGTGGGTGCAACTAGATATCTTCTACTATGGGCTTACAGAAAAAGTTCAGATACCTCTAGACCACTCAGCTGGTGGGTCTATACACATGAGAAAAACTATTGAAGAGGCTCAAGAGCTTATTGATATAGTTGCTAGAAATCAGCATCTGTACATAAGTAGTGGGTCCTCCATAAAAGAAGAAGCCAAAGTAGTGTCTACTGAACTTGGTCCTCCAGAACAAGTTGCTGAGCTCAATCAACAATTGTGTTTTCTAACAAAACAGTTAGCAGAATTTAAGGAGATGCTACAAGACACTAAAAATGCTAATAAAAATATGGAAGCACAATTGAATCAGACAAAACAGTAGTTATCAAGGCAGATAACAGAAGAGTGCCAGATAGTTCAATTAAGAAGTGGAAAAACATTAAATACCTCACTTCAGAGCAGCAGAAAGCCAAGAAAAGAACAACTGACAGAGGATGAGCAAAATATCATTCAAAATCCCTCTGAGGACAGTAAGAGCCCAGAGAGGAACAACTCTGGCATTCAAACGCCAGGAACAGGCAAGAAGCTGGCGTCAAACGCCCAATGGAAGCTCAGTTCTGGCGTTCAAGCGCCAGAAACAGGTAAGAAGTTGGCGTCCAATGCCAATCAAGCTTCTAACCCTGGCATTCAAATGCCAGTGAGGGATCAGACACATACAAGTGCTGACAACAACCCCTCTAAAAAGGCTTCTCCAACCACCTCTGTAGGAAATAAACTTGCAGCAACCAAGGTTGAGGAATACAAAGCCAAGATGCCTTATCCTCAAAAACTCCGCCAAGAGGAGCAGGATAAGCAATTTTCCCGCTTTGTAGACTATCTCAGGGCTCTTGAAATAAAGATTTCATTTGCAGAGGCACTTGAGCAAATACCCTCTTATGCCAAGTTCATGAAAGAGATCTTGAGTCATAAGAAGGATTGGAGAGAAACTGAAAGAGTTCTCCTCACTGAAGAATGCAGTGCAGTCATTCTGAAAAGCTTCCCAGAAAAGCTTAAAGATCCCGGGAGCTTTATGATACCATGTATATTAGAGGGTAATTGCACCAAGACAGCTTTATGTGATCTTGGGGCAAGCATCAACCTAATACCTGCATCCACTATCAGAAAGCTTGGTTTAACTGAAGAAGTCAAACCAACCCGGATATGTCTCTAACTTGCTGATGGCTCCATTAAATACCCATCAGGCGTGATTGAAGACATGATTGTCAGGGTTGGGCCACTCGCCTTTCCCACTGACTTTGTTGTGCTGGAAATAGAGGAGCACAAGAGTGCTACTCTCATTCTAGGAAGACCTTTCCTAGCAACTGGACGAACTCTCATTGATGTCCAAAAGGGAGAAGTAACCCTGAGAGTCAATGAGGATGAGTTTAAGTTGAATGCTGTCAAAGCCATGCAGCATCCAGACACACCAAAAGACTGCATGAAAGTTGATCTTATTGACTCTTTGGTAGAGGAGATCAACATGGCTGAGAGTCTCGAATCAGAGCTGGAAGACATCTTTAAAGATGTTCAGCCTGATATGGAGGAATCAGAGGAATTGAAAGAGCCTCTGAAACTTCCACAAGAAGAGGAAAAACCTCATAAACCCGAGCTCAAACCATTACCACCATCCTTGAAATATGCATTTCTGGGAGAAGGTGACACTTTTCCGGTGATCATAAGCTCTGCTTTAAATCCCCTGGAAGAGGAAGCGCTACTTCAAGTGCTAAGGACACACAAGACAGCTCTTGGGTGGTCCATAAGTGATCTTAAGGGCATCAGCCCAACAAGATGCATGCACAAGATCCTATTGGAGGACGATGCTAAGCCAGTGGTTCAACCACAGAGGCGGCTAAAACCAGCCATGAAGGAAGTGGTACAGAAAGAGGTCACCAAGTTACTAGAGGCTGGGATTATTTATCCTATTTCTGATAGCCCCTGGGTGAGCCCTGTCCAAGTTGTCCCCAAAAAGGGAGGCATGACAGTGGTTCATAATGAAAAAAATGAACTGGTTCCTACAAGAACAGTTACAGGGTGGCGCATGTGTATTGACTACAAAAGGCTCAATACAGCCACAAAAAAGGATCATTTTCCTTTACCATTCATAGACTAGATGCTAGAATGACTAGCGGGTCATGATTATTACTGCTTTTTAGATGGCTATTCAGGCTACAACCAAATTGCAGTAGATCCCCAGGATCAAGAGGAAACAGCATTCACATGCCCATCTGAAGTATTTGCCTATAGAAGGATGCCATTTGGGCTGTGTAATGCACCTGCAACCTTTCAGAAATGCATGCTCTCTATTTTCTCTGATATGGTGGAAAAATTTCTGGAAGTCTTCATAGATGACTTCTTAGTATATGGAGACTCATTCAGCTCCTGTCTTGATCACCTGACATTGGTTCTGAAAAGATGCCAAGAGACTAACCTGGTTTTAAACTGGGAAAAATTTCACTTTATGGCGACTGAAGGGATTGTCCTTGGGCACAAGATCTCGAACAATGGAATAAAGGTGGATCAAGCTAAGGTAGAGGTAATTGAAAAATTACCACCACCTGCCAATGTTAAGGCAATTAGAAGCTTTCTGGGGCATGCAGGATTCTATAGGAGGTTTATAAAGGATTTTTCAAAAATTGCAAAATCTCTGAGCAACCTGCTAGCTGCTGACACGCCATTTGTGTTTGACACAGAGTGTCTACAGGCATTTGAAACTCTAAAAGCTAAGCTGGTCACAGCACCAGTTATTTCTGCACTAGACTGGACATTACCATTCGAACTAATGTGTGATGCCAGTGACCATGCCATTGGTGCAGTATTGGGACAGAGGCATGACAAGCTTTTGCATGTCATTTATTATGCCAGCCGTGTTTTAAATGATGCCCAGAAAAATTACACAACCACAGAAAAAGAATTGCTTGTAGTGGTTTATTCCATTGACAAGTTTAGATCATACTTAGTAGGATCAAAAGTGATTGTGTACACTAACCATGCTGCTCTTAAATATCTACTTACAAAGTAGGATTCAAAACCCAGGCTCATAAGATGGGTGTTGCTTCTGCAAGAGTTTGATATAAAAATAAGAGACAGAAAAGGGACAGAAAACCAAGTGGCTGATCATCTGTCCCGGATAGAACCAGTAGAAGGGGCATCCTTTCCTTCTATTGAGATCTCTGAAACCTTTCCGGATGAGCATTTGTTCGCCATTCAAGAAACACCATGGTTTTCAGACATTGCAAACTATAAAGCTGCAAGGTTCATACCCAGGGAGTACAGCAGGCAACAAAAGAAAAAATTAATTACTGATGCAAAGTACTACTTATGGGATGAACCCTATCTCTTTAAGAGATGTGCAGACGGGATAATCCGTAGGTGTGTGCCTAGAGAAGAAGCACAGAAGATCTTATGGCATTGCCATGGGTCACAATATGGAGGTCATTTCGGAGGTGAGTGAACAGCCACCAAAGTCCTCCAATGTGGCTTCTACTGGCCTACCCTCTATAGAGATTCCCGAGAGTTTGTACGTAACTGTGACAGTTGCCAGAGATCTGGTAATCTACCTCATGGTTATGCCATGTCTCAACAAGAAATCTTGGAGATTGAGTTGTTTGATGTATGGGGTATTGACTTCATGGGGCCTTTCCCACCATCATACTCAAACACTTATATTCTGGTTGCAGTCGACTATGTATCCAAATGGGTAGAGGCCATTACCACACCCACTAATGATACTAAGATAGTGCTGAAGTTCCTCCAGAAACATATCTTCAGCAGGTTTGGTGACCCTAGAGCACTAATTAGTGATGGGGGCACTCACTTCTGCAATAAACAGCTTTACTCTGCTATGGTTCGGTATGGAATTAGTCACAAGGTGGCAACTCCATATCATCCACAGACAAACGGGCAAGCTGAAGTCTCTAATAGAGAACTAAAAAGAATCTTGGAACGGACTGTAAGTACCCGTAGACAGGATTGGGCGAGAAGCTTGGATGATGCTCTGTGGGCTTACAGAACAGCATTCAAGACTCCTATAGGGACCTCTCCATACTAGCTTGTGTATGGTAAGGCCTGCCATCTGCCCGTGGAACTGGAACATAAGGCCTACTGGGCAACCAGATTCCTAAACTTTGATGCCAGATTAGCTGGAGAAAAAAGACTGCTCCAGCTAAATGAACTAGAGAAATTCAGACTCACTGCTTTCAAAAATGCCAAGCTTTACAAAGAGAAAGCAAAAAGGTGGCATGACAGAAAGCTGTCATCTAGAGTCTTTGAATCAGGACAGAAGGTTCTGCTGTTTAACTCTAGGCTCAGGTTATTCCCCAGGAAACTGAAATCCCGATGGAGGGGGCCATATGTGATTACAAGTGTGTCACCATATGGCTATGTGGAGCTTCAAGACATTGATTCTAATAAGTTCATTGTTAATGGACAAAGAATTAAGCATTATCTTGAAGGCAATGTTGAGCAAGAGTACTCAAGGCTGAGGCTAGATTAAAAGCTCAGCAAGGTCCAGCTAACGACAGTAAAGAAGCGCTTGCTGGGAGGCAACCCAGCCATTAGCAAAGCTTTTTATTTATTTATTTATTTATTTTTAAGTATACAAGTTTAATATAAATAATCTTCAAGGTAAATAATCAATTGCATAAGTTCACAGGGTTACAGAAGGATTCAGAATGCAAAACAGGGAGAAGGAGCTCACTGGCGAGAAAACGGCAGTAAGAGGTATAATTGGGCGTTAAACGCCCAAAAGAAGCATCTACTAGGCGTTTAACGCCAGTAATGATACCTTTTTGGGCGTTAAACGCCAGAATGGGCACCATTCTGGGCGTTTAACGCCATACTTGCAGCATCCTGGGCGTTCAGAAAAACGCCCAGTGATGAAAGATTTCTGTTAACAATAGCTGGGCGTTAAACGCTCAAAAGAGGCTACAGATGGGCGTTAAACGCCCAAAACAAGCAGCAGTTGGGCGTTTAACACCAAGATTGTGGAGGGGAGGAAATTCTTGTTCCCAACTTGGATTTTTTTAAAAATTTCATATCTCCAACCATTTTTCTTGCATAAACATGTTCCATACTTTCTTTTTTTTCAAACTTTTTTTCCAAAAATTTTTAAAATATCTTAATCCTAAAATTAAATCTTTATCAATTCTTCTTCAACCTCTTCTCAAATCTTTTTCAAAACAAATCTATCTTTTTCAAAATTCTTTTTTTTCAAACTCATCAATATCTTTTTTAAATCTTCACAACATTTTTAGAACAAATCTATCTTTTTCAAATATCTTTCATATCTTTTCAATTTTAAACTACATCTTTTCCTATCTTACTTATCTTTTCCAAATCACATTTTCTATCATATATTTTTAAAAGATTTTCGAAAACCCAGCCCCTTCCCTTTAAATCCTCGTTCGGCCTCCCCCTCTCTTCCACAATTCGAACTTGGCTCTCCCTCTATCCCTCTCCTTTCTTTTCTTTTGCTTGAGGACAAGCAAACCTCTAAGTCTGGTGTGTTTATCCGTGATCACTAAGCCAATACCCACCAAGATCATTGCTCCTAAGGAAAAACAAACCAACTCAAGAGGCAAGAAAGAGAATATTCCAAAACCACTTTGGAATCAAGGGAAGTTCTTAACCAAAGAACATTCAGACCATTACTACAAAATAATGGGTCTAAGGTCAGTGATCCCGGAAGTTAAATTCAATCTGAAAGAAGACGAATATCCGGAGATCTAAGAGCAAATTCAAAACAGGAACTGGGAAGTCCTAGCTAATCCTAAAACAAAGGTGGGAAGAAACATGATTCAGGAATTCTACTCTAATATGTGGCAAACAGACAGGAAGAGAATAGCTAGAACCGCATTCTATGACTATCGAACTCTGGTCAGAGGGAAGATTGTTCACACCCACCCTGACAAAATAAGGGAGATCTTCAAGCTGCCTCAACTGCAAGATGACCCAGACTCCTTTAATAGGAGAATGATGAGACCAAATCAGAGCTTGGACAAAATCCTAGAGGACATATGCCTCCCTGGAGCCAAATGGACAACTAACACAAAGGGTGTCCCAAACCAACTCAAAAGAGGAGATTTCAAACCAGTCGCTAGAGGCTAGCTGGGCTTTATTGGGCGCTCTATACTGCCCACTAGCAACCGCTCTGAAGTCACCATCAAAAGAGCAGTGATGATCCATTGCATTATGCTGGAAAAAGAAGTGGAAGTTCATCAGCTGATTTCTTGTGAGCTTTACAAAATTGCAAACAAGAACTCCAAAGATGCCAAATTGGCTTATCCAAGCTTGATCTCCCTATTATGTAAAGATGCTGGAGTAAAGATGGGAGTAGATGAGTATATTTCAGTTGAGCAACCAATAACCAAAAAGTCAATGGAAGGACAAGTGCAGGACGATCCCATCAAGAGGAGAGCATAGGAGTTCCTCCCGAAAATTCCTCAATTTGAATACTGGGGGTGCCTAGAAGCATCTATCACCAAGTTGCAAGAAGCTATGGATCAACTAAAGGAAGAACAGCAAAATCAAAACAGCATGCTCTGCAAACTGCTTAGGGAACAAGAAGAGCAAGGGCGTGAACTAAAAGAACTGAAGCGCCAGAAGCCATCTCTTGAAGGGCCAAGCACCCCACAAACTAAAGAGGCATCTACCTCCCAAAGCAAAGGTTGTTGAGTCCTAACTCTGTGATAACCTTTTATCTATTTTAAGAGTATATGAGTATTAGAATTAGAATCATTTGTCTTTATGTCTTTAGTTTCTTTTCTTTTATTGCTAAGTGTCTGCTTTTATGCCTAATTTATATTATTTCCATTAAATAATAAATAAAGATTAGAGTCTATGCCTTAAAGTTATGAACATCCTATGAATCCATCACCTTTCTTAAATGAAAAATATTTTAATTACAAAAGGACAAGAAGTACATGGTTTCGAATTCATCCTTGAAATTAGTTTAATTATTTTGGTGTGGTGACAATATTTTTTATTTTCTGAATGAATGCTTAAACAGTGCATATGTCTTTTGATATTGTTGTTTATGAATGTTAAATATGTTGACTCTTGAAAGAATGATGAAAAGGAGACATGTTATTTGATAATCTGAAAAATCATAAAAAAATAATTCTTGAAGCAAGAAAAAGCAGTGAATACAAAAGCTTGCGGAAAAAAAAAGAAAAAAAAAGAGAAGAAGAAAAAGCAAGCAGAAAAAGCCAATAGCCCTTAAAACCAAAAGGCAAGGGTAATAAAAAGGATCCAAGGCTTTGAGCATCAGCGGATAGGAGGGCCTAAAGGAATAAAATCTGGCCTAAGCGGCTAAACCAAGTTGTCCCTAACCATGTGCTTGTGGCGTGAAGGTGTCAAGTGAAAACTTGAGACTGAGCGGTTAAAGTCAAGGTCCAAAGCAAAAAAGAAAAGAGTGTGCTTAAGAACCCTAGACACCTCTAATTGGGGATTTTAGCAAAGCTGAGTCACAATCTGAAAAGGTTCACCCAGTTTTGTGTCTGTGGCATGTATGTATCCGGTGGTAATACTGGAAAACAAAGTGTTTAGGGCCACGGCCAGGAGTCATAAAGTAGCTGTGTTCAAGAATCAATATACTGAACTAGGAAAATCAATAACACTATCTGAATTCTGAGTTCCTATAGATGCCAATCATTCTGAACCTCAATGAATAAAGTGAGATGCCAAAACTATTCAAGAGGCAAAAAGCTACTAGTCCCGCTCATCTGATTGGAGCTAAGTTTCATTGATACTTTGGAATTTATAGTATATTTTCTTCTTTTTATCCTATTTGATTTTCAGTTGCTTGGGGACAATCAACAATTTAAGTTTGGTGTTGTGATGAGCGGATAATTTATACACTTTTTGGCAGTATTTTTACATAGTTTCTAGTATGAATTGATTAGTTTTTAGTATATTTTTATTAGTTTTTAAATAAAAATCACATTTCTGGACTTTACTATGAGTTTGTGTGTTTTTTTGTAATTTCAGGTAATTTCTGGCTGAAATTGAGGGACCTGAGCAAAATCTGATTCAGAGGCTGAAAAAGGACTGCAGATGCTGTTGGATTCTGACCTCCCTGCACTCAAAGTAGATTTTCTGGAGCTAAAAGAGTCCAAATGGCGCGCTCTCAATTGCGTTGGAAAGTAGACATTCAGGGCTTTCCAGAAATATATAATAGTTCATACTTTTCCCGAGTTTAGACGACGCAAACTGGCATTCAACGCCAGTTCTCTGCCCTATTCTGGCGTTAAACGCCAGAAACAGGTTACAAGTTGGAGTTAGACGCCCAAAACAGGTTACAACCTGACGTTTAACTCTAGAAACAGCCTAGGCACGTGTAAAGCTCAAGTCTTAGCCCCAGCACACACCAAGTGGGCCACAGAAGTGGATTTCTGCACTATCTATCATAGTTTACTCATTTTCTGTAAATCTAGGTTACTAGTTTAGTATTTAAACAACTTTTAGAGATTTATTTTGTACCTCATGACATTTTCATGTTTTACATTGTATCCCTACAGTATGAGCCTCTAAACTCCATGATTGGGGGTGAGGAGCTCTACTGTGTCTCGATGAATTAATGCAATTACTTCTGTTTTCTATTCAATCATGCTTGTTTCTATTCTAAGATACTTGCTTGTACTTAACCGTGATGAATGTGATGATCCGTGACACTCATCATCATTCTCAACCTATGAACGCGTGCCTGACAACCACTTCCGTTCTACCTTAGATTGAGTGTGTATCTCTTAGCCTCTTGGTTCATGATCAGAGTCTTCGTGGTATAGGCTAGGATTATTGGCGGCCATTCCTGAGATCCGGAAAGTCCAAACCTTGTCTGTGGTATTCTGAGTAGGATCTGGGAGGGGATGACTATGACGAACTTCAAACTCACGAGTGTTGGGCATAGTGACAGACGCAAAAGGGTCAATGGATCCTATTCCAACATGAGTGAGAACCGACAGATGATTAGCCGTGCGGTGACAGCGCATTTGGACCATTTTCACTGAAAGGACGGATGGTAGTCATTGACAACGGTGATCCACCAACATACAGCTTGCCATGGAAGGAGACCTGCGTGCGTGAAGAAGAAGACAGTAGAAAAGCAGAGATTTAGAAGACAGGGCATCTCCAAAATCTCAATCTGTTCTCCATTACTGCATACAAGTATTATTTAATTTATGCTATTTACTCTTCATAAATATAATCACTCTTATCATTGATTTCCTGACTAAGAATTACAAAATAACCATAGCTTGCTTCAAGCCGACAATCTCCATGGGATCGACCCTTACTCACGTAAGGTATTACTTGGACAACCCAATGCACTTGCTGGTTAGTGGTACAAGTTGTGAAAAGTGTGATTTACAATTCGTGTACCAGTTCCTCAAAGGAAGATAAAAGGTAAGCTATTTGGGTAAGTGAGCTATTTGAACAATGGCCTCAATCATATAAGTGCGTGTATACACAAAATAATGGACATAAAGAATGAAACAAATCAAAGATTACAATCATAGGAAGAGAATGATGCACACAAGAATGAAAAATAAGTGGTTATGTATGATGCGGTTTAGAACTCACACTCTAGTATTTAGAAACCATGTCACAATTATACAAAAGAAGACACACATTTCACTCATTCTAGTGTGCTTGAAATACTTCAAAAGACTTGTAGGTTAAGTCAACCATACAAGTAGTGAAGAGGCATGAAAGCATTCAAGCAATTAATCAAGCAATTGTAAAATTGGATAATGCATGGACATTGATTGATGTGTAGGTAGACTTAGTGAACAAAATAGTATATGAAACTCACACAACAATCAATGACACATATTGAAGTTGTTGCAACACCTAAGTGACATAGAGGTGAAACACATGGATGCTATGGAACTTAGGAAAAAGAAGATAGAAGTGAAAATCAATCACATAGCAAGCATAGCCCACAAAGCTTTACAAAGCTCAAAAATATGTCACTAGGTAAGCTTTCGATCCAATTTCACAATTCTACAATCTCAATGCATGAAATAAGTGATGTGAATAAGGGTAAACCATAAACAAGCATCACCTAAAAAAATGCAATGATAATATACAATTGCCTAACAATAGATGATGAATCCATGGTGGCCAAAACATGCAATTCAAAAGAGTTAAGAAGCTTAAAGGCAATGTAACATTCACTTGGTGCTCACAAATGTTAAACATGAAGACTCAAAACCAAGTGACAAAATATAACCTCAACAATTAAATCCAACAATAAAAATTAAAAATAATGATGTTAAAATAACATCTCATCAATAATCAGCAGCAAGAAACAGTAAACGATATTAATAATCCAACACTTATAAAGAAAAATAGAAAACAAAATGAAAATGTACTAACTAAATAATTAACTAACTAACTAAAAGAAGTGGTTATAGATGGTGTTTGGTAGTGTTAGATGATGATTGAAGGGTGAAAAGAGAAGAGAGGAAGGAGAGAAATGGAAAGAAGAGAAGAAAAGAAGATGAGTGAAACAGGGCAATCCACGCGTGTGCATCATGTGCGCGTAAGCGTGGATTGATGAAATGGAAGCGACGCATATGCGTGCAATGCGCGTACGCGTGCATGACAAAGCAGAGAGTCGACGCGAACACGTAAGGTACGCGTACGCATGCCCTGGGGCACAAAGTTGGCACACTTCAGGCATAACTCTCGGGTGAATGTACAGGAAGTAGAAAAATTCAATCCACGCGTACGCGTACATGACGCGTGCGCGTGGATGGTCGAAATGGCTTGATTCACACGTACGCGTCAGGCATGCATGCGCGTGGACGGTGCTCTATTTTTGAAAATTTTTTCTATGTCTTCGCACCAAACCAAGCATTCCAAACCTCCAAACAACTACCAAAACACCACAAAACCTTATTTAACACACTAAACTACCAAGCAAACTTAACAAGTCAATCATAACATGAAATTAAACCTATTTTACATATAAGAGAAAAATGAAAGGATATTACCATGGTGGGGTGTCTCCCACTAGCACTTTTGTTTATTGTCCTTAAGTTGGACTTATGGGGAGCTATCCATCAAAGTGGCTTGTGCTTGAATCCATCCTTGAACATCCACCAATGCTTGGACTTCCATTGTGCTTCATCATTCAAAGTTAATAACTCCAAGCTTTGATGGAGTTCTTCACAAACCATGGGCTCCCAAAGTTGATCTTCCTTGTGTGATCCGGGATCCCACACTTTGTTTTCACACCCGTCCTTGAGTTGATCATGGTGATTTTTTCCGGGTGGCAAGAGAGATGAATTCTCATGGAAGCACCAAACTATCCTCCTAGACCCATCCAATTGAGCACTAGTCCAACCCTTTCTCCTTGAAGCTTCAACCATAATGAGCCTAGACTTACAACGCCAACCACTAAACATCCTCCTTTTACGCTTAATTCCGCAAAGCGCCCTAAGTTGGCCATCCGTCTCAAGCAAACCAAATTCAAGTGGGATAATAAAGCTAAGATTTAGAAGTTTTACCCACTAAAATGAAGGATTAGATGACAACCTAGGTGGAGGAGTTCCCAATGATCTTGACAAGGCGCGCTCTACTCCCGTCCATCCTCTCCTAGTGGCTTCCACCACTTGGCAAGGTTCTTCAAGCTTTACCTCTTGCCAAGCTTCCTCAAGTTCAAGTTCTTCTTCACCAATGTCCTCCAGCTCTTCCCCATCACTCAAATAATAAATACGAGGTTGAGTGAAATCTACCTCATCATCAATTCCAAGTATAGTGGGGAAGGATTCCTCAAATTCAAAAGGATCATATGTTGATGCGGAGTCATCATAAATAGGAGGGCCTATTGATTGGAACACTTCTTCCAATTCTTCAATCACATTGTGCCTTGGAGGTTGTGCACTCTCCTCCTCAACATCAAGTTCGAACTCCATGGAAGAAGGCTCTTCAATTTGTGCTTCCTCTATGTACTTAACATATCCTAAGGCTCCAACCACTACTTCCTCTTGTTCAATAATCTCTACCTCCTCCTCTTATTGTATTTCTTGCTTTAACTCCTCTTCTTCACCTTGGAGCTTTAAGTTCACTCCCTCACTAAGCTCCTGGTTGCTTCTCCACATCCAACAATGGGAGTGCCTTGATCGCATAGGCTTAAGTAGGATGAGACTATCTTGCTAATGGCTTCTACCATGATAGCCATTTTCGCTCTTAACTCCTCAAACTTCTTTTCATCCTCCTCGTGTCGCCTTAAGGTATGAGATTCAAGATCTCTCAATTCTACCTTGAGGGCTTCGTTGGGAGGTGATGGTGGAAGAGAGGGTTCATTGTTTGAGGGAAGGTTGTTGTAATTGGAAGGTGGTTCACATTGGTAAAATTCTTGAGGTGGTGTGTGTGGACTTTGTGTTTCTTGGGAGTATTGGTGTTGGAATGGTGGTGGCTCTAGATATGGCTCATATGGTGGTTGGTATGGTGGGTGTGGGTTAGGATCATATAGAGGTGAATGGTGGTATGAGGCTTGTGAGTATGGTGGAGGGCTATATTGAGGAGGGGGTTCATATGTATGTGGTAGTTGTGGTTGACAATCACAATACGGGTCATCACATATATTAGATTGGTGTGCATTAGGATAAGGAGTAAACCCATAAGAATCCGAAGAGTAGTCACGTTGGGGTGGCGCTTGGACGGCTCGGGTGGCAATAAATGCCCTTTGGTCGTCGCGCATCTCCGTGAGGATAGTAGTCATGTCCCCAATCACTCTTGCCAAACTTTGATCTCCAATTCCTTGATGCATGTTATCATTGTAAATTCCATCTTCTACAACATAGTTTGAACCACACTCATAGCCAAAGGGGTGAGAATTCATGGTGACAAGAGAAAATAAAAACAAAAGGCTAACAAGAAATAAAGAAAACTAAGTCCTACAACTAGCAAAAACCAACAAACAAACCAAAAATCAAGCTATTCACAATATATACAATAGCCAATAACATAGCACCATTGCAACTCCCTGGCAACGGCGCCATTAATTTGATACAAAAATTGTTGTCGGTAAGAAATTTCACAAAATATTTACGTTACAAGTATAGCTCCAAACCAACAAACAATTCTCACATCAAACTAAATTTTTAGTTTTGTCACATGTACAAACCCCAATGAAAATTAACCGAAGTATTTAGACTCCGGGTCGTCTCACAAGGAATTGCAATGAAATGGTCAATTATTGGCTATGAAGAACAAGGGGGTTTGGTTGATAAAATGGGCGATAAAATAAATGACAAGAAAAGTAAAGAGAGCAATTAGAGAAAGCAATTAATAAAGAGAGACATTCATGGCAAGGATTGAGATCATAGGCTTTCCATCCTAGTCACTAATAACAATAATTAACAAGAATTTATCTTATTACGTCATCTCCGATGATGGAGGAAGGTATCATGTTATCCTCATACTTAGAGAAAGTCTAATAAGACTAGACAATCTCAATCCAAAAGTCCTAATCACCTACTAATTGAATTAGCAAGAGATTAGAGTCAATGGAAGTCATGAAAACCCAACTCATGTTGGTGATCTAGAGTTGTTAGCTAGTATGACTTCCATTGACTCTAATCTCTTACTAATTCAATTAGTAGGTAATTAGGACTTTTGGATTGAGATTGGCTAGCTTATTAGACTTTCTTCGAGTATGAGGATAACATGATACCTTCCTCCATCATCGGAGATAACGTAATAAGATAAATTCTTGTTAATTATTGTTATTAGTGACTAGGATGGAAAGCCTATGATCTCAATCCTTGCCATGAATGTCTCTTTTTATTAATTGCTTTCTCTAATTGCTCTCTTTACTTTTCTTGTCATTTATTTTATCGCCCCTTTTATCAACCAAACCCCCTTGTTCCTTCATAGCCAATAATTGACCACTTCATTGCAATTTCTTGTGAGACAACCCGAGGTTTAAATACTTTGGTTAATTTTTATTGAGGTTTGTACATGTGACAAAACTAAAAATTTAGTTTGATGTGAGAATTGTTTGTTGGTCTGGGGCTATACTTGCAACGTAAATATTTTGTAAAATTCCTTACCGACAACAATTTTTATATCAGTGTCTAGGGGCTCTGTAAAGCTCTGCACAGAGAGAGGGTTAGAACACTAAGTGGTGTACAGTTGCCTCTCCTTTAGGGAGGGAGTTAGGTCTAGGCATCTTGAACAAGATGTGATCTTCCCATAACTGCAAAATGAGCTCTCCCCTTGCCATATCAATTATGGCATTGGCAGTGGCTAGGAAATCTCTTCCAAGGATGATGGATTCATCCTCGTCCTCACCAGTATCTAAGATTATAAGATCTACAGGGATGTAAAAGTTTTCAACCTTTATTAAGACATCCTCTACCAGACCATATGCCTTTTTCAGTGACTTGTCTGCCATCTCCAATGAGATCTTGGCAGCTTGCACCTTAAAAATTCCCAGCCTCTCCATTACAGAGAGAGGCAAGAGGTTTATGCTTGACCCTAGGTCGCATAAAGCCTTCTCAAAGGTAATTGTCCCTATGGTGCAAGGAATTAGGAAGCGTCCAGGATCTGGCAACTTTTGAGGTAGTTTCTGTTAAACCAAGGCATTGGGTTCCTTGGTGAGCACTGGAGGTTCGTCCTCCAATGTCTCTATTCCAAATAATTTGGCATCAAACTTCATCAGCATTCCTAAGTACCAAGCAACTTGCTCTTTCCTAGTTTCCTCTTCCTCCTCAGAGGAGGAGTATTCTTCAGAGTCCATAATCTGCAACAAGGCATTCAAGGGAACCTCTATGGTCTCCACATGAGTTCTGGTTTCTTTTAGTTCTTCCAAAGGAGGGTCCTTAGTGGGTGTTGAACGCCTATTCTTTCCCATTGTGGCGTTCGACGCCAGAACTTGTTCCTCTTTGGGCGTTGAACACCCAGCTACTCCCTTGTTAGCGTTCAACGCCAGAAACTCCCCTTTAGATTTGGCCTCAGCTGTTACAGTGAGGGCCTTGCACTCTTCTCTTGGGTTTACTTCAGTATTACTTAGAAGAGTGTTAGAAGGGATCTTAGGGATTCTCTTACTCTGCTGACCAATCTGTACCCCTAGATTCCTAATAGAGGATATTGTCTCAGTCATGAAACTGTGAGTGGTCTTGGACAGATTAGAGACTATGGTGGCTAAGTCAGAGAGGCTCTGCTTAGAAGTCTCCATCTATTGCTGAGAAGGTGGGAATGGTTTGTTGTTTAACCTATTCTGGGTTCTTCCACCTTGATTATTGTTGAAGCCTTCTTGAGGCTTCTGTTGATCCCACCATGAAAAGTTAGGATGATTCCTCTATGATGAGTTGTAGGTGTTTCCATAAGGCTCAGTATGGGAATTCCTTGAGGAATTTCCCATATAGTGAACCTCCTCCATCATGGGTTGATCTGGATCATAGGCATTTCCTTCATAGGAGTTTTCTTGTGTGCTACCAGTTTCAGCTAGCAATCCAGTCAGATGCTGAGAGATCATGTTGACCTATTGGGTCAGGATCTTGTTCTGAGCCAATATGGCATTCAGAGTGTCAACTTGCATGACTCCTCTCTTCTGAGCTACCCCATTATTCACAGGGTTCCTCTCATAGGTGTACATGAATTGGTTGTTTGCAACCATATCAATGAGTTCCTGTGCCTCTTCAGGTGTTTTCTTCAAATGGAGTAATCCACCAGCAGAGTGGTCCAATTCCATCTTGGACATTTCAAAGAGGCCATCATAGAAGATATCTAGCATGGTTCAGTCTGAAATCATGTTAAGGGGCACCTTCTGATCAGTTGCTTGTACCTTTCCCAAGCTTCATAGAGGGATTCACCCTCTTTCTGTCTGAAGGTTTGAACTTTCACCCTAAGCTTGCTCAGCTTCTGGGGTGAAAAGAACTTGGTCAGGAATGCATTGACCACCTTCTCCCAAGAGTCTAGGCTTTCGTTGGGCTGAGAATCCAGCCATAACCTAGATCTGTCCCTTACAGCAAAAGGGAAAAGCATAAGCTTGTAAATTTCTGGATCCACTCTATTAGTTTTAATAGTATCACAGATCTGCAAGAAATCAGAGATGAATCTGTTGGGATCTTCCTGTGGAAGTCCATGAAACTGACAGTTCTGTTGAACTAGAGTGACCAGTTGAGGCTTCAACTCAAAATTATTTGCACTAATGGCAGGTATAGAGATACTGCGCCCATAGAAATCAGAAGTGGGTGCAGTAAAGTCACCTATGACCTTCCTTGCGTCTCCTCTATCATTGGATTGGCTACCATGTCTGTATTCTCAGCTTCTTATTCGAAAAGCTCTGTGAGGTTTCCTCTGGAGTGTTGTGCTCTAGCTTGTTGTAGCCGCCTCCTTAGAGTCCTCTCAGGTACAGGGTCAGGATCAAAAAAGGGTTCTTTATCCATGTTCCTACTCATAAACAAGAAGAAAGAATGCATGAAGAGAAGAAGAAAGGATTCTCTATGTCAGAGTATAGAGGTCCTTTGTTAGAGAGATAGGTCAAGAGGAAAAGAAAAGAAGATGTCTTTTAATAAGGATAGTTTTTAAAAATCAATAGAGAGAAAAGATGAGATATTTTCGAAAATAGAGAGGGAAAGAGAGATGAAATTTTCGAAAGAGAAGAAATAGAAAGTAGTTAGAAGGTTTTGAAAAAGAAGAAAGAGAAAGGAAATAGAAAGAGGATAAGGTAAAACAAGTAACTGATTAACTAACAAGATTTGAAAATAAAATAAAAGATTTGATTTTGAAATTTGAAAAGAGAAAGTTTAAAAGAAGATTTTTAAATTTAAAAGTTGAAAGAAAGAGTCAAACAAAGAAAGATAAGATTTGAAAAATATTTGAAGTTAAAAAGTTTTAAATTTAGAAAGAAGATAAGATATGTAAGTTTTGAAATTTAAAAAGAAAGAAAAGATAAAGATTTAAAAAGATAAGAATTTGAAATTTAAAATTTTGAAGAAGATAAGGTAGGAAAGATTTAAAGTAAAAAGATTTGATTTTGAAATTTAAAGAAAGATAAACAAAAAAGACAAGATAAAAATTTGAAAAAGATTTGAAAAGATAAGCTTTGAAATTCAAAATTTAAACTTTACTAACAAGAAAACACCAAACTTAAAATTTTTGAATCAAGATAAGAAAAGATAGCTAGGATTTCGAAAATTTGAATAAAGATAAAAGAATTATTTTTTTAGATTTTCAAAATTTTTAAAGAAGGAAAAAGTAAAAACAACTAAAAGACACCAAACTTAAAAATTTTAAGATCAAATGACACAAATTTTTGAAAATTAAAGGAAAAACAACAAAAGACACCAAACTTAAAAATTTTAAGATCAAAGGAAGAAATCAACAAGAACAATTCGAATACCAAGAAAAAAAACCAAAAATAATTTTAAAAATTAAAGATAAAGATGAAAACAGATGGGACACCAAACTTAAAAACTGACAGAAGATTCAAACAAAAGATAAAGATTACTAAAGAAAAGAAAAGGTTTTGAAAAATTTTTGAAGAAGAAAATAAAAGACACAATTAAAAGAGTAACTAAACCGTAAAAAACACCTAATCTAAGCAACAAGATAGTCCGGTAGTTTGTCAAACTCGAACAATCTCCGGCAATGGCACCAAAAACTTGGTGCGCGAAATTGAACTCCTCAAGTTTTGCACAGATGAACCGGCAAGTGAACCGAGTCGTCCAAGTAATACCTCAGGTAAGTGAGGGTCGAATCCCACGGAGATTGTTGGATTGAGCAAGCAATGGCTATCTTGTAGATCTTAGTCAGACGATTAGAAAATATGGTTGTTTGTTTGAAAGCATAAATAAAATAGTAAAGAACAAAATACCAGGTCGGTGTGAAAATAGTGAAAGAGATTCAGTTAAGTCTTCAGAGATGCATATTTTTTCCGGATTAACTTTTCTTACTGTCTTCTTCAATAACGAATGATCATTCAATGGCAGCCGTAAGTGATTAACTCATCTCCTCTCATCAAGTTAATCTCTTCTAAACTATAGTAGTCCACCATATCCGAGCAACTCATGTCCTCTCATCAAGTTAACTCATGGCTTCCCACTACGGCCGAAGGTGAAGAAGACCTAAGCAGTCCACTCCCTTTTGTGATCCTACTCAAAATGCCACAGACAAGGTCGGATCTTCCAGATCAGGGAATGCTGCTTCTCTGACTCTAGCCTTAATGCCACAGAGACCTCAGTAACCCACGGTCAACAGGATTTTATGTCACTTATCCAAAGTCGCCCAGGTACGCTCTTAGAATCTGCAGTGCACTATTTAGCTTCAATGCTATCCGGGTCAGGACTCACACGGAACCCATGTAAAACAAGGATGAATTTCACGGTTCACTCTCAATTCATGAGATGAAGACCAAAAATTCACAAGAGAATAGAATCTAACATGTATTGGAATAGAAACAGTAATATTATTAATCCATGAGAATCAGCAGAGCTCCTAACCCTAACTTAGGAGGTTTAGTTGCTTATAGTTTAGAGAAAGTAGTTCATTCGAAAACAGGGTGGAAGAAGATCCTAAATAAGGGTGATCTTCTCCTATATATAATAGCCTAATAACTATGAAGTACAAAAATATGATAGACTAGACTAGAGGTGCGAAAGTCCACTCTTGGGCCCACTTTGGTTGAGTGCTTGGGCTGAGCTTGGCATCCAGCTTGAGGGATGGGCGTTGAATGCCCATTAGGGGGTTGATCCATGCTGCCTTGTGTTCCTTGGTGGGCGTTGAACACCCCAAAGGGGGTGATTGGACGTTCAACGCTGGCTTGAATCTCCTTGGGGCATTGAACACCAGAAAGGGGGTAGTTCATTGGCGTTCAACGCCCAATATGGGCAAGCTCCTTTGAAAGAAAGTATAGACCATTATATGTTGATGAAAATCTCTGGAAGTTAGCTTTCTAATGCAATTGAGAACACATCATTTTGACCTCTATATCTCTAGAAATACTCGCTTGAATGCATGGAGGTTAGAATTTGACAATATCTGCTACGCTTTTCTTGCCTCTGAATAAGACTTTGCCAAAACTCCTCAATTTCAGCCAGAAATTATCTGAAATCATTAGAAAACATAAAAGCTCAAAGTAAAATCCAAAAATATGAATTTTGCACTAAAACCTATGAAAATATAATGAAACTTAAACAAAACATAACTAAAACAATATGAAAATGATGCCAAAAAGCGTAAATATCCGCTCATCAGGGGGGTAGGATATAAACCCCGAGTAATTAGTAAATAATTAACCGATAAATTAATTATTAATCAACAAAATTAGAAAATTAAAGTTTATAGTTTAATAAAGTAGAAATAATTAAAATATAAATTTTGATACTAATTTTAAAGGTTTTGGCCCAAAATTAGGCCAAACCGGTTGGACCGGACCCAAATCGAGACCAAGGCCCACTAAACAAATATAAAAGCTCAGCCTTTTGCCCCATTCTCTTTCATTTTACACTGAAGGGAGAAGAGTAACGTAAAAAACCCTTAACCCTCACCTCCAAAATTCAATTGTCCATAAATTTCAATCCGGAGTTCCGATTGACGAGTCATCAGTGACCACGTGTTCGTCTCGAAATTTTCTACAAAATCGGACCTATTTGGTAAGAATTTAGAAATTTTTCACTCAATCACCCTCCCCCTAATTTCGAAAATTTGAGGTTTTAATTTTGAGAGATTATGTGATTTTGGTGTTTAGGATCAAATTAGCTTTATGGACTTGGTGGGTCTTGTCCCAAATTTCCGTCGGTGAAAAACCACTATTTCTTGTGAATCATTAATGATTATGAAATCTATTTTGATTTTTGTGGTATTTATGTGGAATTAGAGTGAGATATAAGTTTTGGAGACAAATTTGGCAATATCGACGACAAGAAAGCGAACCATGGAGGTTAGGTTTTCGTTCGGTGAGGATTCGGGGCTTTGGACACTTGAAAAACGGAGATATTTGAGGTGCTTTGGCATTACGGAGGAATCGGCCAAGATATGGTTTTGATTTCTGGTAGATAATATATAATGTTTTGTGAAAACGTAGGCTAGATGACCATAGGAAAGGTTGAAGTATGTATGAATGTTAAGGGGTTAGAAATCTTAATGAAATTGTTGAGTTACCTTGGAATGGGTTGATGAATGATGATTTTTATGATGTTGGATGAAAATAATGAATGTGAAAATGTGAATGTTGATAATTTGATGAATTGTGTTTGTATAAATTGAGAATTTTCGAATGAAGTTGCCTAACTTGAGGTATGGTAGGTTGTGATCGAGTATGGAGCTGCGTTGGATGTATTTGGAGTCATTTTGAAGAGTGTATATTGGTTTTGAAAAGAAAAATTGGTAAAAATAGAGGTTTGTGATTTTTGAGAAAAACTAATTTTTGACCGAACTTCGGTGGGCCATAACTCGGCTTCCAGACCCCTAAACTTTTCCAAACTTGATTTGAATGAGAATTGGGTCCGTAAAGTTTATGACATTCAAAGAACGAACTAAAAATTATTTTTAACAAAAAAAGTTATGCATGTCTGACGTAGGGAAATCGTCGGCTTAGAATTTTCACAAAAATAATCTCGTCGAAGTATAGATCCAAACCAACAATTAACCCTCAATCAAAGTTTAATTTGTTTGTCACTTAAACCAATAAAAACCGAGAATATTTAAACCTCGGATTGTCTCTCAAAAGAATTGCAGGGAAGTATGCATATTATTGGTTATGGGATATTTTTGGGGTTTTGGAATGATGAACGGGAAATGTAGAGCTAACAACTAAGATAATATAAGTGCTAAAAGGCACTCATAGCAAGGATTAATAGTCAAAGTTTCCTATCCTAGATCATTGACCACAACATGGTAATTACAAAGGGTTAATTCCACTTAGTTATCCTCTTAACATTAGAGGGTGAAGTCAAGTGGACATAGTTGATTCTAAAACCAACTAACAACCCTAAATTACCAATCATATTGGACATCAATGATATCAAGGAACCTAAGTCCTCAATCACAAGCTAAGAATATAAAAATCTACTCTAAAATCCAACCAAGCATTTTATCAAACCTTGGAAGGTATAAAATAGAAGCATGGTAAAATTGTAATGATAATAAAATCTAAAGCTACGAAATGCAAGATAACAATAATAACAACTCAATTAAACATCAATAACTATAAAAACATCAAATTGCAATAAATGGAAATCAAAATTAACAAGAGTTCATGAACATTAAAGACAACCAAAGGAAATAACAAGTAAAATTAAAAGAGAAAGGATGTAGTAACAAGAAATTGTAAGAAAAATTAAATTAAGACAAGATCAAAACCTAATTAAAAGATGTAATTAAGCTAAATCTACCCTAATTCTAGAGAGAAGAGAGAGCTTCTCTCTCTAGAATACAACCTAAAACATGTTCCTAAACTAAACCTAATTGCTCCCCTTTCATCCTTCTTGAATTTGGCCTCAAATAGCTTCAGAAATGAGTTGGATTGGGCTTTGGCAGGTCTAGAAATTGCTCCTAGCGTCTTTTCATTAGTGAGTCACGTGATCGGATTCGTGCGTATGCATGCCTGACCATGCGTACGCATGGTTGTAAAAAAGCAATCATGCGTACGCATCAATTCCTGTGCGTACGCATGAATGCTTGTGCCTACGCATGGTTGTAAAATACTCCAAACTTCATTTCTTCATGAATTCTTCACTTTTACATGCTTTTTTCTCACTCCTTCAATCCATACTTGCCTTCTAAACCTGAAATCACTTCATCAAACATATCAAGGCATCGAATGAAATTAAAGTGAGTTAAAATTAGCAAATTTAGGATCTAAAAAGCATGTTTTCAATTTTAAGCACAATTTATCAAGAATTCAAAAAACCATGCTATTTTAGTGAATAAATGCAAGAGAATTTAATAAAATCTACCCAATTAAAGCAAATAAATACCATGAAATGTGGATTTATCACATCTCCACACTTAAACACACTACAAGAAAATGGAACATTTGTAACAAAAACTTTGTAACAAATTTAAAATTATTACAAAAAATTATTTTTTCGTAACAAAAATTAGTAATTATTACATAATAATAATGTTTTGTAACAACAATACAATTTGTTACAAAACGTTTTGATATTTTATAACGACTTGATTTTTTGTTACAAATTATATTGGCTTTTGTAACGAACCAGTATTTTGTTGCAAAATTTTAAAATATTTTGTAACAAAAGATGAAGTTGTTACAAAAATTTAAAATATTTTGTAACAAAAAATTAATTTGTCGCAAAATTCAATATTGTTTATAACAAATTATTTGTTTGTCACAAAATACATGAATTTTTGTAACTAAAAAATTATTTTAACATGTTAAAATCTTTAAGATAATTTTATTTTAGTTTAAAAATTTTATTTGTGTTAATTAATTATTTTTTATAAAAAAATTAAAGATTAAATGATTTCCTTTTAAAAATGGTATATATTATTTTATATTTTTTTATAAAATTAATATATAATTTTATTAATAATTAAGTCTTGAATGTTGATTAAAAATTAATTTTTTAAATTAAAAAATTAATTATTAAACATAAATAAAAATAATTAAAATTTAAAAATAAAAATAAATATAAAAAGTAAAAATTCTAATTCTAATCCTCACCTTTATTTTTCATTCTATTGTTTGCCGTCCTCGTCCATTTAAATAAAATTTTGAAAAACTTCTTTAAGAATAAAATATAGAGCTTTGGTTTTTTTCTCTCTCTACTAGTCCTAAATCCACCATAACCCAACACTCATCATTAAACCGGTAAAACCTCCGATTGTTAGAAAATAAATAATAAATTATTTGTATTGTGATTTATTATAGTTATTCATGGTTTTATTCAGTGTTATCAGAACTAGGCTGACCCAACCGATCGAACCAGAAACCCAATGAACTAGTGACCAAATCGGTCCGGGTGAGCTTGCTGACTGGACAAGGAAGAGAACTGGCAAGACCCATTTTGAACCGACCAGGTTTGACTAAAACTGGTGAACCGGCTAGGTTAAAACTCGGACTGGTTCTTTGGTCTCTTTTTTGCCCCTCTCCCCAACGAAACTACGTTGTTTTGGCTTTCTGAAGGGAAAAAAAGTGAAACTTAAAAGCTACCATCTCCTTCTTCGAGCAGCAACAGCCCCCAACCCCCTACCTCTCTCTCAATCTCACTCAAGAAGGAGAGCCTCTGACTCTCACACTCCCAAAAAAAGCACCACCCATCGCCACCGCCGGGCTACTCTGCTTCGTCTCGGGACTCTTGCGTCGGCCCCTGTGCATCTCCTTCCTGGCTCGTCGCCTCCTCTGTGTGACAGCGTCTCGCGATGTCGTTGTTGTCGTCGTGCCCTCATTCGGCGTGGCTCACCGTACTACCTTCCCCTTGCCAGACTCTGCTTCGCCGTGCTTGGTCTCCCTCTTCTCAGGTATTTTTTTAATTTTTTTATTTATTCAGTTATTGACTTATTGCCTCATTGGGTTATAATTTGATTAACCGAGGAACTGATTAATGATGTTGATTAACTGAATCTGTCAATTCTGTAAGGGTTTTATAATGTATGACAAGAAACGTTGAGATGAGAACTAACCCAATCTGTAACTTATCAAATCAATTTCTAACTAATTTCTACTTATCAACCTTACTTTTCTTGTTTTGGAGTCAAGCAATTCTGCCGTGTACTAACAGATTCTTTATTGTTGTTGATTATATTTGGTTGATTGTAATTTTGTTGATTCAGGCAGATTATTTAATAGTGTAATATATTGTTATTTTATGTTATTGTTGTTCTAGATGGCTTCATCAAATACACCATCAGAAACACCATCCTCCCAAATTTTGTTGGCAGATCATTCAAATTTTGTTGATACATTGTAATATATGTAGGTTTAGTGGTTGATTGATTCTTTCGTTTTTCTGATTATTAGTGTTTAAGGTTGATTTGTTGCTGTTTTTATACCATTATGGTGAATTGCAGAAGCATATGGAACCAGCATCTGCTCCCTTGAGTGGTGGTGGTGGTGGTCTTCTTGTTTCATCCATTAGTTCAGTTGGTTAGCTTCCAAGGTGAGCTCCCTTCAACCCAGTTCTTTCAGACTTTCAGTGTCAATTTTGGTGTATCTTAGGATTTGAAATTAGAATTTTATGATGGTGGACTGGTTGTTGTTGTTGTTGTTGTTGTTGTTGTTGTTGTTGTTGTTGTTGTTGTTGTTGTTGTAGGATTTGGTATTTTAGAATTATTGCTGAACCTGAGCAAATTTTTTTGTTGCTGGATAACATCATTGAGTTGAATTTTGTTGCTGAATAACATCACTGGGTTGAATTTTGTTGTTGGATAACATCACTGAGTTGAGTTTAATACTTGAATAGTTGAACTTGTTGTTGTGTTGCTTAAAAAATCACTTAGCTAAATCTTTTGTTGCTGTAAATATTTTTGTTCCTTTGCCATGTATATTGATTTTTTTTGTTGAATGGAAAATTTAGGATGGGTGTATAGTTTCTGTGATGAGGATGTTGATGCTTTGATAAGCATGTGCTTATGCCTTTGGTTGGTAATGCAATAGGATTTTGAATTTCAACAGATTGTTGATATTGGCAAAACTCTGCCATTGTTCATGGAGCTTCAAACCTTAGGTGACAGGACGTGAAGAACCATGCTCTGCAAAGTGTCTTGTTTTCAATGTTGTAGGTCTCATTTAATTTGAGTTGAATCGTTTGGTTATGTTGGCTGTGTGATTACCTCACATATTTGCGCTACCTGAACCATTTGAAACTATAGGTACTAGAGAAAGTAAAGCTCAAATTTTCTAGACAAAATTTTTTAGAATTGCATTAATTGACATCATATTGTTATTGATCTTGTCCTAGATATTAATTGCTAATTTCATTTTGTAACTATCTTTTGATTTTGTAGGTACTTTACATCAATAAAGTGTTGGTTCTGAAGGTTTGAAAACTGTTTTAAAGCTTAGGAGGAATGGCTCTGCTGCATCTAATATAAGTAGTGTTGCTTCTTATTGTGTTACAATATTATGCTTATTATTTCAGATTTTGTTTGTAGCTCCTTTAAAGCGTATGAGTAGCTTGTGTTTTGATGAAAAGCTGTTTGTTCTATCACTTTACAAGGTGATTTAATTTTCTTAAACTTCTATTATCTCATATTTGATAACAACCTACTCTGTTACATAGATTTTGGAAAAAGAAGTTCTAAGAACATTTTCTTTGTGCAGGTATTGGTTTCTATCTCAGAAACTGCTCCCATCATTTTATACATTAAAGATGTTGAGAGGCTTGTTTTACAATCACCAAGGTTATCATTTTTTGTTGAATAATATGAGTATAGTTTTTTGTTTTTCCTATGCATTTTTAAAGGAAAAACAAATCTTGTTTCTTAAGCTAGTGTTTTTTGGTTGGTCGTCTTTTCAGGTGTGTGTCACTTATTAGAAGCTCCTCCATGAGAAAGGAGATGTATGAACATGATGGAGTTTGTAATTTATAGTTTATATTTTGGAGACTTATAATTCCTTGTTTTTCTTGTCCTATGTATCTATCTAGTTTATTAGGGTTCTTCAATGTGTCTTGTTAGTTTCTACTTTAAAGTTTATATGTTGAAGATTTATAAAACAATCTTAGTTAAATGAAAGATATTTGAACTATCTATGTTATTATATATTATATAAGTCTTGACTTGCTGAGTAAATTAGTTAATATATTAATTAATTAGAAATAATATAATTTGGCAAATTATGCGTATAATTTGTATTAAAAAAATTATTACAAAATAAATAGTGTTTTGTAACAAAATTTTATGATAGGAAAAAATATATTATCACAAAATATTTTGAAGATTAAAATTTGTTATCACTTTTGTAACGACTTTTGGTTTTTTGTATCAGAAAAATTTGTTACAAAATATTACTTTGGATTGTAACAAATACGTTTTGTAATGGGACATACTGCAACGACCCCTTTTTTGTTACAAATATTGATTTTTCTTATAGTGACAATAGCATATCCTTATGCTAAACTCAAGAAGGATAAGACTAAGGGATGCAACACTTATTCAAAATAAACTATCTATATGCAATCTACCTAAATGCATGCAACTACTTGGACAAAATAAATCAATTTCTAAGAATGCATATATGAACATAAGGGCTAAGCAATCACAACCATGTCAAATTCACAATTAAATTGAGTCTTAGAAAAGAATTTATAAACTTACAAGATAAGAAATAATAATCGGTGGAAACATAGAATTGAGAAACAGAACCCCTTATCAGATGTGTATACGCTCTAATCGCTCAAGTGTTTAGGGTTGATTCACTCAATTCTCCTCTAATCACGCTTTCTAAGATTTTTTTTTCATCTAACAATCAACAATTATTCAATGCATAAATACAATTATCATGAGGACTTTTCATAAGGTTGTAATGGGGCTAGGGTCAAGATAAGATTGTATTTGGCTAAGTGGACTAGAATTTGAATCTTTGATCAACTTAAACTTCACACCTAACCTATGACAACCTATTTAATTCTAATGCAAAACTAGCTATCCTTTATTCACTTTTTTCACACACTCATGCATTCTTTTCAATTCACATCCCATATGCATTATTCTTATTACTTTACTTTGGGGTTAACATTCGTCTCCTTTTTATTGCTTTTTTTTCTCTTTTTTTCTTTTTCTTTTCCTTCTTTTTAATTTTCTTTTTCTTTTCTTTTTTTTTTTAAAATAAAATATATACAAAAGTATCAATGCATATGGTTTAAATATTTAATGCATGAGTATGTACCCAATTCCCAAGATCTTCAACAAAAATACAAAAATATACTTTTATCTCTACCAATATTTCCAAACTTTCCCACACTTGAATGATGCACACTCTCACTAGCCTAAGCTAATCAAATATCCAAATTAAGGATATTTATTATTTTCTACTTAAGGGTAGTGATGTGCTAAAATAAAGAACAAAAGAGGATTAAAATAAGCTCAAAATTAGCTAACAAAGGTGTATAAAAGGGTAAGGCCATTTGGGTAAGTGAGCTCAATAAAATGATGGCCTCAATCATATAAATGCATTCATACACAATAATGGACATAAAGAATCAAATAAATCAAATATTACAATCATAGAAAGAGAATAACACACACAAGAATGAAAATAGTGGTTATATGATGCAACCACACAATTAGGCTCAAAACTCACAAGGTTGTGTGTTCTTAGCTCAAATATTTTAACTCAAATTAATTGGGATGTCAATGCCCTATTAAGAATGTTTTTCTTGGAAAATTTTATTATTTTGACTAAGCTTATTATATATATGTATATATGAGAAAAAAAGCAATAAACAAGGAAAAATGCAATTAGATCTCTAAAATATATACAAATCAAGAAAGATGCAACTAAGAATTCTAAAAGACCTAGTAATAGAAGAAAAATAAATAAAATGTGAAAGTGTTTACATTAGAATTTTTCACCCAAAAATTGGCCGATTGGTCGGACGACCTCCCCACACTTAAAAGTTTACACCGTCCTCGGTACATTCAAAGATGAGTAAGGGGGTACGGTGATGAGCGGATAATTTATATGCTTTTTGGCATTGTTTTTACTTAGTTTTTAGTATGATTTAGTTGGTTTTTAGTATATTTTTATTAGTTTTTAATTAAAAATTACATTTCTGGACTTTACTATGACTTTGTGTATTTTTCTATGATTTCAGGTATTTTCTAGCTGAAATTGAGGGAGCTGAGCAAAAATCTGATTCAGGCTGAAAAAGGACTGCTGATGCTGTTGGATTCTGACCTTCCTGCACTCAAAGTGGATTTTCTGGAGCTACCGAACTCCAAATTGCGTGCTCTCAATTGCGTTGGAAAGTAGACATCCAGGGATTTCCAGCAATATATAATAGTCTATACTTTGCTCAAGGATAGACGACGTAAACTGGCGTTCAACTCCAGTTTCATGTTGTAGTCTGGCGTCCAGCGCCAGAAACAAGTTACAAGTTGGAGTTCAACGCCAGAAACAGGTTACAACCTGGTGTTGAACGCCCAAAACAGCCCAGGCACGTGAGAAGCTTAAGTCTCAGCCCCAGCACACACCAAGTGGGCCCCAGAAGTGGATTTCTGCGCTATCTATCATAGTTTACTCATTTTCTGTAAACCTAGGTTACTAGTTTAGTATTTAAACAAATTTTAGAGATTTATTTTGTACCTGATGACATTTTTAGATCTAAACTTTGTACTCTTTGAAGGCATGAGTCTCTAAACTCCATTGTTGGGGGTGAGGAGCTCTGCAGCGTCTTGATGAATTAATGCAATTATCTCTGTTTTCCATTCAAACACGCTTGTTCCTATCTAAGATGTTCATTCGCGCTTCACTATGAAGAAGGTGATGATCCGTGACACTCATCACCTTCCTCAATCCATGAACGTGTGCCTGACAACCACCTCCATTCTACATCAGATTGAATGAGTATCTCTTTGATTTCTTAATCAGAATCTTCGTGGTATAAGCTAGAATTGATGGCGGCATTCATTAGAATCCGGAAAGTCTAAACCTTGTCTGTGGTATTCCGAGTAGGATTCAAGGATTGAATAGCTGTGACGAGCTTCAAACTCGTGATTGTTGGGCGTAGTGACAGACGCAAAAGAATCAAGGAATTCTATTCCGACATGATCGAGAACCAACAGATGATTAGCCGTGCTGTGACAGAGCATTTGGACCATTTTCACTGAGAGGACGGGAAGTAGCCATTGACAATGGTGACACCTTACATACAGCTTGCCATGGAAGGAGCCTTGTGTGTGTGAAGAGGAATACAAGAGAAAAACTGAAATAAAGAAGACAAAGCATCTCCAAAACCCCAACATATTCTCCATTATTGAGTAACAAGTATTTGTTTTATGCCCTTTGACTTTTTACAATTAAAACTAAGAATTATTATTGATATTATATCCTGACTAAGAGTTACAAGATAACCATAGCTTGCTTCAAACTAACAATCTCCGTGGGATTCGACCCTTACTCACGTAAGGTATCACTTGGACGACCCAGTGCACTTGCTGGTTAGTGGTACGAGTTGTGAAACGTGTGATTCACAATTCGTGCACCAAGTTTTTGGCTCCGTTGCCAGAGATTATTCGAGTTTGAACAACTAAAGGTTTATTTTATTGCTTAGATTAGGAATAATTTATTTTGTTGCTATAGAGTCATCAAATCTGAGTCCTTTAATTTATTTTCAAAAAAAAAATTCTTCAAAAATATTATTTTTCTTTATTAATTTTTAATTTTTTTGTGAGTTTAGTGTCATGTTTTAAGTTGGTGTCAATTTCATTCTTATCTTTTTCTCTTAAATTTTTGAATTTGTGTTCTTTATTCTTCCTTGATCTTCAAGTTATTCTTGTTTATTTTTCTTGTTTGATCTTTGGTTTTTCTTGTTCTGTGTCTTTTCTTGTTTTACTTGTGCTTTCTGAAAACATTAGTTTTCAAAAAATTTATTTTTAGTTATTAAAAATACCTCTTTAAAACAAGTGTTACATTTACTGCTCAATTGGCTAGAGCGTTGGTTTATGTTCTTGCTGATTGGGTATCTTCTTTTTAAAATCTTTTTCAAAAATAATTTTTCTTTGATTGAATCTGGTGCCAAACTTTAAGTTTGGTGTTTTCTTGTTAATCTTTTTATAATTTTTGAAAATTTTATTGAAGTTTTCTAAAAATTTTAAGTTTGGTGTTCTTTCTGTTGTTCTTGTTGTTCTTGTGAATCTTCAAAGTGTTCTTGAGTCTTGTTTGTGTTTAGATCTTAAAATTTTTAAGTTTGGTGTTCCTTGGTGTTTTTCCTCCAAAATTTTCGAAAACAAGGAGCATTAGATCTAAAAATTTTAAGTCTTGTGTCTTTTGTGTGTTTTTCTCTTTCATCATTAAATTCAAAAATATCTTTTCTCTTTATTTTAAGTAATTTTCGAAATTTTCCCTTAAAAATTCAGATTTTTATTTTAAAAACTTTTTGTTTCATCTTATCTTAGTTTTAAAATTTCAAAAGTCATATCTTTTTCAAATCATATCTTTTCCAATCAAATCCTTTCAATCATATCTTTTTCAAAACTTCCTAACCAATTTTTTTTCTTTCTCTCTCTCCATTTTTCGAAAATCTTCACCCATTTTTATTTATTTTATTTTAATTTATTTTATTTTCGAAATAAATAAATAAATAAATAAATAAATAAAAATATTTTTTCTCTATTTTACATCATCTCCCTTTCTCCATCATGGATCTAAGTGGAAATGAACAGTCCAGAAGGACTCTGGGGTCATATGCTAACCCCACCACTGCTTCATATGGGAGTAGTATCAGTATACCCTCCATTGGAGTCAGTAGCTTTGAGTTGAATCCTCAGCTCATTATCATGGTGCAGCAAAGTTGCCAGTATTCCGGTCTTCCACAGGAAGAACCTACAGAGTTTCTGGCACAGTTTTTACAAATTGCTGACACAGTACATGATAAGGAAGTAGATCAGGATGTCTACAGATTATTACTGTTCCCATTTGCTGTAAAAGACCAAGCTAAGAGGTGGTTAAATAACCAACCTAAGGCTAGCATAAAGACATGGAAACAGCTGACAAAAAAATTCCTGAATCAATACTTTCCTCCAAAACGGATGACACAGCTAAGGCTGAACATCCAAGGCTTTAAACAAGGAGATAATGAATCTCTTTATGATGCCTGGGAGAGATACAGAGAGATGCTAAGAAAATGCCCCTCTGAGATGTTTTCAGAGTGGGTTCAGCTAGACATCTTCTATTATGGGCTTACAGGAAGAGCTCAGATGCTCTAGACTACTCAGCTGGTGGATCTATCCACATGAGGAAGACAATTGAAGAAGCTCAAGAGCTCATTGATACAGTTGCCAGAAATCAGCATCTGTACTTAAGCAGCGAACCTTCCATGAAAGAAGAGGCTAAAACAGTGACTACTGAACTCAGTCCTGCTGAACAAGCTACTGAATTCAATCAGCAATTGGATTTTCTAACAAAACAGTTAGCCGAATTCAAGGAGAGACTACAAGAGACAAGGATGGCTAATATAAATATGGAAGAACAATTAAAGCAAACAAAGCAGCAGCTGTCAAAACAAATAACAGAAGAATGCCAAGCAGTTCAATTAAGAAGTGGAAAAACATTAAATACCCCACCTCAAGGCAGCAGGAAGCCAAGAAATGAGAAAACTACCCAAATTCCATCTGAGGACAGTAAGAGCCTGGGTAAAAATAATTCTGGCACTAAAACGCCAGAAATTGGGTGGAAGGCTGGCGCTGAACGCCCAAACCATGCTCAGGACTGGCGTTCAACGCCAGAAACAAGCAAGGAACTGGCATTGAACGCCCAAAGGAAGCACAGATCTGGCGTTCAGACGCCAGGAACAGATGAGGAGTTAGCATCTAACGCCACTCCAGCTTCCAACCCTGGCTTTCAAATGCCAGTGAGGGATCAGACACCTGCAAGTGCTGATAATAAATCCCTCAAGAAGGCTTCTCAACCTACCTCTGTAGGAAATAAACCTGCAGCAACTAAGGTTGAGGAATACAAAGCCAAGATGCCTTATCCTCAAAAACTCCGCAAAGAGGAGCAGGATAAGCAGTTTGCCCGCTTTGTAGACTATCTTAGGACTCTTGAAATAAAGATTCCGTTTGCAGAGGCACTTGAGCAAATACCCTCTTATGCCAAGTTCATGAAAGATATCTTGAGTCATAAGAAAGATTGGAGAGAAACTGAAAGAGTTCTCCTCACTGAAGAATGCAGTGCAGTCATTCTGAAAAGCTTCACAGAAAAGCTTAAAGATCCTGGGAGCTTTATGATACCATGCATATTAGAGGGTAACTGCACCAAGACAGCTCTATGTGATCTTGGGGCAAGCATCAACCTAATCCCTGCATCCACTATCAGAAAGCTTGGCTTGACTGAAGAGGTCAAACCAACCCGGATCTGTCTTCAACTTGCTGATGGCTCCATTAAATACCCATCAGGCATCATTGAGGACATGATTGTCAAGGTTAGGCCATTTGCCTTCCCTACTGACTTTGTAGTACTGGAAATGGAGGAGCACAAGAGTGCAACTCTCATTCTAGGAAGACCATTCCTAGCAACTGGACGAACCCTCATTGACGTCCAAAAAGGGGAGATAACCCTGAGAGTCAATGAGGATGAGTTTAAGTTGAATGTTGTCAAAGCTATGCAACATCCAGACACATCAGACGACTGCCTGGGCATTGATATTATTGACTCCTTGGTGGAAGAGGTCCATATGACTGAGAGTCTCGAATCAGAGCTAGAGGACATTTTTAAAGATGTTCAGCCTGATCTGGAGGAACCAGAGGAAATAAAAGAACCTCTGAAAACTCCTCAGGAAGAGGAGGAACCTCCTAAACCCGAGCTCAAACCACTACCACCATCCCTGAAATATGCATTTCTGGGAGAAGGTGACACTTTTCCTGTAATCATAAGCTCTGCTTTAGGGCCACAGGAAGAGAAAGCACTAATTCAGGTGCTAAGGACACACAAGACAGCTCTTGGGTGGTCCATAAGTGATCTTAAGGGCATTAGCCCAGCCAGATGCATGCACAAGATCCTATTGGAGGATGATGCTAAGCCAGTGGTTCAACGACAGAGGCGGCTAAATCCCGCCATGAAGGAGGTGGTGCAGAAAGAGGTCACTAAGTTACTAGAGGCTGGGATTATCTATCCTATTTCTGATAGTCCCTGGGTGAGCCCTGTCCATATTGTCCCTAAGAAGGGAGGAATGACAGTGGTTTATAATGAAAAGAATGAACTGGTTCCTACAAGAACAGTTACAGGGTGGCGTATGTGTATTGACTACAGAAGGCTCAATACAGCCACCAGGAAGGATCATTTTCCTTTACCATTCATAGACCAGATGCTAGAGAGACTAGCAGGTCATGAATATTACTGCTTTTTGGATGGCTATTCAGGTTACAACCAAATTGCAGTAGATCCTCAGGACCAAGAGAAAACAGCATTCACATGTCCTTTTGGAGTGTTTGCCTACAGAAGGATGCCTTTTGGTCTGTGTAATGCACCTGCAACCTTTCAGAAGTGCATGCTCTCTATCTTTTCTGATATGGTAGAGAAGTTTCTGAAAGTCTTCATGGATGACTTTTCAGTATTTGGAGACTCATTCAGCTCCTGTCTTAACGATTTAGCACTTGTTCTGAAAAGATGCCAAGAGACCAACCTAGTTTTAAACTGGGAAAAATATCACTTTATGGTGACTGAAGGGATTGTCCTTGGGCATAAAATTTCAAACAAGGGAATAGAGGTGGATCAAGCTAAAGTTGAAGTAATTGAAAAATTACCACCACCTGCCAATGTTAAGGCAATCAGAAGCTTGCTGGGGCATGCAGGATTCTATAGGAGGTTTATAAAGGATTTTTCAAAAATTGCAAAACCTCTAAGCAATCTGCTAGCTGCTGACATGCCATTTGTGTTTGACATAAAGTGTCTGCAGGCATTTGAGACCCTGATAGCTAAGCTGGTCACAGCACCAGTTATTTCTGCACCAGACTGGACATTACCATTCGAACTAATGTGTGATGCCAGTGACCATACCATTGGTGCAGTATTGGGACAGAGGCATAACAAGATTCTGCATGTCATTTATTATGCTAGCAGTGTTTTAAATGATGCCCAGAAAAATTACACAACCACAGAAAAAGAATTACTTGTAGTGGTTTATGCCATTGACAAGTTTAGATCCTACTTAGTAGGATCAAAAGTGATTGTGTACACTGACCATGCTGCTCTTAAATATCTACTCACAAAGCAGGATTCAAAGCCCAGGCTCATAAGATGGGTGTTGCTTCTGCAAGAGTTTGATATAGAAATAAGAGACAGAAAAGGGACAGAGAATCAAGTAGCTGATCACCTGTCCCGGATAGAACCAGTAGCAAGAGCATCCCTCCCTCCTACTGAGATCTCTGAAACCTTTCCGGATGAGCAATTGTTTGCTATTCAGGAAACTCTGTGGTTTGCAGACATTGCAAACTATAAGACATAAGGTTCTCCTTCTGTAACCATGGAGAGGAAGCATGAAAAGCTTCTCTCACTGCAGAGTCAACCAAAGCCCCCACAGTCAAACTCTAAGTTTGGTGTTAGGAGGCCACAACCAAACTCTAAGTTTGGTGTTGAACCCCCACATTCAAACTCTAAGTTTGGTGTTGGGAGGTCCCAACCTTGCTCTGATTATCTGTAAGGCTCCATGAGAGCTCACTGTCAAGCTATTGACATTAAAGAAGCGCTTGTTGGGAGGCAACCCAATGTTATTTAATTATATCTATTTATTTTCCATGGCTATTTTATGTTTTCTTTAGGTTGATGATCAAGTGAAGTCACAAAAACAAATGGAAATTCAAAAACAGAATGAAAAATAGCATGAAAAACAGCACACCCTGGAGGAAGATCATTCTGGCATTTAAACGCCAGAAACAAGCATCTGTATGGCGTTTAACGCTAGAAACAAGCACCAAGCTGGCGTTTAACGCCAGAAACAAGCATCAGTCTGGCGTTAAACGCCAGAAACAGGCTACATTTGGGCGTTTAACGCCAGAAACAGGCAGCAGTCTGGCGTTAAACGCCAGGATTGCACAGTAAGGGCATTTTGTACGCCTAATTGGAGCAGGGATGCTAAATCCTTGACCCCACTGGATCTGTAGACCCCACAGGATCCCCACCTACCTCACCATTCAAATTCAAACCATTCCCCTCCCAAACCCACCCATTCACACACTTCCATCTCCTCCATAATCTCCACTTCTTTCTTCTTTTGCTCGAGGACGAGCAAACCTTCTAAGTTTGGTGTGGTAAAAGCATTGCTTTTGTTTTTCCATAATTCAGTGGTAGAGCAATTGACTGCAGATCAAAGAGCTATGAGGAAAGAGCAACAAAGGCAAGGAAGAGACATAGAGGAGCTCAAGAGCACCATTGGTTCTTCAAGAAGAGGAAGACGCCACCCTCATTAAGGTGGACCCATTCCTTAATCTCCTTGTTCTTATTTTCCTGTTTTTTGTTTACTATGCTTCATGTTTAATTATGTTTGTGTCTTTACTATATGATCACTAGTATCTAAGTGTCTATGTCTTAAAGATATGAATGTCCTATGAATCCATCACCTTTCTTAAATGAAAATTGTTTTCTGAATAAGAAAAAGAAGTACATGAATTTCGAATCTTAAAATAGTTTAATTATTTTGATGTGGTGGCAATACTTTTTGTTTTTTGAATGAATGCTTGAACAGTGCATATGTCTTTTGAATTTGTTGTTTATGAATGTTAAAATTGTTGGCTCTTGAAAGAATGATTAAAAAGGAGAAATGTTATTTGATAATCTGAAAAATCATAAAAATGATTCTTGAAGCAAGAAAAAGCAGTGAAGAACAAAGCTTGCAGAAAAAAAAATACGAAAAAAAAGAGAGCAAGAAAAAGAAAAAGCAAGCAGAAAAAGCCAAAAGCTCTTTAAACCAAAAGGCAAGAGCAAAAAGCCAATAGCCCTTAAAACCAAAAGGCAAGGGTAATAAAAAGGATCCAAGGCTTTCAGCATCAGTGGATAGGAGGGCCTAAAGGAATAAAACCCTAGCCTTAGCGGCTAAACCAAGCTGTCCCTAACATTGTGCTTGTGGCATGAAGGTGTCAAGTGAAAACTTGAGACTGAGCAGTTAAAGTCGAGGTCCAAAGCAAAAAACAGAGTGTGCTTAAGAACCCTGGACACCTCTAATTGGGGACTTTAGCAAAGCTGAGTCACAATCTGAAAAGGTTCACCCAGTTATGTGTCTGCGGCATGTATGTATCCGGTGGTAATACTGGAAAACAGAGTACTTAGGGCCACGGCCAAGACTCATAAAGTAGCTGTATTCAAGAATCAACATACTGAACTAAGAGAATCAATAACACTATCTAAATTCTGAGTTCCTATAGATGCCAATCATTCTGAACTTCAAAGGATAAAGTGAGATGCCAAAACTGTTCAGAAGCAAAAAGCTAATAGCCCCGCTCATCTAATTAACACTGATCTTCATAGATGTTTTTGGAATTCATTGTATATTCTCTTCTTTTTATCCTACTTTGTTTTTAGTTTCTTGGGGACAAGCAACAATTTAAGTTTGGTGTTGTGATGAGCGGATAATTTATACGCTTTTTGGCATTGTTTTTACTTAGTTTTTAGTATGATTTAGTTGGTTTTTAGTATATTTTTATTAGTTTTTAATTAAAAATCACATTTCTGGACTTTACTATGAGTTTGTGTGTTTTTCTGTGATTTCAGGTATTTTCTGGCTGAAATTGAGGGAGTTGAGCAAAAATCTGATTTAGGCTGAAAAAGGACTGCTGATGCTGTTGGATTCTGACCTTCCTGCACTCAAAGTGGGTTTTCTGGAGCTACAGAACTCCAAATGGCGCGCTCTCAATTGCGTTGGAAATTAAACATTCAGGGCTTTCCAGAAATATATAATAGTCCATACTTTTCTCAAGGATAGACAACGTAAACTGGCATTCAACACCAGTTCCATGTTGCAGTCTGGCGTCCAGCGCCAGAAACAAGTTACAAGTTGGAGTTCAACGCCAGAAACAGGTTACAACCTGGCGTTGAATGCCCAAAATAGCCCAGGCACGTGAGAAGCTTAAGTCTCAGCCCCAGCACACACCAAGTGGGCCCCAGAAGTGGATTTCTGCGCTATCTATCATAGTTTACTCATTTTCTGTAAACCTAGGTTACTAGTTTAGTATTTAAACAACTTTTAGAGATTTATTTTGTACCTAATGACATTTTTAGATCTAAACTTTGTACTCTTTAAAGGCATGAGTCTCTAAACTCCATTGTTGGGGGTGAGGAGCTCTGCAGCGTCTTGATGAATTAATACAATTATCTCTGTTTTCCATTCAAACACGTTTGTTCCTATCTAAGATGTTCATTCGCGCTTCACTATGAAGAAGGTGATGATCCGTGACACTCATCACCTTACTTAATCTATGAACGTGTGCCTGACAACCACCTCCGTTCTACATCAGATTGAATGAGTATCTCTTTGATTTCTTAATCAGAATCTTCGTGGTATAAGCTAGAATTGATGGCGGCATTCATGAGAATCCAGAAAGTCTAAACCTTGTCTTTGGTATTCCGAATAGGATTCAAGGATTGAATGGCTATGATGAGCTTCAAACTCGCGATTGTTGGGCGTAGTGACATACACAAAAGAATCAAGGGATTCTATTCCGACATGATCGAGAACCAACAGATGATTAGCCGTGCTGTGGCAGAGCATTTGGACCATTTTCACTGAGAGGACAGGAAGTAGCCATTGACAACGGTGACACCTTACATACAGCTTGCCATGGAAGGAGCCTTGCGTGTGTGAAGAGGAATACAAGAGAAAAACTAAAATAAAGAAGACAAAGCATCTCCAAAACCCCAACATATTCTCCATTATTGAGTAACAAGTATTTGTTTTATGCCCTTTGACTTTTTACAATTAAAACTAAGAATTATTATTGATATTATATCCTGACTAAGAGTTACAAGATAACCATAGCTTGCTTCAAACCAACAATCTCCGTGGGATTCGACCCTTACTCACGTAAGGTATTACTTGGACGACCCAGTGCACTTGCTGGTTAGTGGTACGTGTTGTGAAACGTGTGATTCACAATTCGTGGCGACTTCACGAATTGCCACCTTCATCTGGTGGATCAACCAGCTACTGCATGTTCTTTCTTCTACTTCCTTTTTTGCTTATGGTTACTCATCCTGAGGAGTATAAAACAGACTAAAGTAAGATGAGCAAATTTGAAAACAATAAAGCATATATGGTTGGTGTTCACACTCTGGCCCGAGCTGTAAGGGCCGAGTTTGATCGAAAACAAAGGGACCGACCTCTTTAAAGGCTGGCCCGCTACTGATCTCTTCACGAAAAGCTTGGAAGATCGCCACAAAGGCCCAAAGAGGCCCAAAAGGAAGAACCACTACCTTCTAAGACGCAGATAACAAAAGATATGATCTCACCCACGAAAAAATAAGATAAGATAACAAACTTATCTCAAAGGAAGATCATCAAACACCACTATAAATACACTGGAGCACCCAGGTATAACTCATACTCTGATCCTACAAAAAACCTGCCTAAAGCCCGTACTGACTTAAGCATTGGAGTCTCTTGCAGGTACCACCACTCCCCGGTGATCAAGGACCAGCAGCACCTCAAGCTCTAATAAGTCGGATGTGATAGGCTAGACCAGACCGGAAGATCACGTCCGAGATCGACCTCAGCGTTTTAGGTAACCCTTGGAACATTGGCGCAATTGCCAGGGAACCTGGAAGTCATCCCACCATCATGGTAAACAATCTTCCTAACAACGGCCACGCCTCTGGGTTGGAAGACGGTACTCCAACGAAAAACGCGGATGCCGCACCACCATCACCAAAGGAAGCGAACCAGTCTAAAGGAGACAAAAAACCTCAAAATACAAAAATCTTAGACGCCATCCGAGAGCAGCAAGATCGCCTAAAATAGCTTGAGCGAGAAGCCGAACGACAACGGGAGGCCGAGCGAGACTTACGAAGAGAAACAAGACGATGACGAGAGCTGGAAGATAAACTCCAGAAGCTCGAAGCTGACCTCAAGACTAGGACTGCTCAGTCCAATCGTGAAGCCAGCCCTCACAGAGAACAGGACCCCTTCACGGAAGAAATCATGAAGGCAAAAGTTTCAAAAGACTTCAAGGCGCCCGATATGACCCTATATGACGGAACATCTGACCCAAGCCACCATCTCAGCAACTTTAGAAGCCGGATGTACCTCACGGACGCCACGGACGCAACTTGCTGCAAAGCCTTCCCGACTACTCTCACCAAAACAGCTATAAAGTGGTTCGACAGCCTACCCCCAAGGTCAATCACAAGCTTTAATGAACTCGCTACAAAGTTCCTAGCTAGGTTCTTCATTCAAAAAGACAAAGCCAAACACACCCCAAGCCAACTAGGGATCAAGCAAGGAGACCGGAAAAGCCTTCGAAACTACATGGAAAGATTCAATAAATCTTGCCTCGGCATACAGAATCTCCCCACAGAAGCGGCTATCATGGGACTTAACAATGGCCTAAGAGAAGGACCCTTCAGCCACTCCATATCTAAGATGCACCCCACGTCCTTGAACGAAGTACAAGAACGAGCCGAGAAATACATCAACATGGAGGAAAATTTCCGACTAGGGGAAACTTCTAAGACCAGATTCTCCTATCCCTCCCGGGACAAAGACAAAGATCCAAGAAAAAAGGAGGACCAATCTGCAGAGAAGCCCAGAAAATATCAAAGTATACCCCCCTTCGGGTATCTTTAGTAGATGTCTACAGGGAAATATCCAACACGGAAAAAATCCCACCCCCCGACCAATCAAAAACAAAAGGGGAGGAAGCCGTACCGAATACTGCGAATACCACAAGATGTATGGGCATCTTACTAATGAATGCTACGAATTGAAGAATGTCATTGAGAAGTTGGCCAGAGAAGGAAGGCTGGATCGATTTCTAGCCAGCAGATCGGACAAGCCCAAGAAGAGAAGGAGGGATGAAGAGGAAGGACGGGCCGATCGCCCTCCTCACACCCCGGAAAGACATGTCCACATGCTCAATGGAGGGTTCACCGAAGGAGGGATCTCAAAGTCATCCCGCAAGAGACACCTCAAAGAAATATATCACGTCGGAGAAGGGAGTAGGTCACCGACCTCCCCACCATTTCTTTCACCAAGGAAGACGCCGCTGGCATCATCCTCGGGCATGACGATCCCGTGGTCATTACCATCGTACTGGCCAACGCCAACCTCCACCGAACATTGGTCGACCAGGGAAGCTCGGCAGACATCCTATTCAAACCTGCTTTCGATAAGCTCGGACTAAAAGAAAAAGAGCTAAGAGCGTATCCCAACAGCCTATTCGGGCTAAAAGACGCTCCGATCCAGCCCCTCGGGTATATCCCACTACACACCACCTTCAGGAAGGGAGCCCGATCTAGGACGCTAAGTATAGACTACATTGTAGTTGATGTGAACTCCGCATACAACGCCCTGATAGGCTGGACAACCCTGAATCAGCTCGCTTCAGTAGTCTCCACCCCACACTTGTGCATGAAATTTCCAACCGAAGAGGAAATAGCTACCATTAAGGGAGACCAGAAACTCGCGCGACGATGCTATAATGAAAGCCTGAACCTAAAGGGCAATCCCAGAGAAAAGGAGGCCAATGCCATCAAACTCAGGGGAGCTCGGGTTCGCAAAGAATTTTGCCCTCAGCCAGAAGGCAAGACCGAAGAGGTTCAAATCGGAGACACCCAAGATAAAACAACAAGCATAGGTGCAAATCTAAAAGAAAACCTAAAAGAGATGCTAATAAAACTCTTAAGGGAAAATTCCAACCTCTTCGCATGAAAAGCCGCGGATATGCCCGGCATAGATCCTGGCTTAATGTGCCACAAACTGGCAGTATACCTTAGATCCCAGCCAATACAACAAAAGCGCAGAAAGCTTGGTCCGGAAAGATTACAAGTCGTGGAGGAACAGGTGCATGCCTTACTAGAGGCAGGGTTCATAAGGGAGGTTAAGTACCCATTGTGGCTGGCCAACATCGTATTGGTAAAAAATCCAAATGGAAAGTGGCGGATGTGTGTAGACTACACCGACCTTAATAAAGCCTGCCCAAAAGACCCCTATCCCCTCCCGAACATCGATACTCTGGTCGACGCGTCGTCGGGATAAAAGTACCTTTCCTTCATGGACGCTTACTTAGGGTACAACCAGATCCCAATGTATCAACCCGACCAAGAGAAAACCTCATTCCTAACCCCGAAAGCAAACTACTGCTACGTAGTAATGTCGTTCGGACAAAAGAACGCGGGGGCCACATATTAGAGGTTAATGAACAAAGTATTTACCGACCACATCGAGAAGCTGATGAAAGTCTATGTGGACGACATGCTAGTAAAAACCCAAAGAGAGGAACCAATGCTGCCCGACCTCGCCGAAGTCGTCGGTACCATAAGAAAGCATGGGATGAGGCTAAACCCCACAAAATGTACCTTTACGGTAGAAGCTGGCAAATTCCTAGGGTTCATGCTTACTCAAAGGGGCATTGAGGCAAACCCAAAGAAATGCCAGGTCATACTTAACATGAAAAGCCCGACCTGCGTAAAAGAGGTACAACAGCTAAATGGAAAACTAGCGGCCCTGTCCAGGTTTCTAGCCAGATCGGCACCAAGATCTCTTCCTTTCTATGCAATACTAAGGAAAAGAAAGAAGTTTGAGTGGACTTCGGAGTGCGAGAAAGTCTTTCAAGACTTCAAATCATTCCTGGGACAACCACCCATCCTGACCCGACCTCAACAAGGAGAAGAACTGATACTGTACCTCGCCGTTCAAAATCATGCGATAGCATCAGCCCTGGTCAGAGAGGATGACAACGGGCAACAACCAATCTACTTCATTAGCAAGGTCTTATAGGGCCGAACTGAACTATCAAAAGATAGAAAAGTTCGCCTACGCCCTCATACTCACCTCCCAAAGACTTCGACCATATTTTCAAGCCCACACCATCAGAGTGCGAACTAATCAACCCATGAAAGGCATCCTACAGAAAACAGATTTAGCCGGAAGAATTCTACAATGGGCAATCTAGCTGTCTGAGTTTGACCTCAAGTACGAAACTCGCGCTGCCATCAAATCCCAATACTTGGCCGACTTCGTCGTAGAATACACAAATACCCCAGGGACCCCCATAGAATGGAACCTCTACGTCGATGGCTCATCAAACAAAGCCGGAAGTGGAGAAGGAGTTATCCTAGAAAGTGACCAAGGGACCCAACTCAAACTCTCCTTAAGATTTGAGTTTCCCGCCTCAAATAACCAAGTAGAGTATGAAGCCCTACTAGCAGGCTTGAAGCTGGCTTAGGAGGTCGGAGCACAAAAGCTTATCATTTTCAGCGATTCACAAGTAATCACCTCGCAGATAGAAGGGGGCTACCAGGCAAAGGATCCCACTATGAAAAAGTACCTGGACAATACCAAAGAACAGCTCGGGAACTTCAGAGAATATGAGATCCAACACATACCTCAGGAGCAAAAAGCCCGAGCAGACGCACTATCCAAACTAGCCAGCACCAAGCCAGAAGGTAAGAATAGAAGCCTCATCCAAGAAACCCTGTAGTACCCATCAACCTCAAGGGAAGAAAGGGTCTTAAACATATCAGACCAGGACCAATGGTAGATGACCCCTATAATCAACTACCTAAAGTATGAAACACTTCCCACAGAAAATAATGATGCAAAGAGGCTCATACAGGAGGCACAATACTACACTCTGGTACACGACGTCCTGTATAGGAGAGGAGTTTCAACACCCCTCCTAAAATGCGTCCCGACTTCTGCCACAAAGGAGGTCCTCGAAGAAGTCTACAGCGGCATGTACGGCAATCACCTCGGAGCACGAGTTCTATCCAAAAAGGTACTTCGAGCCAGCTTCTACTAGCCGACCTTACAGAAGAAAGCGACCAAGTTCGTCAAAACGTGCCCTCCATGCTAAAAGCACGCCAACTTCTACATCGCCCTACCTGAAGAGCTCATTTGCGTCACCTCGCCCTGGTCGTTCGCAAAGTGGGGGCTCGATCTCCTCGGGCCATTCCCACAGGGACCAGGGCAAGTCAAGTTCCTCATTGTTGGAATAGATTACTTCACAAAGTGGATCGAAAGGTTGTCAATTTAGAAAGGTTGTCACAAAATTAGAATAAAAACACTGGGAGTATGAATCCCAGATCGTCTCCCAACGAGTTGACAAAAGGGTGCTATCTTATTAATCAGGATTTTTTCGAGAAATTTGAGAGTTGAATGACAGAAAATAAATAACTGTAATTTAGAGCAATGAAAATTAAAAGAGATTTATATATTCGAAATAAAAAGCCTTGACTGGGGGAATGATTAATTGGAAGTTCTATCCTTGTTGGAATTCTCTCAAGTGTAATATAAAGAGGTTGTTGTTTTCACCTAGTTAACCCTTACTAAATAAAGAAAAGTCAAGTGATTGAGCTAACTCTTATTCGCAAATCCTAGTCCTCTCCATTGGGAAGGTCTAGCGTTAGTAAATAGAGAATTAGCCAACAACTTCCAATTTAACTAATCACTTGAGCATTCTAACTCAAGTGTCTCATTTTAATCAACCCCCATATCAAGTTGGGAATCTACTCCATTGACATGAAAATTACTTGCATAGAATTAAAAAGGGAATAAAAGGAAGACATGATAAACAATAACTACAAATCAATTAAAAGTAAAAGTAATCCTTTGCATAAATAAATTCTAAAAACAATCCAATTGTAACTCTAAACAAGAATTCAGAATATGGAATAATAAGGGAGTAAGAAAACAAACTAGAACAGTAACTTCAATGGAGGTGATGACTCTTCCCAATATCCAAAAGTAAAAGCATAAAACTAATAAACTATGAATGTGTAGAAAACCTAGAGGAAGAGTAATTTCTCTCTAAGATTCCAATCTAAAAACCTAAAACTATGCTAATGAGAATGTGTCTTGAGTCTCTGCATGTTCCCTAGCTCTAGTGTGTGTTTCTGGGCCGGAAACTGGGTCAAAACTCGGCCCAAAATCGCCCTCAGCGTTTTCTGTTATTTCTGCAGATCGTGCATGTCACGCGTACGCGCCAGTCACGCGTACGCGTCATGCACGTGCACGCGTCATCTTGCAGAACTCCAATCCACGCGTACGCATCAGGTACGCGCATGTGTCGCTGTAAAAATCTCCAGATCACGCGCACGCGTGAGCTATGTGTGCGCGTCAATGCTCGCTAGTTGTCTCCTTTATTTCTTATGCTCCTTCCATTTTTACAAGCTTCCTCTCCATCCTCTAAGCCATTTCTGCCTTACAAAGTCTGAAACACTGAACACACAGATCACGGCATCGAATGGTATAAAGAAGGATCTAAAATACATAAATTAAAGGCTTAGGAAGCAAGTTTTCAATTATGGGACAAAACTAGGAAGGAATTGTAAAACCATACAATTTGTATGAATAAGTGGGAAAAGACTTGATGAAACCACTCAATTGAACACAAGATAAACTATAAAATAGTGGTTTATTAACCTCCCCACACTTAAACATTAGCATGTCCTCATGCTTAGCTCAAGGAGATCAAAAGACTAAATAAAGGAAAGTAAGTCTCGTGAAATGCAACCTATGTATGAATGCAACTATATGCTTAGATGATTCTGCCTACTTGGTTAAAAGTAAATAAGTTCTTCAATACAAACATAGATCAGATATCACTAATTAAAATCATACAGTAAAGACAAGTAAATTTGTAAGAAGACAGCTCATGAAAGCAGGGAACATAGAATCAAGCATTGAACCCTCACTAATGGTGTATATGCACTCTAATCACTCAAGTGTATAGGGTAATCACTCTACTCTTCTCTAGTCATGCTTTCTAAACTTTGTTCTTCACCTAACCAATCAACAAGTATTTAATGTACCAATGCAAACATCATGAGGTCTTTTCAAGGTTGTAATGGGGCTAAGGTAAAGGTTAGGGTATATATATGGCTAAGTGAGCTATAAATTGAATCCTTGATTAACCTAAGCTCTTACCTCTACATACACTCTTTATACTTTTAAAATCATGCCTAGCTACCCAAAATTCTCACTTTTGCATATTTCACATACTCATGCATCAACCTATCTTTTAATTTTTATCACATATGCATTGATCTTTTATTAAACTTAGCATTTGGGGTAATTTTGTCCCCTTATTTATTTATTTATTTATTTATTTATTTATTTATTGAATATTTTTGGTTTTTTTATATATATAGAAAAATAAACATAACTTATCAATGCACATGGATTTTTAATTTTTCTGGTCTCACATGAGTAGGTACCCAAATTCCTAAGAGTAAAAACATAACATATTCCCTTATTAACCCATGTTTCTACAGTTTTTCCACACTTAATTGACATACAATCTCTATCTTAAGCTAACCAAAGATTCAATTGGGGTGTTTAATTTATCTTTCTGCTTAAGGCTAGTGATGTGGTAAAATATAGAACAAATGGGATTAAAAAGCTCAAGATGGCTAACAAAGGTAATTGAAAGGGTAGGCTATTTGGGATAAGTGAGCTAATAACAAATGATGGCCTCAATCATATGCATACATGTAAATACACTAAACATTGGACATATAGAGTGGAACAAAATAAAGATTATAATTATAGAGAAGAAAACACACAAGAATAAAATATTATGGTTAAATAGTGTAACCATTCAATTTAAGCTCAAATCTCACAGGTTGTGTGTTCTTTAGCTATAATTCATGTTCCAATTTACAGTCTTCAAACAAGTTTTAACACAAAAGTTTTTATTTAAATTAGTAAAATTTTTTCAAAAATAGGGTCTTAAAAAGAAACTTATTATTTTTCAACCAATTAGAACATGCATGCAAACACCTATTACTATGCAATTTATCCTATCCTAACAAAAGAAAAATAACCTATTGGTGTTAAGAGAAAGAAATTACCTTCGGAAGTCAGGTACTGACCGACCTACCCATACTTAAAGCTTGGCACCGTCCTCGGTGCCATCAGTCAGGAACAAAGGGGGGCTGGTAGCAGCATCTCCATAGTCGGAATTCACATGGCTCCCTGTGTTGGTGGATGAAGTGGAGTCCGGAGTGTCTGGGTCTTCTTCAGGTGGGTGGTTGCCAACAATCAGCTCCTTGAGGTATGTAAATTGGCGCTTGTTACGGCCCTCTCTTTGCTTTGCCTGCCGGTCAAGCCGGTCCAATCTCTCAAGTATCTAAAGGAGCAGTTGATTTGTTGACGGTGCTTGTGATGTCGAAGGAGAAAGAATATCTCCGGCCGGTTCTGCAGGCCGGCTAGTAGTGGCTGCTAGAGGTTTGATGTACTTCCCGTTAGGGACGTACTGATCATCCCGCAGAAGTATGGTCTTGGTGTCCCCAGCTCTGTAGGAAACTCCGGCTACTGAGACTAGATCTGAAACCAAGGCGGGAAAGGGTAGGTTGCCCACAATCTGTACGTGTCCCATGGCGTGCCGGAGGTGTCTTGGTAAGTTGAGCAGCTGGTCTATAAGGATACACCAGAGGAGAACAACCATATCTGTAGTGAAGGAGGACTTGTGAGTGCTCAGAAAAACGTAATGGGACATAATCTGTGCCCATACTCGAGCTTCCAAGGTGAATGCTAAAGCCAATATGCCCTTAGCTCGGGATCGATGGTATCCATAGATCCATTTTCTGCCAGGTTGTGCTATAACTCTGAGGACGGCGTCCCAGTCAAATTGGTATGTCTGGCGCTTGAAAGAGGCTTCTTGGTATGCGTCCAATCCTTCTGGAGCAGGGGAAAGATCTAAAGCTTGCTGAATGGCCCCTTCGGATATAGGGACTTGCTTTTCACAGACATAGACAGACTGCATGGTTGGCATGTGAAAATTGGAGTAGAATTCAACTACCCATGAGAGATTAACCTGCCGTGGCTGTCTCCGTAAGAATCCCCATTGTCTGCGCTCAATCCGGGGCTCAACAAAATCAACAATGTAGGTTGGAAGGATGAAGAGGTGCTCATTGTTATAGTTCTGCTCAGCCAAGATAGGGAACATATGCTCACAGTAGCGGTTAGTGAACCGCGTAGTGTCCCGTGCTGGAAAGGCTTTCTCTATTTCATTAACCTTGATGATCTTCTTGACCCTCTTTGTTGTCGGTTTGACTGCTGTTGAGGATGGTTCCACAGCTAGTGCTCGTTTTGCTCCTCTCCTTGCCGGTGGTTTGGGAGTAGCTTTCTCTTTACCCTTCTTGGTGGCCATCTTGAAAAGGGAAAAGGAAAGTAACATGTAAAGCCAAGGGTTAAAGCAACGAAGAGGGCAGTACAAGTGATAATTAATGCCAAGGTAAAGAAGGATGTCGTTAACACATGGTCGCGACCACATGTGATCAGTTCATCCATGGAAATATAGCAAGTGAATATTATGGCAAGTAGATGCAAGATGTTTATTAGCATGCCGGAAAAGGCATGAGTAGTATAGATCAAGCATCAATAACTAAAATGTATTATCACTCGTAACAAGCTAACCATCACGTTTGTATTGATAATTATATTCAATTAATAAAATATTTAAAGGTTTTGTGAAAAACAGGCATTAGAGTAGAAGGATAGAATAATTAAAAATGCACAATGCCATACGAACTTTTTCACAAATACTTAGTATGCATGGTAAATATGTTATTGGAAGTATTAAATTTGAACATGCAAGCAACCCAAAAAAATTAATATTAATTGTCAATTAACCTCTCAATATATCCACAAGTAAAATATAGAAGAAAACAATCACCCAATTAAATCTCTAACACCAATTACAAGGATGTAAAAAGAAAAAGAAAGACAAAGAAAACATAGATAATGAAATTAAAAAAGAAAAAGAAGAAAGGAATATAAATTAAAGTAATAATGGAAAAGTAAAAGGGGGAGAAGAAAAGAACCTTGGTGAAGAAGATGAAGAGGAAAGGAAAAAAGTAAGAAAAAGTAAAAAGAAATAAAGAAGAAAGAAGGGAGAAGAAAGAATTAAGAAGGGAGAAGAGAGAATTAGGATTGGGGGAGAAAAGATAAGAATTCTGGGCGCAGATCTAGTTAAACTGTGCGTCACATGCGACGCGTGTGCCTGGTGCACGCGGACGCGTGGATCGTGCTTTTTGCAAGTGACGCGTACGCGTCACCTGGGTTATGCGATTGGCGCGGAGGCAGCCTCGCATAAGCACAACTCTCTATCCCATACGCACAATTGCCAAAAATTTAAACGACGCGTGCGCGTGAGGTACGCGCACGCGTGGATGGGCTGGATGGGAAATGACGCGTACGCGTCAGGGATGCGTATGCGTGACATGGCTTGTGCTCCTAGCCCACTTCTAGCACCAGGCCATCACAACTTTCTGTCCAAAGACATTTTTACGCCGATTTGTAGGGTCACGCGTACACGTGGAAGGCTGATTTTGTAATTGACGCGGACGCGTCAGGGACGCGTACGCGTGGTCGTGTTTGTGCCTAAAGCACGCCTCAAGCCATACTCCCGCGTAACTCTCTGTTTCATTTCTTCTTTGTTTCGCATGCACATAAGACGCGTACGCGTCAGCGACGCTTGCGCGTCGCGTGCAAATTTTTTTTTATGCAGAATGCAAAATGCAGCATGTAGATGAATATGCAGAAATTATGAGAAGAGTCACTAAGAAAAATAAAGTAGAATAAAATGAAATAAAACTAAGACTGAAACAGAACGATCATACCATGGTGGGTTGTCTCCCACCTAGTACTTTGCTTTTACGTCCTCAAGTTGGACGGTCTTCAGGCTCATTCTGCTTCTATTAGTGGGTCCTCCAAGAGGAAGATCTCTAGCTCTTTGTGTTCCTTCGTCTGCTCACCATGATAAAGTTTTAGGTGATGTCCATTGACCTTGATGAATTTGGAGCTAGAAGGATGACGCAGGTAAAAGACTTCGTATGGCTTTGCCTTTTCTACTCGGTAGGGACCTTCCCATCTTAATTTAAGCTTGCCTGGTGGCATGAGCCTCAGTCTGGAGTTATAAAGGACCCCAGGTCTGAACTCTCTCCTTTTTATGTGCCTGTCATGCACAGCCTTCATCTTCTCTTTGTATCGCCTGGAGTTGTCATATGCTTCTAGGCGCAGGTTCTCTAATTCTGCTAGTTGTAGCTTCCTTTCAATGCCAGCTTCCTCAAATCCCATGTTGCACTCCCTCACAGCCCAGAAATCCTTGTGTTCCACCTCTACTGGAAGGTGGCAAGCCTTTCCGTACACTAAGCGGAAGGGGCTCATCCCAATGGGTGTCTTGTGCGCTGTCCGATGCGCCCAAAGCGCATCAACAAGTCTGGTGCTCCAGTCCTTCCTGTGAGGCTTTACTATCTTCTCCAGAATGCGCTTTATTTCTCTATTAGATACCTCTGCTTGCCCATTGGTCTGGGGATGGTAAGCTATTGCCACTTTGTGAACTACGCCATGCTTCTTCAATAATCCTACTAATCTCCTGTTACAAAAGTGAGTGCCTTGATCACTCACAATTGCTCGTGGTGATCCAAAGCGACATATAATATTGTTTCTAACAAAAGAAACAACAGTGTTAGCATCATCAGCACGGGTAGGAATTGCTTCCACCCATTTAGAAACATAATCTACAGCTAATAGTATATAAAAGTAACCACTAGAGTTTGGAAATGGACCCATGAAGTCAATGCCCTAAACATAAAAAATTTCACAGAATAGCATAATCTATTGGGGCATCTCATCCCTCTTGGATATATTACCAAACCTTTGGCATGGGGAACAAGATTTACAAAAGGCAGTAGCATCTTTAAAAAGAGTAGGCCATCAGAATCCACAGTCTAAAATTTTTCTAGCTGTTCTTTGAGGGCCAAAATGTCCTCCACTTTCAGAAGAGTGGCAGGCCTCTAAAATGGACTGGAATTCTGATTGAGGCACACACCTTCTAATTATCTGGTCAGCACCATACCTCCATAAATATGGATCATCCCATATATAATATTTGGACTCGCTTTTCAGCTTGTCTTTCTGATGCTTAGTAAAATTAGGAGGGAAAGTATGGCTAACTAGATAATTAGCTACAGGTGCATACCAAGGAACTACTTCAGATACTACATGCAAGCTATCAAATGGAAAAGCATCATTGATAGGAGTGGAGTCATCCTTAATGTGCTCAAGGCGACTCAAGTGGCCTGCCACTAAATTCTGTTTACCACTCATATCCTTAATTTCTAAATCAAATTCTTGTAGCAACAGTATCCAACGTATCAGCCTTGGTTTGGACTCTTTTTTAGCTAATAAATATCTTAGAGCTGCATGGTCCGAGTACACTACCACATTAGTACCAAGTAAATAGGCTCAGAATTTATCCAGAGAAAAAACAATAGTCAGAAGCTCTTTTTCAGTAGTAGTGTAATTAGACTGAGCAGCATCTAAGGTCTTAGAAGCATAAGCAATTACGAAAGAATCCTTACCTTCGCGCTGAGCCAGCACCGCTCCTACTGCATGGTTGGAGGTATCACACATAATCTCAAAAGGCTGGCTCCAGTCTGGTCCTCTCACAATTGGAGCTTGAGTTAAGGTGATTTTTAGCTTATCAAATGCTTGCAATGAATCCTCACTGAAGTCAAACTCAACATCTTTCTGCAGCAGTCTGGATAAAGGCAATGCTACCTTACTGAAGTCCTTAATAAATCTCCGGTAGAAACCTGCATGACCAAGGAATGAATGGACTTCCCTCACGGAGGAGGGGTAAGGTAAACTAGAAATGACATTTACCTTTGCTGGATCTACAGAAATACCGGTATTAAAAACAACATGTCCTAGAACAATCCCTTGTTTTACCATAAAATGACATTTTTCAAAATTCAATACAAGGTTTGAACTAACACACCTGTCTAATACTCTAGCTAAACTATCCAAGCAAAGGTTAAAGGAATCACCATATACGCTAAAATCGTCCATAAAAACGTCCATACAGTTCTCAATAAGATCTGAGAAGATACTCATTATGCATCTTTGAAAAGTAGCCGGTGCATTACATAAGCCAAAAAGCATCCTCTTATATGCATACGTTCCAAAGGGACATGTAAAAGTAGCCTTTTCCTGATCTTCAGGAGCTATATGAATTTGAAAGTAGCCTGTATAACCATCTAAAAAGCAGTAATGGGATTTACCTGACAGGCGATCAAGCATTTGATCGATAAAGGGCAAGGGGTAATGATCCTTGCGAGTAGCTTGGTTAAGACGCCTGTAATCAATGGAAACTCTCCATGAATTCTGCACTCTAGTTGTCAGGATTTCTCCATGCTCATTCTTTATTGTTGTGACTCCAGACTTCTTGGGCACCACTTGCACTGGACTGACCCATTGGCTGTCTAAGATGGGGTAGATGATGTCTGTTTCAAGTAGCCTAGTCACTTCTTTCTTGACAACCTCTAAGATGGTGGGATTCAGTCTTCTTTGGGGTTGACGGACAGGTCTTGCTCCCTCTTCTAAGAATATTCTATGCTCACAAACTTGAGGGCTGATGCCTACTATATCCGCCAAGCTCCACCCAATTGCTTTCTTATGTCTTCTCAGCACACTGAGCAGCTACTCCTCCTGTTGGGAAGTGAGTTCCCTTGCAATGATAACTGGGAGCTTCTGATTATCCTCAAGGTAAGCATACTTGAGGTGGGGTGGAAGGGGCTTTAATTCCAATATCTGGTTATGGCTGGGCTCTGGATCATCTAGAGCTAGTGATAACGGCGAAGTGTCCTCATTGTGTTCAGAGGGTGTCCCCACACATGGGCCTTGCTCCATGTGCCTCTCTTCTACTTCTTCTTGGTGAACTGCAGCTACAGTTTCATCAATGATGTCACACTGGAAGATAGAATGATCTTCCGTAGGGTGCTTCATAGCTTCATTCAAATTGAAACTCACTGTTCTGCCATCTATCTCAAAGGAGTAAGTTCCTGAGAAGGCATCTAGCTTGAACTTTGAAGTCTTCAGGAATGGCCTTCCAAGCAGGATTGATGATGGTCTTCCCGAGTCATTAGGGGGCATTTCCAAGATATAGAAGTCAATGGAAAATGTGAGCCCCTTAATACTTACCAGCACGTCTTCAACAATCCCAACTACTGTGATGATGCTTTTATCTGCTAAAACAAAATGAGCTGCCGACCTTTTTATAGGAGGGGGCATCAAAGCATCATATATAGACAATGGCATAATACTCACGTACGCTCCTAAATCACACATCCAGTCAGAAAATATTACACCCCCAATAGTACAGTTAACCATGCATGGACTTGGATCACTACATTTTTCAGGTATACTTCCCATTAAAGTAGATATAGAGCTACCTAAAGGAATATTTTCTAATTCATTAATTTTATCTTTATGTATGCATAAATCTTTCAGAAACTTTGCATATTTAGTTACTTTTTGGATAACATCAAAAAGGAGAACAGTTACCTCATCTTTTTTGAAGATTTCTACCATTTTGGGATCAAGTTCCATCTGCTTCCTGGACTTCCTTGCAAGGTGTGAAAATGGAATAGGAATGGTGCCACTTACAGCTTCTGCGTCCTTTGGTGCTCTATTCCTTGGCTGAGGTACTTCTTCTTCAACTATGTCTTGTACTTCCTCTTCCTCTTCAGCATCTTCCACTTCAACTATGTCTTCAACTGGGGCGTGTCCTTGTGGGCTTGGCTCCTCTTGATTCCTCTCTTGCAGTGTGGTTCTGGACCTCAAAGTGATGGCATTGATGCCACCCTTGGGGTTGGGTAAGGGTTGAGAAGGAATTCTATTAGAGCTTGAAGGCTGATTATTGGAAGTATTCATTGATCCAATCTGTGAGGCAAGAGCTTGTACAGCAGAGGTTAGACCGTTCAAGGTGGAGCTAAGTGTGTTCTTCATGGCCTTTTATCTTTGCTCAATAGACTGAAGCATTTCGCCATGAGAAGAAGAAGAAAGATAAGTGATCTGAGGGGCCTGCTGTTGGTTGTTCTGAGGTACTTAGGATTGCCTTAAGTGAGGTGCTTTGTAGGGCTAGTTTTAGTTCTGCTGTCTGTTGTTGTTATTCCACCTCTGATTTCCATTGTTGTCTCTGCCTCTTCTGTTGTATTTGTCCCTCCAACCTTGGTTGGAATTATCCCTCCATCCCTGCTCGGAATGGTCTCTCCATCCCTGGTTGGAGTTTTCTTGCCAACTTTGGTTGTAGTTTCCACCTTAGTTATAATTGCCACCTTGTTGATTGTACCCTTGATTCGGGCGGTCATAGAAATTATGAGTAGCTGCTACGGTGTTGTCCTCTTGTTGGAGTTGCGGACACTCATCAGTGTAATGACTATAATCAGCACATATTCTGCATACTCTCTGAGGGACTAACTGTTGACTTTGTTGTGGTGGGGGAAGCTGCGGTTGTTGTTGATTTAGCTGTATTTGCTTCAGTAGGTTGGTCATCTCACGTATACTCTGTGTAAGAGCAGAAGTCTCAATGCTAGAGAAAACCTCTGCAACAGCCTTTGAGTGGCTGTTCCTGTGCCTGTGATTTCGGGTGGACTCAGCTAGGTCGCTGATCAGTTACCACGCTTCATCTGCGGTACTTTTTCAGAGAACCATTACTTGCACCATCTAATGTAGTCTTATCCCGAGGCTTCATGCCTTGAGTGAAGTAGCTGATCAACACTAACTTGTCAATCATGTGATGGGGGCATGCATCCAGAAGATTCTTGAAGCGCTCCTAATACTCATAAAAAGTCTCTCATTCACCTTGAATAATGCACGAGATCTCTTTTCTCAATCTATCTGTAACCTCAGCTGGGAAGTATTTTTCCAAGAATTCTCTTCTAAGTGTATCCCAGTTAGTAACAGTCACTTCAGGTTGAGTGTAGTACCACTCCCTCGCCTTTCCCTCAAGAGAAAACGGAAAGGCGGTTAGCAGAATAGAAGTTTCATCTGCACCATGACGCCTAACAGTAGAACAGGCTGTCTGAAAATTCCTGAGGTGCTTGATAGGCTCCTGAGCAGGTAAGCCATGAAACTTGGGCATCAAGTTGATTAGTGCGGTCTTCAGTTCAAAATTTGCAGCCAGATTTGGGTGACGCACTTGATACGGTTGTAGTGTAAAATCTGGGGCTCCAGCGTCTTGGAGAGTAATCCTCCTAGGTGCTGCCATACTATCTGCACGTGAATCAACTGAATCAGTAGTAGAGGAGCTTGTTTCTCCCTCAGATGACGGTTCAGATTCGCCCTCAGATGAGACTGGTGAATCGATAACAATCACTTCACCACCCTCAGAGGCTAACCGATGCAGAACTCGCCTAACACGTGAAAGAGTTCTTTCAATTTCAGGATCAAATGCGGCTAAGCTCGGATCAGGCAGTGAATGCGTCATTCAATGAGAGAAACGTATAACTCATGGTAATAAAATAAAATAAAATATGCAAAATTTAAAAATATGTACACTAATTAATAATTTAGCACACAATTGCAACTCCCCGGCAACGGCGCCAAAAATTGATGTGAGGCGTAAATTGGCCGATTAAGAAATCAATATAGAAATACGTTGCGAGTATAGTTCCAGCAAAAATCCGCTCATCAATTTAGAAAGGCTGTCACAAAATTTGAATAAAAATACTGGGAGTATGAATCCCAGGTCGTCTCCCAACGAGTTGACAAAAGGGTGATATCTTATTAATCAGGAATTTTCCGAGAAATTTGAGAGTTGAATGACAGAAAATAAATAACTGTAATTTAGAGCAATGAAAATTAAAAGAAATTTATATATTCGAAATAAAAAGCCTTGACTGGGGGAATGATTAATTGGAAGTTCTATCCTTGTTGGAATTCTCTCAAGTGTAGTATAAAGAGGTTGTTATTTTCACTTAGTTAACCATTACTAAATAAAAGAAAGTCAAGTGATTGAGCTAACTCTTATTCACAAATCCTAGTCATCTCCCTTGGAAAGGTCTAGCGTTAGTAAATAGAGAATTAGCCAACAACTTCCAATTTAACTAATCACTTGAGCATTCCAACTCAAGTGTCTCCTTTTAATCAACCCCCATGTCAAGTTGGGAATCTACTCCATTAACATGAAATTACTTGCATAGAATTAAAAAGGAAATAAAAGAAAGACATGATAAACAATAACTACAAATCAATTAAAAGTAAAAGTATTCCTTTGCATAAATAAATTCTAAAAACAATCCAATTGTAACTCTAAACAAGAATTAAGAATATGGAATAATAAGGGAGTAAGAAAACAAACTAGAATAGTAACTTCAACGGAGGTGATGACTCTTCCCAATATCCAAAAGCAAAAGCATAAAACTAATAAACTATGAATGTGTAGAAAACCTAGAGGAAGAGTAATTTCTCTCTAAGATTCCAATCTAAAAACCTAAAACTATGCTAATGAGAATGTGTCTTGAGTCTCTACATGTTTCCTGGCTCTAGTTTGTGTTTTTGGGCTGGAAACTGGGTCAAAACTCGGGTCGAAATAGCCCCTAGCATTTTCTGTTATTTCTGCAGATCGCGCATGTCACGCGTACGCGTCGCTAGTCATCTTCGTGAGTCACGCGTACGCGTCAGGCACGCGCACGCGTCGTCTTGCAGAACTCCAATCCACGCGTACGCGTCAGGTACGCGCACGCGTCACTGTGAAAATCTCCAGATCACACGCACGCATGAGCAATGCGTGCGCGTCAATGCTCGCTGGTTGTCTCCTTTATTTCTTATGCTCCTTCCATTTTTGCAAGCTTCCTCTCCATCCTCTAAGCCATTCCTACCTTACAAAGCCTGAAACACTGAACACATAGATCACGGCATCGAATGGTATAAAGAAGAATCTAAAATACACAAATTAAAGGCTTAGGAAGTAATTTTTCAATTATGGTACAAAACTAGGAAGGAATTGTAAAACCATGCAATTTGTATGAATAAGTGGGCAAAGACTTGATGAAACCACTCAATTGAACATAAGATAAACTATAAAATAGTGGTTTATCAGCCACCGACCAGAGAAGTCAGATGTTCCTGTATAGAAACATCTTTACAAGGTTTGGGGTTCCCCACTCCATCACCATGGACAATGGGACTCAGTTCACCGACACGGGCTTTAGGAACCAGGTCGCTGATCTAAAAAACAAGCACCAGTTCACCTCAGTATAATATCCATAAGCCAATGGACAGGCAAAGGCTGCCAACAAAATCATATTGGCTGGGTTAAAGCGTCGATTATAGGACGCGAAAGGAGCCTGGGCTGAAGAGCTCCCCCAAGTCCTTTGGGCGTATCGAACAACACCTCACTCCACCTCGGGGGAATCACCCTTCCGACTTGCTTACAGAATGGAGGCAATGATCCCCATAGAAGTAGATGAGAGATCCCCTAGGGTAATCTTCTACAATGAGAACACCAACCTCAGAGCACAAAAGGAAGAACACGACCTACTTCTAGAAGTCTGAGAAAGAGCTCGGATTAGAGGAAGCTCTGAAGCGTCGAATAGCCTCAAGGTACAACCGGAAGGTAATCCAACAAAGCTTCGCTACCAACGACCCCATCCTAATCCGAAATGATATCGGAACAGGTCGGTCAGGAGAAAGAAAGCTAGCTGCTAATTGGAAAGGACCATACCAGATTACGGAAGTACTAGGAAAAGGTTACTATAGGGTGGCCGACCTCCAAGGACGGTAGCTCCCGAGGTCATGGCACGCCTGTAACCTAAAAAGGTACTATAGCTAGAGAAAGGTCTTGAGCCAAGGTGTGCTCTTTTTTCCACTAAAGGGTTTTTTAATGAGGCACCAGGGCAAGACCTGAGGGCGGCCCGACTTGCAGGGTAACCCCACACATGTATATACTCCTATTACATTCTTGATTCATTAAATTTTATTAAAAATAGAGATTCCCTAAAAAAGTTTCCTACCAAGGCGCATTAATTTATGCTAAAAAAAATGCAAAATTCATTGCTCGACCAGAAAAGGTCGGCAAGGTGAAGCGACGAGGTCCAAATTAATGTTAGAAGTTATTAAAGCAACTCCTATAAAGCGGCCTGACGAGGTCAGATAGAGAATAGGGTTGCTAAAAACAACTTGAAAAGGCCCGACAGAGAAGTCGAACCAGTTAAAGGATCACTAAAAAAGGGAACAAAGCCTTCATAACTAAGCGAAGGTCAGAAAAAGGTTGAAAAACCTAGTATCAAAGTTGCTAAGCTAAAAGGTAGGAGTCCGAAAAGGACGTTACTTAAAAAGCAAAGACAATCACAAAACTCAAACATGGCTCAAAGGTCGTCCAAATAAACTAAAAGGTAAAAGGTTCGCAACAGAACAATACCTAGAAAATTATTGGAAACCGACCAAAAGCCCGAAACACCAATCACCGTGCTGCGAGGACGAAATCGCCAAAAGCAGAATAAAGGAACTCGGACAAAGTTGTCAAGCACAACTAGAAGAAGTGCAGACTAATAAACCAAGGTAGAAGTTCGTAAAGAAACACTACCTCAAGGACGCCAGGAAGGGTGTTGGCCAGAAAAGGCCAACACCTAATTCTAACAAGTGGCTAGGCTAAAAAGGCAGAAAGACCACAAAGGGATGCTACCCCAAGGTAAAGACAAGAAAAGGGGTGAAACAACAACCAAAAGACAAAAGCATCACTCAGCCAGCACACTACCAGAACAGTCAAAACAACAAAGTTTCCAAAGTTAAAACTCAAAGGTTACCTAAACAGCAACCCAAGAGTGAAAAGCATTTTTTATTAAAGACTAAAAAGTTGCTAGAAAGCAACTGCAAGTGTCAAGGAACAACCCAAAAACAAATTACAATATAAAGAGTTTAAAGGTCCACAGACCGGACCATACCAACACATAATAAAAAAGATCAATGAAAAGGAGAAGTCACAAAGGATCAAGCTTCGCCCCCGTCGTCGCATCCTGAGGAGCTGGAGGAATGACTGAAATCGGGACAGCTCCGACAACACCATCTGATCCATTCAATATTTCCACGTCAGGGTCTGCCTCAGGTCGGGGAGTCTCAGCAGAAGGAGCCACAGGGGCCTTGGCAAGAGGATTAGGGACAAGAGTCTTATCATCATCAGCGGCTGGCACGATCTTACCATCTTCAACAACATTATCCATACTAAACAAGGTAAGATCGGCATCTGGAGCAAGCACCCGAGCTTGAGCTTTCAAGTTCTCGTACAGGGCGGTCATGGCATTTACTATGTGCCCCTGTAACTCGGCATAGTCGTCATAAGATGATTGGAGCTTTTCCTTCACCTCAAGGAGCTCCTCATAAGTCCGGGTATAGCTCTCCTTGGCCTTTTTCACCATCTCCTCTGCCAACTTAGCAGCCGCCTCCGCCGTAGTAGCCCGGAACTTCTCCTTCTCCAAAGACAGCTCTAGCCCAACATTCTTTGCCTCCAGCTCAAGCCTCAATCCCTTTACCCTCTCATAATCGGCCTTAGCACTCCCAAGGAAGGCACTGGTAGCATTAATAGGGGACTTCTTGAACTCCTTCGACAGTGCAGCACTAAGGTTGGCCATCTGGATACTATTGCTGGATATGAAATCGAGATGCTTGAGGATGGATACATCATCAGTTGGAATAAAACCATATGGAGCAATGTGCTCCACAGCAAAGGCTACACCATCAAAATCCTCATCATTTAGGTTGTAAGCACCAGCAGTTCTTTGCCTCTTAAAAGAGGGCCCAGAGGAAGAGGGGGAGGAGGCAGCGCCAGAGGTCGTCAAAGGCGGAATAGTAGACGCCACCCGAACTTGAGAAGTCGGAATAATCTTCATCGGACCTTGAGGCCCAGAGTCCGGCTTCTTCGACGGGATCTGGGAAGAACCCTCCCCCGACGTCTTTCTCTGTAAGTTCTGGGCGGCCACCATTTTCTTGGTCTTGCGGAGGACCTTCATCGAATCGGAGCTGGCAACCATCTCTAAAAAAAGAAATCACAAAAATAGTTGTATAGTGGATAATGACGGACGAACGACAGTAAAAAATTCTTTGTAGGAAGTCGGGCGCTACCTAGCTCAAAACGGAGAAGAGCAGGATCCCCTAAAAGATTCTTTTTATCCAAATGAGGAGGCTCCCCCCAGTGCTCCTCCAAAACACCCACAAATGCCCTCTCTACCTCATCTAGACTCTCCAACGAATACTTAAGAACTACAAGCTCCTCTTGCCACCAAAAGGGAAAGGTGGGCTCCTTATTCTCATCAAGAAAAAAGGGATGAACATCATCCACAGCTCGAACCTTAAAGTAGAAATTCTTAAAATCATGAAAGGAGTCATCAAAAATAGAAAACACATTTTTACCCTAGGTAGCATGAAAGGAGATCCAAGAAGCCTTCTTCTTGGCCGCCCCCAACTTGGTCAACACGAACAGATAAAGAAAAAGGCTGAGGGAAGGTCGGACACCCAACTCTTGGCACAGTAGCTAAAAAAATTTCATAAAAGCCCAAGAGTTGGGATGAAGTTGAGAAGGGGCAAGGTTGCAGTTCCAAAGGAGGTCGGTCTCAAACTCGGTAAAAGGAAGGGTAATGCCTAACTTGGTAAAAAAGCAGTCATACGCATAGAAGAACGGACGCTCGGCCTGACTTAAAGGAGAAAAACTGACCCTCTCCTCAGGGTCGGGTGACACCAACTCATAGTCTTTCTCATCTTCCCTATTCCCACAAATCCTATGAAACCTCCTAAATTGTTCACAATATTCCCGATCCGCTACAGTGTCACACCCTAACACTATAGAATCTGACCAGTCAGCCATACCAGGGGGGACCTTTGTGGACATCTCAACAATATTTCTACGAGAAGACATAAAAACTACTTCTACAGCAAGAAAATAAAGAGGCGTCACCACCAAACAACTCGGCCAAAATAAGAAAGAGAAGAAACAACCAGCAAGCAGCCAACAAAATAGCAAAGCGCGCCCCAGGGTTCACCAAAGCAAAATTACCACCGCAACCCAGAGTCACCCTTTGGAGGCAATGCAGGCACAGAAGAAAAAGCACAAAAGATCAGAAGAAAATCAAAAGCCCTAGCCCTAATCTTTTCAGAATATAAATTAATCAATTCAAGCTAAGAATATAAAAATCTAACTTAAAATCCTCCCAAGCATTTTATCAAACACTTGGAAGGCACAACATAAAAACATAGAAAACTAGCAAAGAATATTAAATCCAAACAACCAATTGCAAACATCAATAATAACAAACGAAGAAAGGAGCAATAAATATGAAATACCTCAAATTGCATTAAAAAGGAAAATTGAATCTAACATGAGAATTCATAAATTAAAATAGCAACATAAAGTAATCAACAAGGGAAATAAATAAACTAGAATCCTAGAGCAATTAAAAGTAAAAAAGAAATAAGTAGAAATAAGATAAAATTCAAAAATTGAGAAGGAATAAAACAAAGAATCCTAAAATCTAGAGAGAAGAGAGAGCCTCTCTCTCTAGAAAACTACATCTAAAACCTCTAATTATGTGAATGAAAGTTATGTATATGATTCCCCCGCTATGTAGCCTCTAATCTATGTTTTCGGGCTTGAAATTAGGTCAAAAATAGCCTAGAAATCGCCCCCAGCAATTTCTGATACGTCCAGCACGTGGCTCTGTCACGCGTACGCATCGATGAACTTTCGCAAGGTCACGCGTACGCGTGATTCACGCGTACGCGTGATTCACGCGTGCGCATCACTTAACTGCATGGTAACTATGGTAAATTGCATATCATTTTGATGCCCCAAATGTTAGCTTTCCAACACAACTGGAACCGCCTCATTCGGACCTCTGTAGCTCAAGTTATGGCTGATTTAGTACGAAGAGGTCAAGGTTGACAGCTTAGCAATTCCTTCAATTTCTTGTATTCCTTCCACTTTTGCATGCTTCCTTTCCATCCTCTAAGTCATTCCTGCCCTATAAACCCTGAAATCACTTAACACACATATCAAGGCATCGAATAGTAATAAGAGAGGATTAAAATTAGCAAATTTAGGGCCAAAGAAGCATGTTTTCAATCATAGCACAAAATTAGGAAGGAAAATGTAAAACATGCGAATTCAATGAATAAGTGTGAGAATAGTAGATAAAATCCACTCAATTAAGCACAAGATAAACCCTAAAAATGGGATTTATCACTCCCAAAGTGGGTCCTCTTTTTGTGATCCGGGATCCCAAACTTTGTTTTCACACCCGTCTTCAAGTTGATTATGACAATTCCGAATGGGTGGCAAGTGATCCGAATTCTTAGGTAAACACCAAAGCATCTTCCTATACCCATTCAATGTAGCACTACGCTAACCTTTGCATTTAAACCTTCATGATACAACCACAATAAACCTAGAATGGTGTTTCCAACCACTAACCATCTCTCTTTTGCTCTTAAAGCCACAAAGAGCTCTAAGTTTACCATCCATTTTAAGCAAACCAAATTCGAGTAGGACAATAAAACTAAGGAATATAAGTTTTACCCACTCAAATGAAGGATTAGATGGCAACCTAGGTAGAGAAGTCTTCAATCTTGACAAAGAGGAGATTCCTCAAACTCAAGGAAATCATTCGCGAATGCAAAATCATCACCAAGAGGACTTGATGCAAGATTATCATCACTAAGGGAACTTGTTTCTTGTCCCATTCCTTCCAATTTTCATTCGGAGTATGCTTTGGAGATTGTGCATAGCCTCCTCGACATCGATTTTAAATTTCTCGAAAGAGGGCCCTACAACTCTAGATTCCCATGGGCATTCAGCATTTTCTAAATCTTCAACCACTTCTTTCTCTTCAATGATTTTGGCTTCCTCCACTTGCTCCAATACAGAATCCCACTCCTTATCCTCCACTTTAGTTTCTAACCTTTCTTTCATACTTCACTCTTCGTTTGATTCTCCACATGTGGCCATGGGAGTGCTTTGAGTGTCTGAGCGTTGGGAGACTAAATTGGTTACTAGCTCTTGAAGAATAGTATAAAGCTCCCTTTGCTCTTGAATAATTGAAATGAGAGTGTCATCAGTTGGGGGTTGGGGTCGATAGGAGTGTTTATTGTTTGGGAGAAAAGGTTCATAATAGGAAGGTGGTTCATGGTGCGTGAATTTGTGACTCGCACAACTGAACCGGCAAGTGCACCGGGTCGTCCAAGTAATACCTCAGGTGAATGAGGATCGAATCCCACGAGGATTGCCGGATTGAGCAAGCTGTGGTTATCCTGCCGATCTTAGTTAGGCGAATAGAAAGATAGTTGTTGTTTTTTTTAGGCGCATAGACAGGCAATAACAATAAAACGTAGGAACAGTAGTGAGAAATCAGTTAAGGCTTCGGAGATATTTATTCTTTTGGAATAACACGTGATACTAACTACTCCAACAATGAGTGATTTATTCAATGGAAAGGCTGTAAGTGATTAAGCCATGGGTTGTGGTAGTTAATCTCCTCTGGTCCAAACCAAACACCCGAACAGGCTAGATTAATCTGGAAGAGGGTAAAGCTCACGCAATTCAATCTCTGATGATCCTACTCAAAACGTCACAGACAAGGTCGGATCTTCCAGATCGGAGAATGACGCTTTATGATTCTAGCCCTTAGAGCCACAGGAACCTCAATTACCCCTAACTAACGAGATTTCATGTCACATATTCCAATTAGCCCAAGTAACTTGTTGGAACCTGTGATGTACTCTCAAGCTATAGCTCAATACTATCAAAGTCAAGACTCGTAAAGAACTCGTGTAGAATAGGGGGTCACACTTTCGTTCCACCCCGAAATTCATAAAGATGAAGAATGATAATATATCATAGAATAGAATCAAATATATATTGAAGTAGAAAAAGTAATTTTATTAATTCATAAAAATCAGTAGAGATCCTAACCTTAACCTAGGAGGTTTAGTTGCTCATACTGTACAGAAAATAATATGTAAGGTTCAAATGTAGTGGAGAAGATCCTAAAAAATGGTGATATTTCCTTATATATACTAATACTCAACCTAAAAAGATATTAGAAATTACAGAAATAAACTAAACTAGGCTAATGGTGCGAAAATCCACTTCTGGGCCCACTTAGTAAGTGTTTGGGTTGAGCTTGGCGTCCAACCTGAAAGGGTGGGCGTTGGACACCCACTAAGCGGTAGATATGCTACTTCCTTGCTCCCCTTGTGGCATTGAACACCAGTCTTGGGCGTTCAACGCTGGCTTCAGTCTTTTTGGGGCGTTGAACGCCAGAAAGGGGGTAGTTTGGGCGTTCAATCCCCATTTTGGGCCATCATTCCAAAGAAAGGTGTAGACTATTATATATTTCTGGAAAGCTCTGGAAGTTTGGTTTCCAACGCCATTAAGAATGCGTCATTTAGACCTATGTAGCTCCAGAAAATCTCATTTGAATGCACGAAGATCAGAACCTAACAACATCTGCTATGCTTTCTTTGCCTCTGAATCAGACTTTGCCAAAACTAGCCAAATTTACCCAAGATTCACCTAAAATCATAGGAAAAACATAAAAGCTCAAAGTAGTATCCAAAAAGTGAATTTTGCACTAAAATCTACTAAAACATAATAAAACTTCATAAGATATAGTAAAAACAGTAGGAAAATAGCATAAAAAAGCGTATAAAATATCCACTCATCAGAACACAAAACTTAAACTGTTGCTTGTCCTCAAGCAACCAAAAATAAGTAAGACTAAAAGGAAGAGAGAGACACAATAAGTCTTCGAGTTTTCAATAAAGCTCAGTTCCAAATATTGAATGGGGCTAATAGCTCTTTTATTTCTGAACAGTTTTGGCATCTCACTTTCCTTTAAAGTTTAGAAGTATTGGCATCTCTTGGAACTAGAATCTGGATGATATTATTGATTCTCTTAGTTTATCTTTCCTTGATCCTTGAACACAGCTTTTTCTTTTGGTTCTTTGCACCTTCTTGAGCCTAGCCGTGACTCTAAGCATTTTGTTTTCCCGTATTACCATCGGATACACAAACGCCACAGGCACTTAACTAGGGGAACCCTTTGGATTTGAATTTAGCTTTGCCTAAAATCCTAGCCAGTGGTGCCCAGAGTTCTTAAGCATACTCTTTTGCTTTGGATCACGACTTTAACAGCTCGATCTTAAGCTTTTCACTTGACACCTTCACACCATGATGAATCTATATTTGACGATGTATTTTGGTTTGATTTTAGTGGAATTCATCATATAAACCCACATTTATTCACCTAAATAGCATGCTTTTGTGTTTTCTCTCTAAATTGTGCCTAAATGTGAAAACATCCATTTTTTGTGCTTAAATTAGTGATTTTAATCCCACTTTTATGCCATTCAATACCATGACATGTTTGTTGAGTGATTTTAGGTCCTTGAGGCAAGTTTGGCAAGGCAAAAGTGGAAGGAAGCATGTACAAAGGGAGAACACATAAAGAAACAAAGGAGAAGCACAGTGCGTACGCACAACTCCTTGTGCGTACGCACACGTACCAGCGCGTGACTTCATTAAAACGTCACGTGGCTCACGATTTGAGGGGATTTTTGGCCTATTTCTGAAGGCTTTAGAGCATATATGAAGGGGGAAGCAACACCATATCACAACACACACTACCATAGTTCATAGAATACACTTAGGAGTAGTTTTAGGGTAGTTTAGGTTAGTTTTCTCTCAAATTTCCTTAGGGTTCTTAATTAGGTTTGTAGCATTTTATACTTCAAGTTTTGATTTAGGATTATAGAAATTTCATTGTAAGTATTCCTTTAATTTCTCTTTTATTATACTACTTGTTCTACACTTTCATATATTTTCATTTCCTTTATTAATATATACATAGTTTTGCTATTTTGAGTTTTGGTTAATGAATTTGATGTTTGATGCTTTTTATATGTTTGTTTGAGTTACTTTCATTGATTTTGGTCATTTGTGGTTCATAGCTTTCATTATTTTTCCAATTTTGCCATGTTTTATGATTATGCCCACTATGTGTTTGATGAAATGCCAATTTTGATTATGGGGTAGATTTTCACCCCTTGACTTGGGGAAATGAGAGTATGGATTACTATAGTCATAATGTCCAATATTTACTGATAATTCTTGGGTTGTTAGTTGTTATTGTTTTCACTAACGCTAACTTCTTACTAAGGTAATTAGTAAGTTAGCTAGGATTTGTGGATTAATAACAATTATGCTCACTTGACCTATCCTTCGATGTTAAGGGTTGACTTAGTGAGATTAATCCATCATAATTATCATAGTTGTGGATGGCAAGGAAGGGATTCCATAACTCATCCCAAGTTAAGGTTCCATTTATGTTTTGAACCACATTTTCCATCATTTTATAGCATTACTTGTCCATATTACATACATAGTTCTTTTATTCCTTCATTACTTTATTAATTACAATTTTGTCTCGTTCTTTTATCTCTTTATTTGTTTCCTCTATTATTGAAAACACCCTTTGTTCTTGCAACCAAATTTGTATGCACTTGTCGGCATTAGTTCCTAGGAAGAACGACCCGAGGTTTGATTACTCTTGGTTGATTTGAATTAGAAATATTAAACTTTGATTGGGAGGATCCATTGCCGGTTTGGTCTATATTTACAACGGAAGTTATTTTGAGAAATCCAAATTGGCATAAATTCTCTTCTTATCAAATTTTTGGCATCGTTGCTGGGGAGCTAGTACAAATGAGTGCTATAGTTTTGGTTCTTGTAAATATGTGAATAGTGTGAATAGATACTTTTTGGTTGTTTGGGTTATTTTTGCTATTAATTAGGATTTTGTTTCTTTTGTTGATTGATGTCTTTAGTTTTTTATTTTCAATTTTCTCTATGAGTTATCACCCTCTTGGTTTAGAGTTCGGTTGTGATCATTTTGTAGGGTTTGATAACTTCAATTTTAGATTGCATCATGGGATTGGAGCATCAATTTTAGAAGGAGCAACCTCCCCTATACTACAATGAGCAAAACTCTTCCCAAAATGCATACCCAAACCAAGGATATGGTGGATCCCACTATGATTATATACTTACACCACCATATATCTATAACCAATACCCTCAACATAACCCTCAATCACCACATTTTCAAATGCCACACCAATACCAACAACCACATTCTTACATACCTCCTCAAGATACCTACCAACATGAGTCACCTCCCACACATACAACCTTCCTCCCAAACAATGAAACCCCCTTTTTACCATAATATGAAGTTTTCCAACCCTTGTCCCAAGAAGATCAATGCCTTCAAGTTTTTCTCCAAAAGCAAGAAGGATTCCGAAGAACACAAGGGCAATTCATGGCTACCATAGCCGAGGCGGTGAACCGTATAGTCCTCTCACGCTCATCCGATCAAGGCATTCTTCTTGAGGAATGTGGAGGCTCAACTAAAGATTATGATGAAGAAGAGAGCATGGAGCCACAAGGGAAAGGGTTAGAGCATGAAGTGAAACAAGAGGGAGGGTGTGGAGTATGTGAACCGGAGGAAAGAAAGGGAGAATTGAGGGAGATTGGTCAAGATGAGGATTCCATCATTGATGATTTTTTGTCTTCCTTGATCAATCCCCTTAATGATCCTAATGAGCCTCTTTCCATTGAGTTTGAGAGAGACATTGAGGTAGACTTCTCACAACCTCCTTGTTATGACTTGAGTGATGGGGAAGAGGAAGTTGGTGAGGAAGCAATTCCGTTCTAAGAACATATTGAGTGGGTGGTAATTTCATCTACGAGTTTCATTGGCCCCATCAATATGCTATCTTGGAGCCGGACTACCAACTCAAGGTCCTTCTTGGGTTAGTGCATGGTGGAGAAAGGAGTGTTGGTAGCCAAAAGACTCCAAGGATCATCAAGAAGATTAATTCAAAAATTGGAGTTCAAGTGGGATGTCAAGCACAATTGGGTGATTTCCGGAGAATGTTGGGGTGCCACAAGGGTAAATAAAGAGCTTGTCCATTCAGCTTGGAGCATAGAGAGTAACAAGAGGGAGAACGGAAAACTAGGACATGGGATCCAGAGGACCTATGAAGTGCAAGCTTGGATAGAGATTTAAGGAGGAGTGGAAACACAAGCCACCCTAACAAGTGTCTCCTCAACAAGTCCAACTTAAGGACTATAAATCAAAGTGCTAGGTGGGAGACACCCCACCATGGTAACATCTTTCTTACCCTTTTCCTTTGGTTATAGTCTTAGTTCATTGCATTTTTACTTCTCTTAGTTAGCTTAGGATTAGTTTAGTTTTGAGTTTAGTAGGTTGATTTTAGTATGGATCATGATTTTGTGATGTTTTAAATGTTTTGGGATTGAATTTTGGATGAGCAAAGGTTGAATGCCTTAGAATTTGAAGAAATTTTTTTGCGAAAAACAGAGCATGTGCGTGCGCACACACCTGTGCGTACGCACACAACAACGAAATTTCACCTTCTGTGCGTACGCACCCACCTATGTGTACGCACACAAGCCTTTATGCCCTCTGTTCGCAGCGCTAGCACAGCTTGTGCGTGGGCGCTTCCTTGTTTTTCTGCGCCTTGTGCGTACGCACCTCCTTGTGCGTACGCACGCAACCCTTTATTCGCACTCTCTATGCGAGCGCACAGAGCTGTGCGCACGACACTACCTTACACTCCCTCTGATGGGAGCGCTGGCATAGCCTGTGCGCATGAACCCCTGCCTCTTTTCACTCTTGTGCGTGCGCACGCACACATGATCCTTCCCAAAAAAAAAGAAAGTGCTTTGTACGTACACACACGTCTTGTTTCCCTCTCTGTTCGGAGCACTCGCACACCTTGTGCGAGCGCACACTTCCCTTGTTTCACCTAGTGTGCGTACGCACAAGTGCTGTTTTGGGCAAATTTCTTTTGCACTTTTCCTTAAGCCCTAACACACTTCCAATACCCATCTGCCCCTTTCTTCTATCCCTTTTTTTCTTGTTTTCTACTTGTTTTACTTCGTTTTCATTGCATCTCATTCTTGTTTTAGTAATTATATTAGTTGTAGTTTAATTGTTGTTAATTGAATAAATTGCAAGTGTTGTTTGATGTTGATTGGGTTGCTTCTTGATTGAATTTCATCGATGCACTTGTACTTTGCCTTAAATTACTGGCACCTAATTGGATTTGCACATTTACATTTTGTTGCATATTAGGTAAAATTTTTATACGTGCACATTGAATTAAGGGAATTGAGTTGAAATTACTTGTTCATCATGATTTTCATATTAAATTCATCACATGACCGGTACTCGTTCTTTGTTAATGCTTTGCATTTGCTTGAGTGGACTTGACTTGATTCTTATCAAGACTTGTCACTTTCTGTAACAACAAGTCCATCAAGGATGAATAAGCATGAATAAGTAGTTTCTCTTCATCATAGAATTGGTTATTGTTGATTGTGCCATTTTTTAATCCTCTTGTGCTTTCACTTGTACAATCTCAATATCCAATATATTTTATACACAATTCACTTTTGTGGTTACCTAGGGTTGCTTGTGCCATAAGTTTTGCTTATTCTTTACTTGCAAACTAGGCTACTTGATTGAGGAACATGATTTCTCTTTTGATTGTATGGTGAACGATCTAATTTTCTATCGGTAAAGAATTTTTATAAAAATAATCGCGTTGTAAGTATAGTTTCTAAACCAACAGAGAATCCTTTCGTACAAAAGTTTTGGTTGTCACTTAAGCAAACCTAATAAAAATAATAAACCGAAGTATTTAAACATCGGGTCGTCTCTCAAGGAATTGCAGGGAAGTATGATTTATTATTGGTTATGGAAAATTGTATATTTTTGGGTTTTTGAAATAGGGAACAAGTAATTTTAAATGACAAGAAAAATAAATTAATAATTAGAAAATCTCTTGGCAAGGTATGAGAACTGGAAATCCTATCCTAGTTATCCTTATCAGGTGTGATGAGAATTTAATTTTTGCTCCCACTTAGTTAACCCTTACTAAATAAAGGAAAGTCAAGTGGACTAATTAATTTGATCCTCAAGTCCTAGTCAACTCCTGTGGAAAGACTAGCTTTAGAGCGATCCAAATCAATCAGCAATTCCAAAATCTCAATTAACTGCTGAGTTTAACAACTCAAGTGTTACCAATTACTTAACCAAAGCCAAAAGGAAAAATAAATCTAAATTAAATTGAAAGCATCATAAATAGAATAGAACAATCATTAATCTGAAATACCTCAAATTGTATTAAATAGAATATTCAAATCTTAACATGAAGAGTTCATAAGCCAATTGGACAACATAAGTCAAATACAAGTAAAAGCATTAGAGTAAATAAAAGTAGAAGAGAAACATAAATTAAAAGAATATTGAACCTGGCATTGAAGTAATAACCATAAAGTAAAAGAAATCATAATCCTAAAATCTAAGAGAGAGGAGAGAGCCTCTCTCTCTAGAAAACTACATCTAAAACCTAAAATTGTGAATTACGAATGTTCTATTTTTTGTCTATTTTTGAATGGATTGATTTCCCTACTTTATAGCCTCTAATCTGTGTTTTCTGGGCTGAAAATTGGGTCAAAAATAGTCCAAAAATTGCCCTCAGCGATTTCTGATACGTCCAGGTCGCTGCAAAGTCACGCGGAAGCGTCGTCCACGCATTAGCGTGGATTTGGTTTTTGCCAGGTCACGCGTCCGCGTAATCCACGCGTTCGCATCGCCTAGCTTCGGGGAAACTATGGCAAATTATATATCGTTGTGAAGCCCCGGATGTTAGCTTTCCAACGCAACTGGAACCGTATCATTTGGACCTCTATAGCTCAAGTTATGGTCGATTTAGTATCAAGAGGTCAGGCTGGACAGCTTTATCAGTTCCTTCAGTTTCTTGTATTCCTTCCACTTTTGCATGCTTCCTTTCCATCCTCTAAGTCATTCCTGCCCTATAATCTCTGAAAATACTTAACACATATATCAAGATATCGAATGGTAATAAGAGAGGATTATTAACTAGCAATTTAAGGCCAAAGGAGCATGTTTTCAATCGTAGCACAAAATCAGGAAGGAAATTGTAAAACCATGCAATTAGTATGAATAAGTGTGCAAAGACTTGATAAAAACCACTCAATTGAGCATAAGATAAACCATAAAATAGTTATTTATCAACCTTCCCACACTTAAACATTAGCATATTCTCATGCTAAACTCAAGAGAAGCTATAAAAGAGTGAAGGGGAATGGTAAAACTTATGAAATGCAACCTATCTATATGAATGCAACTAAATGCAAAAATATTTCTACCTACTTGGTGAAAAGTAAATAAATCTTTTAAGAACAAATATGAACTGGATTTCACTAATTCAAATCACAAAATAAAGTACGAGTGAACTTGCAGAAGAAAATAGCTTATGAAAGCTGACGAACTGGATTTTCTATCGGTAAAGAAATTCACAATTATGATCGTGTTGTAAGTATAGCTTCTAAACCAACAGAAAATCCTTTCATACAAACGTTTGGTTGTCACAAGTAACAAACTCCTAAATAAATTGATAACCGAAGTATTTAAACCTCGGGTCGTCTTCTCAAGGAACTGCAGGGAGGTGTTTTTATTATTGGTTATGAGTCTTGTAAATTGGGGGTTTTTTAAAATAAGGAACAGGTAATTTAAATGACAAGAAAAATAAATAAATAACTATAAAATAAACTCTTGGCAAGGTATAAAAATTTGGAAGTCCTATCCTAGTTATCCTTATCGATGGTGATGAGAATTGAGTTTAATCCCACTTAGTTAACCTTTACGAAAGCAAGGGAAAGTCAAGTGGACTAATTAGTTAGATCCCAAAGTCCTAGCCAACTCCTAAGGAAAGACTAGAGTTAGTGGAATTCAATTCAATTAGCAAAAATAACAATTAACAATCACGATAAGTTTGATAACTCAAGAATATCCAGTTAATCAATTAAAGCCAAGAATATAAAAAGCTAAACCAAATAAGAATCATAAATCTGAAATACCTCAATTGCATTAATAAGAGAAAATCAATCTAAACATAAAGAGTTCATAAGCCAAATTGATAACATGAGTCAGATACAAATAAAAGCATTAGAATAAATAAAAATATAAAAGGAATATTGAACCTGAGAAGAAGTTGAAATAATAAGAAATCCTAATTCCTTTAAGAGGAATCCTAATCCTAAATCCTAAGAGAGAGGAGAGAACCTCTCCCTCTAAAAACTACATCTAAAGCTAAAAATTATGAATTATGAGCTGACGATTATGTATGAATGGTTTTCCCCACTTTATAGCCTCTAATCTGTGTTTTCTGGGCCGCAAACAGGGTCGAAAACAGCCCAGAAATTGCTGGAGAAGAAATCTGCCACGCTTATTTTCGTCACTGCAACGCGTCCACGTGGAGCACGCATTCGCATCGTCTAGCTTTAGGGCAACTATCACATATTATATATCAAATCGAAGCTCCGGATGTTATCTTTCCAACGCAACTAGAACCGCGTTGTTTGGACTTCTGTAGCTCAAGTTAATACCATTTTAGTGCGAGAGGTTCAGGTTTACAGCTTTGCAGTTCCTTCAACTTCTTGTATTCCTTCCACTTTTGCATGCTTCCTTTCCATCCTCCAAGCCATTCCTGCCCTGTAAATCCTGAAATCACTTAACGCACATATCAAGGTATCGAATGGTAATAAGAGAGGGTTAAACATATCAAAATTAAGACCAAAGAAGCATGTTTTCAATCATAGCACAAAATCAGGAAGGAAAACGTAAACTCATGCAAATCATATGAATAAGTGTATAAAAGATTGATAAAATCCACTCAATTGAGCACAAGATAAACCATAAAATAGTGGTTTATCAACCTCCCCACACTTAAATATTAGCATGTCCTCATGCTAAGCTCAAGAGAAGCTATAAAGGAATGAAGAGGAATGGTAGAATGTATGAAATGCAACCTATCTATATGAATGCAACTCTATGCAAAAAATGTTTCCACCTACTTGGTTAAAAGTAAATAAATCTTCCAAGATAAATATAAATCAGATTTCACTAATTCAAATTATACAATAAAAGACAAGTAAATTTGTAAGAAGATAGCTCATGAAAGCAGGGAACATAGAATCAAGCATTGAACCCTCACTGGTAGTGTATATCACTCTAGTCTCTCAAGTGTATAGGGTAATTGATGAGCGGATATTTTATACGCTTTTTGGGGATAATTTCATATAGTTTTGAGTATGTTTTAGTTAGTTTTTAGTCTATTTTTATTAGTTTTTAGGAAAAATTCATATTTCTGGACTTTACTATGAGTTGTGTGTTTTTCTGTAATTTCAGGTATTTTTCTGGCTGAAATTGAAGGAGTTGAGCAAAAATCTGATTCAGGCTGAAAAAGGACTGCTGATGCTGTTGGATTCTGACCTCCCTGCACTCAAAGTGGATTTTCTGGAGCTACAGAACTTGAAATGGCATGTTTCTAATTGCTTTGGAAAGTAGACATCCAGGGCTTTCCAGAAATATATAATAGTCCATACTTTGCACAAGGATAGACGATGTAAACTGGCGTTCAACGCCAGTTCTCTGCCCAATTCTGGCGTCCAGCGCCAGAAAAGGATCAAAAGCTGGAGTTGAACGCCCAAACTGGCATAAAAACTGGCGTTCAACTCCACAAATGGCCTCTGCACGTGAATTGCTTAAGTCTCAGCCCAGCACACACCAAGTGGGCCCCAGAAGTGGATCTCTGCATCATCCATCATAGTCTACTCATATTTTGTAACCCTAGGCTACTAGTTTAGTATTTAAACAACTTTTAGAGACTTATTTTGTACCTCATGACATTTTAGATCTAAACTTTGTATTCTCTGATGGCATGAGTCTCTAAACCCCATTGTTAGGGGTGAGGAGCTCTGCTGTGTCTCGATGAATTAATGCAAGTATTTCTGTTTTCCATTCAAACACGCTTGTTCCTATCTAAGATGTTCATTCGCGCTTAACTGTGATGAAGGTGATGATCCGTGACATTCATCACCTTCCTCAAACCACGAACGTGTGCCTGACAACCACCTCCGTTCTATATCCGATTGAATGAGTATCTCTTAGATTCCTTAATCAGAATCTCCGTGGTATAAGCTAGAACTGATGGCGGCATTCATGAGAATCCGAAAAGTCTAAACCTTGTCTGTGGTATTCCGAGTAGGATTCAAGAATTGAATGACTGTGACGAGCTTCAAACTCCTGAAGGCTGGGCGTTAGTGACAGACGCAAAAGGATAGTAAATCCTATTCCAACCGGATCGAGAACCAACCGGTGATTAGCCGTGCTGTGACAGAGCACGTGAGCGTAGTTTTCACTGGAAGGATGGAAGGTAGCCATTGACAACGGTGATCCACCAACACACAGCTTGCCATAGGAGGACGTGCGTGCGTGAACAAGAAGACAGAGGAAAGCAGAGATTTAGAAGACAAAGCATCTCCAAAACTCCAACATATTCTCCATTACTGCATAACAAGTAACTTTTAATCCATGCTCTATTGTTTATTTGCAATTCAACTGATAAACATAATTGCCTTCCTGACTAAGATTTACAAGATAACCATAGATTGCTTCAAACCAACAATCTCCGTGGGATTCGACCCTTACTCACGTGAGGTATTACTTGGACGACCCAGTGCACTTGCTGGTTAGTGGTACGCGTTGTGAAAAGTGTAATTCACAATTCGTGCACCAAGTTTTTGGCGCCGTTGTCGGGGATTGTTCGTGTTTGAACAACTGACGAATTATTTTGTTGCTTAGATTAGGAAAAATCTTTCTTTTTGGTTTAGAGTCTTTTATTATTTATCCCTTGTTAAAACACTTTAAATTTATAAACTCAGTTAGTTAGAACGTGGTGTTTATGTTCATGGTAATTGGCTATCATATTTTTTTAAACCTTTTTCAAAAATAATTTTTCTATTAAATCCTGTGCCAAACTTTAAGTTTGGTGTTTTCAAAAATAATCTTTCTTAAAATTTTCGAAAATTTCCATAACTCATTTGGCAAGAGCGTTAATCTGTGTTCTTGGTAATTGGGTTAGAGTCTTTTATATTCTTTTCAAAACCGTCTTTTTCATAAATAATATTTTCTCTATTAAATTGTGTGCCAAACTTTAAGTTTGGTGTTCCTTGGTGTTTCCCCCCCCCCCCAAAATTTTCGAAAATAAGGAACCTCAGATCTAAAAATTTTAAATCCTGTGTTATCTTATTGTTTTTCTCTCTCCTTTAAAAAAAATTTTCAGATTTTTATTTCAAAATTTAAAACCTTTTTCAAAAATCATCATATCTCTTTCAAAATCTCCTAACCACTTTCTCTCTCCTCACTTTTTCGAAAATCATAATTTTTGTTATTTTTATTTTTGGTTAAGTTGTCCTCTTTCTATAAAATAAAATAAATAAAAAGGTAAATCAATCCAAGTTATATCCCTTTATCCATCATGGACATAAGTGGAAATGAACAGTCCAGGAGGACTCTGGGTCATATTCTAACCCCTCTACTACTTCATATGGGAGTAGCATCTGCATACCCTCCATTGGAGTCAGTAGCTTTGAGTTGAATCCTCAGCTCATTATCATGGTGCAGCAAAGTTGCCAGTATTCCGGTCTTCCACAGGAAGAACCTACAGAGTTTCTGGCACAGTTTCTACAGATTGCTGACACAGTACATGATAAAGAAATAGATCAGGATGTCTACAGACTATTGCTGTTTCCATTTGCTGTAAAAGATCAAGCTAAGAGGTGGTTGAATAACCAACCTAAGGCCAGCATAAGGACATGAAAACAGCTGACAGAAAAATTCCTGGATCAATATTTTCCTCCAAAAAGGATGACACAGCTAAGGCTGGACATCCAAGGCTTTAAACAGGGAGATAATGAATCCCTTTATGATGCCTGGGAGAGATACAGAGAGATGCTACGAAAATGCCCCTCTGAAATGTTTTCAGAGTGGGTCCAGTTAGACATCTTCTACTATGGACTTACAGAAGGAGCTCAGATGTCTCTAGATTACTCAGCTAGTGGATCTATCCACATGAAAAAGACAATTGAAGAGGCTCAAGAGCTCATTGATACAGTTGCCAGGAATCAGCATCTGTATCTAAGCAGCAACCCTTCCATGAATGAAGAGGTTAAAACAGCAACTGCTGAACTCAGTCCTGTAGAACAAGCTGCTGAATTCAATCAGCAATTGGACTTCCTAACAAGGCAGTTAGCCGAATTCAAAGATAGATTATAAGAGACAAGGATGGCTAATATACATATGGAAGAACAGTTTAAGCAAACAAAGCAGCAGCTGTCAAGGCAAATAACAGAAGAATGCCAAGCAGTTCAATTAAGAAGTGGGAAAATATTAAATACCCCACCTCAAGGCATCAAAAAGTCAAGAAATGAGCAACCCACCAAAGATTCACCTGAGGACAGTAAGAGCCCAGGGAAAAATAAGTCTGGCGCTAAAACGACAGAGAATTGGTGGAAGGCTGGCGCTGAACGCCCAGACCATGCCCAAAACTGGCGTTCAACGCCAGAAACAAAGCAGGATTGGCGTTCAACGCCAGAAATGGGCAAGAATCTGGCGTTGAACGCCCAAATAGGGCAGAATCCAGCGAGGATAACAACCTCAGTTTCACTCCAGCTTCTGACTCTGGCACTCAATTGCCATTGAGGGATCAGACACACACAAGTGCTGATAACAACCCCTCTAAAAAGGCTTCTTTAACCACTAAGGTTGAAGAATATAAAGCCAAGATACCTTATCCTCAAAAACTCCAGAAAGAGGAGCAGGATAAGCAATTTGCTCGCTTTGCAGATTACCTCAGGACTCTTGAAATAAAGATTCCATTTGCAGAGGCACTTGAGCAAATACCTTCTTATGCCAAGTTCATGAAAGAGATCTTGAGTCATAAAAAGGATTGGAGAGAAACAGAAAGAGTTCTCCTCACTGAAGAATGCAGTACAGTCATTCTAGAGAGCTTTCCTGAAAAGCTTAAAGACCCTGGGAGTTTTCTGATACCATGCATATTAGAAGGTAATTGCACCAAGATAGCTTTATGCGATCTTGGGGCAAGCATCAACCTAATACCTGCATCCACTATCAGGAAGCTTGGCTTAACTGAAGAAGCTAAACCAACCCGGATATGTCTCCAACTTGCTGATGGTTCCACTAAATACCCATCAGGCGTGATTGAGGACATGATTGTCAGAGTTGGGCCATTCGCCTTTCCCACTGACTTTGTTGTGCTAGAGATGGAGGAGCACAAGAGTGCTACTCTCATTCTAGGAAGACCCTTCCTAGCAACTGGACGATCCCTCATTGACGTCCAACAGGGGGAAATAACCCTGAGAGTCAACGATGATGAGTTCAAGTTGAACGCTGTCAAAGCCATGTAGCATCCAGACACATCAACAGACTGCATGAAAGTTGATCTCATTGACTCTTTGGTAGAAGAGATCAACATGGCTGAGAGTCTCGAATCAGAGTTGGAAGACATCTTTAAAGATGTTCAGCCTGATTTGGAGGATTCAGGGGACATGAAAGAGCCTCTGAACTTTCTTCTAAAAGAGGAAAAACCCCCTAAACCCGAGCTCAAGCCACTACCACCATCCTTGAAATATGCATTTCTGGGAGAAAGTGACACTTTTCCAGTGATCATAAGCTCTGCTTTAAATTCACAGGAAGAGGAAGCACTTATTCAAGTGCTAAGGACACACAAGACAGCTCTTGGGTGGTCCATAGGTGACCTTAAGGGCATAAGTCCAGCTAGATGCATGCACAAAATCCTATTGGAGGACAATGCCAAACCAGTGGTTCAACCACAGAGGCGGCTAAATCCAGCCATGAAGGAAGTGGTGCAGAAAGAGGTCACCAAGTTACTAGAGGCTGGGATTATTTATCCTATTTCTGATAGCCCCTGGGTGAGCCCTGTTCAAGTCGTCCCAAAAAAGGGAGGCATGACAGTGATTCATAATGAAAAAAATGAACTGGTTCCTACAAGAACAGTTACAGGGTGGCGCATGTGTATTGACTACAGAAGGCTCAATACAGCCACCAGAAAGGATCATTTTCCTTTACCATTTATAGACCAGATGCTAGAAAGACTAGCAGGTCATGATTATTACTGCTTTCTGGGTGGCTACTCAGGCTACAACCAGATTGCAGTGGATCCCCAGGATCAAGAGAAAACAGCATTTACATGTCCATCCGGAGTGTTTGCTTATAGAAGGATGCCATTTGGGCTATGTAATGCGCCTGCAACCTTCCAGATATACATGCTCTCTATTTTCTCTGACATGGTGGAAAAATTTCTGGAAGTCTTCATGGATGACTTCTCAGTATATGGAGACTCATTCAGCTCCTGTCTTGATCACCTGAAACTTGTTCTGAAAAGATGCCAAGAGACCAACCTAGTTTTAAACTGGGAAAAGTGTCACTTCATGGTGACTGAAGGAATTGTTCTTGGGCATAAAATCTCAAACAAGGGAATAGAGGTGGATCAAGCAAAAATAGAGGTAATTGAAAAATTACCACCACCTACCAATGTTAAGGCAATCAGAAGCTTTCTGGGGCATGCAGGATTCTATAGGAGGTTTATAAAGGATTTTTCAAAAATCGCAAAACCTCTAAGCAATCTGCTAGCTGCTGACATGCCATTTGTGTTTGACACAAAGTGTCTGCAGGCGTTTGAAACGCTGAAAGCTAAGCTGGTCACAGCACCAGTCATTTCTGCACCAGACTGGACATTACCATTTGAGCTAATGTGTGATGCCAGTGATCATGCCATTGGTGCAGTATTAGGACAGAGGCATGACAAGCTTCTGCATGTCATTTATTATGCCAGTCGCGTTCTAAATGATGCCCAGAAAAATTACACAACCACAGAAAAAGAACTACTTGCAGTGGTTTACGCCATTGACAAGTTCAGATCATACTTAGTAGGATCAAAAGTGATTGTGTATACTGACCATGCTGCTCTTAAATATCTACTCACAAAGCAGGATTCAAAATCCAGGCTCATCAGATGGATATTGCTTCTGCAAGAGTTTGATATAGAAATAAAAGACAGAAAAGGGACAGAGAACCAAGTGGCTGATCATCTGTCCCGGATAGAGCCAGTGGAAGGGACGTCCCTCCCCTTTCTTGAGATCTCTGAGACGTTTCCTGATGAGCATTTATTTGCCATTCAGGAAGCACCATGGTTTGCCGATATTGCAAACTATAAAGCTGCAAGGTTCCTACCCAAGGAGTACAACAGGATACAAAAGAAGAAATTAATTACTGATGCAAAGTACTACTTGTGGGATGAACCTTATCTCTTTAAGAGATGTGCAGACGGAATTATCCGTAGGTGTGTGCCTAGAGAAGAAGCACAGAGGATCCTGTGGCATTGCCACGGATCTCAATATGGAGGCCATTTCGGAGGTGAGCGAACAGCCACCAAGGTCCTCCAATGTGGCTTCTATTGGCCCACACTCTATAAAGATTCCCGAGAGTTTGTACGTAATTGTGACAGTTGCCAAAGAGCTGGTAATCTGCCTCATGGTTACGCCATGCCTCAACAAGGAATCTTGGAGATTGAGTTGTTTGACGTATGGGGAATTGACTTCATGGGACCTTTCCCACCATCATACTCAAACACTTATATTCTGGTGGCAGTTGACTATGTATCAAAATGGGTTGAGGCTATTGCCACACCCACCAATGATACTAAAACAGTGCTGAAGTTCCTCCAGAAACATATTTTTAGCAGGTTTGGTGTCCCTAGAGTACTAATCAGTGATGGGGGCACTCACTTCTGCAATAAACAGCTTTACTCTGCCATGGTTCGGTATGGAATTCGCCACAAGGTGGCCACTCCATATCATCCACAAACCAATGGGCAGGCTGAAGTCTCTAACAGAGAATTAAAGAGAATCCTGGAACGGACAGTAAATACCCGTAGAAAGGATTGGGCAAGGAGCTTGGATGATGCTCTGTGGGCTTACAGAACAGCATTCAAGACCCCTATAGGGACCTCTCCATACCAACTGGTGTATGGTAAGGCATGTCACCTGCCCGTGGAACTGGAACATAAGGCCTACTGGGCAACCAGATTCCTAAACTTTGATGCCAAATTAGCAGGAGAAAAAAGATTGCTCCAGCTAAATGAGCTAGAGGAGTTCAGATTCACAGCTTTCGAAAATGCCAAGCTATATAAAGAAAAATCAAAAAAGTGGCATGACAGAAAGCTGTCATCTAGAATCTTTGAACCAGGACAGAAGGTTCTGTTGTTTAACTCTAGACTCAGGCTATTCCCTGGGAAACTGAAATCCCGGTGGAGGGGACCATACGTGATTACAAGTGTATCACCATATGGTTATGTGGAGCTTCAAGATATTGATTCTGATAAGAAGTTCATTGTCAATGGACAGAGAATCAAGCATTATCTAGAAGGCAACATTGAGCAAGAATGCTCAAGGCTGAAGCTAGATTAAAAGCTCAGCAAGGTCCAGCTAAGGACATTAAAGAAGCGCTTGTTAGGAGGCAACCCAATTTTTATTTACTTTCATGGTTTTTCATGTTTTATTAGGTTCATGATCATGTGGAGTCACAAAAAAAATATTAAAAATTGAAAACGGAATCAAAAATAGCAGAAGAAAAATCACACCCTGGAGGAAGCACCTGTCTGGCGTTCAACGCCAGAACAGAGCATGGTTCTGGCGCTGAACGCCCAAAATGGGCAACATCCTGGCACTGAACGCCCAGAACAAGCATGGTTCTGGCGTTCAACGCCAGAAATGGCTAGTAAATGGGCGTTGAACGCCCAAAATGGGCACCAACCTGGCGCTGAACGCCCAGAGTTGTGTGCAAGGGCATTTTGCATGCCCAAATTGGTGCAGGGATGTAAATGCCTTGACACCTCAAGATCTGTGGACCTCACAGGATCATTTCAAGATCTGTGGACCCCACAGGATCCCCACCTTCCCTCCTCATAATCCTAGTTTTTTCTTTCCACATCTTCTTTTTCATCTATTCCCTCTTCTTTTGCTCGAGGGCGGGCAACATTCTAAGTTTGGTGTGGTAAAACAATTATGTGAAGGATCTATAGCTCAGTGGTAGAACATGTGGCTGCAAATCAAGAGATACCTCAGGGGATGCACTTCCCTCCACATAATTATTGGAAGCAACTGAGGATAGAAATACTAAAAATCACTAGGAATCAAGCCACAAAGGCAAGGAAGAGACATAAAAGAGCTCAAGAACATCATTGGTGCCTCAAGAAGGAAATGCCATCATCACTAAGGTGGACTCGTTCCTTGTTCTTACTTTCTCTGTTTTTCGTTTTCTCTATGTTAAGTGCTTATCTATGTTTGTGTCTTCATTACATGATCATTAGTAGTAATTAGTGTCTAGTTTGATTTTATCCCCAATTAAGTTATAGTCTATTTTTCTCATCATCAGCAAACATGAATAAAATAGTAGATCTTTTGAATAAGAGGCAATAAAATTTCGAGTTTTTAATAAGAAAAATTCTAATTAGTAACATGTGGTGGCAACACTTTCTGTCTTCTGAATGAATGCTTGAACAGTGCATATGTCTTTTGAATTTGTTGTTTAAGACTGTTAAATATGTTGGCTCTTGAAAGAATGATGAACATGAGACATGTTATTGATAATCTGAAAAATCATAAAAATGATTCTTGAAGCAAGAAAAAGCAGCAAAGAACAAAGCTTGCAGAAAAAAAAATAGAAAGAAAAAGAAAAAGCAAGCAGAAAAAGCCAAAAGCTCTTAAAACCAAGAGGCAAGAGCAAACAGCCAATAACCCTTAAAACCAAAAGGCAAGGGCAAATAAAAAGGATCCCAAGGCTTTGAGCATCAGTGGATAGGAGGGCCTAAAGGAATAAAATCCTGGTCTAAGTGGCTAAACCAAGCTGTCCCTAACCATGTGCTTGTGGCGTGAAGGTGTCAAGTGAAAACTTGAGACTAAGCGGTTAAAGTCAAGGTCCAAAGCAAAAAGAAGAGTGTGCTTAAGAACTCTGGACACCTCTAATTGGGGACTTTAGCAAAGCTGAGTCACAATCTGAAAAGGTTCACCCAGTTATGTGTCTGTGGCATTTATGTATCCGGTGGTAATACTGGAAAACAAAGTGCTTAGGGCCACAGCCAAGACTCATAAAGAAGCTGTGTTCAAGAATCATCACACTGAACTAGGAGAATCAATAGCACTATCTGAATTCTAAGTTCCTATAGATGCCAATCACTCTGAGCTTCAATGGATAAAGTGAGATGCCAAAACTGTTCGGAAGCAAAAAGCTACTAGCCCCGCTCATCTAATTAGAATCTGAGCTTCATGCAAAAAACTCTGAGATATTATTGTTTCTCAACCTATTAGTCTTCTATTTTATTTGTCTAGTTGCTTGAGGACAAGCAACAGTTTAAGTTTGGTGTTGTGATGAGCGGATATTTTATACGCTTTTTGGGGATAATTTCATATAGTTTTGAGTATGTTTTAGTTAGTTTTTAGTCTATTTTTATTAGTTTTTAGGAAAAATTCATATTTCTGGACTTTACTATGAGTTGTGTGTTTTTCTGTAATTTCAGGTATTTTTCTGGCTGAAATTGAAGGAGCTGAGCAAAAATCTGATTCAGGCTGAAAAAGGACTGCTGATGCTGTTGGATTCTGACCTCCCTGCACTCAAAGTGGATTTTCTGGAGCTACAAAACTTGAAATGGCATGCTTCCAATTGCCTTGGAAAGTCGACATCCAGGGCTTTCCAGAAATATATAATAGTCCATACTTTGCACAAGGATAGACGACGTAAACTGGCGTTCAACGCCAGTTCTCTGCCCAATTCTGGCGTCCAGCGCCAGAAAAGGATCAAAAGCTGGAGTTGAACGCCCAAACTGGCATAAAAACTGGCGTTCAACTCCACAAATGGCCTCTGCACGTGAATTGCTTAAGTCTCAGCCCAGCACACACCAAGTGGGCCCCAGAAGTGGATCTCTGCATCATCCATCATAGTCTACTCATATTTTGTAACCCTAGGCTACTAGTTTAGTATTTAAACAACTTTTAGAGACTTATTTTGTACCTCATGACATTTTAGATCTAAACTTTGTATTCTCTGATGGCATGAGTCTCTAAACCCCATTGTTGGAGGTGAGGAGCTCTGCTGTGTCTCGATGAATTAATGCAAGTATTTCTGTTTTCCATTCAAACACGCTTGTTCCTATCTAAGATGTTCATTCGCGCTTAACTGTGATGAAGGTGATGATCCGTGAAATTCATCACCTTCCTCAAACCATGAACGTGTGCCTGACAACCACCTCCGTTCTATATCCGATTGAATGAGTATCTCTTAGATTCCTTAATCAGAATCTCCGTGGTATAAGCTAGAACTGATGGCGGCATTCATGAGAATCCGGAAAGTCTAAACCTTGTCTGTGGTATTCCGAGTAGGATTCAAGGATTGAATGACTGTGACGAGCTTCAAACTCCTGAAGGCTGGGCGTTAGTGACAGACGCAAAAGGATAGTAAATCCTATTCCAACCGGATCGAGAACCAACCGGTGATTAGCCGTGCTGTGACAGAGCACGTGAGCGTAGTTTTCACTGGAAGGATGGAAGGTAGCCATTGACAACGGTGATCCACCAACACACAGCTTGCCATAGGAGGACGTGCGTGCGTGAACAAGAAGACAGAGAAAAGCAGAGATTTAGAAGACAAAGCATCTCCAAAACTCCAACATATTCTCCATTACTGCATAACAAGTAACTTTTAATCCATGCTCTATTGTTTATTTGCCATTCAACTTATAAACATAATTGCCTTCCTGACTAAGATTTACAAGATAACCATAGATTGCTTCAAACCAACAATCTCCGTGGGATTCGACCCTTACTCACGTGAGGTATTACTTGGACGACCCAGTGCACTTGCTGGTTAGTGGTACGCATTGTGAAAAGTGTAATTCACAATTCGTGCACCAGTAATTCACTCTACTCTTCTCTAATTCCCCCCCCCCCCCTTTTTTTCTATCATCCCATGTTCCCATAAAATTTCCCATACTTAATTTATACACAATATCTATCTTAAGCTAACCAATGATTCAACTTGGAATTTTTATTTTGTTTTCCTGCTTAAGGCTAGTAATGTGGTTATAAGATAGAAGAAGGGGTAGAAAGGCTCAAGGAGGCTAACAAAGGTGACATAAAAGGGTAGGCTTATTTGAGATAAGTGAGCAAAAACAAGTAATGGCCTCAATCATATGCAAGCATGTAAATACACTAAATAATAGACATATAGAATGGAACAAAGCAAAGATTGCAATTATAGAGAAGAAAACACACAAGAATAAAAATTTATGGTTAAATAATGTAACCATGTAAATAAGCTCAAAATCTCACAAGTTGTGTGTTCTTTGACTCAAAAAACCATGTTCCAAATACAACTTCAAACAAATTTAACACATAGAAAATTTTAATTTTTTTAATTTAAATTAGTAAAATTTTTCAAAAATAGGGTCTTAAAAAGAAACTTATTATTTTTCAACTAAGTAGTACTTAAATGCAAACAATCAACTACACATGCAATCTATTATGCAATGCAACAATGAACTAATAAAGAAAATAAAACAATGGTGTTGGAAAGAAGAAAATAGCTAACCCATGGGGATCGGTATCGACCTTCCCACACTTAAAGATTGTACCATCCTCGGTGCATGCTAAGATGTACAAATGGACGGGTTGCTTCAACTGATACTTTCCAAAGATTGTGCAGGTGGACTTGTTTGTCTTCCCATTAAAAAGCTTTTCCTCTCCCTTCGTGGTGGCCATCCTGAAAGAAGAAGGAAAAGAAGAAAAGTAACCCAAAAATAAAGATAGAAAATAAATAAAATATGGGTGTTAATGCCAGATAATAAGGGTCCCAATTACATGGTAGCTACAACATGCAAGTGAGAGAACAGTAGAAGTACATGGCAAATCAAGAGTGCAAAAATTTGCAACAATGGGGAAGAGAGTGCAAGACAATATAAATTAATGTCAATGCAAAATTAATACAAATATTATAAAAGATTAGCATTGACTTAAATAATATTACCCAACAGTGTAAAATAAGTCACTAAGCACCAAAATAATACCAGAAAAGACACAACAGTTGAATATGAACAAGTGACACCAATGGAAAAATAATAAATTTAGAAAAGAAAAGAAAAATATGTACAAAATTAAAATGCAATTAATGAAATATGCAAATAAATTAAGTAAAATAGAACGAAGGTAAAAAAGAATGAGAAGTGAAAGAAATAAAGTAAGAAAGAAAGAAGAAAAAAAGAAAAGATAGAAGAGATTAGGATTAGAAAAGAAAAGACAAGATAATTGGCGCTGATCTGGATAAGTTGTGCGGCGCAGGCGACGCGGACGCGTGAGTGACGCAGTCGCGTGGTGCGCGATAAGGTCAGGTGACGCGGATGCGTAGGTCACACGATCGCGTGACCTGATTTGTGCGATTGGCGCGAGTGCAGCCTCGCGTTCGCGCAACTCTCTGTTCGAAACTCTTTTTGCCAAATTTTTGGATGACGTGGTCGCGTGGGTGACGCGATCGCGTGAATGGCCTTTCTTTTAAAAATGACGCGGACGCGTAAGGCACGCGTTCGCGTGGTAGGGCTGGTGCTTCTAGCATCATTCCAGCCTCATTCCAGCCTAACTTGCTGCCAAACACCCGTTTACATTGATTTTACATAGCCACGCGTTCGCGTGGGTGACGCGGTGCGTGGGAGGCATTTTTTCCACATGACGCGGACGCGTCAGCGATGCAGTCGCGTGGATCAATTTTTGCCAAAGGCACGCCTCCAGCCACGCTTTCGCGTGACTCTCTGTTCACTTTTCTTTTCTTCCTAATGCACTTGTGACGCGGACACGTTAGCGACGCTTACGCGTCCCGTGCAAATTTTTTTTTTTTTAAATGCAGAATGTAGTATGCAGATGTTATGAATAATTCCAGGTTCAATGAAATAAAATAAAATTCAAAAATAAACAAAACTAAATAAAATTATAGTTGAAAAAGGAACGATCATACCATGGTGGGTTGTCTCCCACCTAGCACTTTTAGTTAAAGTCCTTAAGTTGGACATTTGATGAGCTTCCTGTTATGGTGGCTTGTGCTTGAATTCATCCAGAAATCTCCACGAATGTTTGGAATGCCAACAGCCTCCGGGATCCCAAACTAGGCGCAAAAATCCTTCAAGTAAGTTAAAGCAAGTGACAAGGCCCCAAGAGTGTTGATTGCGAGAATGAATTCCGGGGTCCCAAATCTTGCTTTTGCACCCGTCTTCTTGTTGATCATTATGATTCCATCCGGGTAGCAAGCAATTTGAATTCTCACTAAGGTGGCCAAACAACTTCCTAGACCCATTCAGTTGAGCTTTACACCAACCCTTGTATTTAAACTTTGAGCACACAACCATGTTGAACCTTGCTTGACAACTCCAACCACTAACCATCTTCCTCTTACTCTTAATGCCACAAAGAGCTCTAAGTTGACCATCCGTCTCCAGTAGCCCATATTCAAGTGGAATTAGAAAGCTAAGGGATATGAATTTTACCCACTTGAATGTTATGAATGATGATGGAAACTTAGGGGGAGGTATTTCTAACGAATTTGCAAGCTCCACTCCCTTGTGCTCTTCTCTGACAACTTCCACCTCTTTGCAAGTTTCGTCAATATCAACCTCTTCCTTTTGGTAGCTTTCTTCTAATCCAATCTCTTCTTCATTGCTCACCAAGGGCATGGGAGGCTATGCTTCTTCTTCTTTAATCTCCATCTCTTGACCAACCTCTTCCAAGTCTTCAACCATGATATGCCTTGGAGGTTGTACACCCTCCTCAGCATCAATTTTAATCGCCTTGGAAGGAGGTTCTATAACCTGACTTTCCCATGGAGGTTCAGCATCTCCTAAGTCTGCAACCACTTCTTCTTCTGCAACTATTATGGCTTCCTCCACTTGTTCCAATACAAAGCCATGTTCCTCATTGTCTACCGAAGTTTCTAGTGTCTCCTTCATGCTACGCTCTTCTTTTGATTCTCCACATGCAGCCACGGGAGTTCCTTGAGTGTCCAGATGTCGAGAAGCTAATTTATTTACTACCACGGTTAAGGCAGTCGTGAGTTCCAGTACACTCCTTTGCATCTTCGCTTGCCCATGAAGAAGAACACGAAGTTTGTCATCCATTGGAGATTGGGGTGGATATGAGGGTTCATTGGTTGGGAGAGAGGGCTCATAATACAGAGGTAGTTCTTCTTGATAAGGATATGGAGATGGTGAATATTGAGGTGGTGGTTCTAGGTGTGGTTCATATGGTGGTTGGTGTGGTGGATATAGGTTAGGGTCATATGGTGGTGTTTAGTGGTAAGGGACTTGTGAGTATGGTGCTTCAAAATTACGTGGAGGAGAAGGTTCATAGGTATTTTGTGGTGGGTGTTGATTGTCACGAAAAGGTCCACCATAACCATTATCTTGGTGCGCATCATAGAATGGTTGTTGATAGTGCCTTGGAGGTGGTTGTCGCCAAGAGGGTTGATCAAATCCTTATGGCTCCTCCCATCTTTGATTGTCCCATCCATAACCCAAGCTTTCATTGTAATCTCCTCTTCTTGTAACATGACTGTAACCAAACTCATAGCCAAAGGGGTGAGAATTCATAGAAGGTAATAAAAATTAAAAATAAAAACAAATAAACAAGCAAAGGAAAATAAAATAAAATAAAATAAATAAGATAAAAGATTTGAAATTTGAAAATTGAATTTTGAATTTTGAATTTTGAAATTTAAAATTTGAATTTGAAATAAGATAAGATAAGATTTTTTAAAAAGATATGATTTTTTGAAAAAATTTGAATTTCGAAATTTAAAACTAAGATAAGATAAGATAAAAGAAATTTAAATTAAAAATCTGAAAAATATTTTGTTTTTCGAAAATAAATCAATTTAAAAGCTAATATTTACAATAACCAATAATAAGGCACACGTTTGCAATTCCCCGGCAACGGCGCCATTTTGACGAACTGGATTTTCTATCGGTAAAGAAATTCACAATTATGATCACGTTGTAAGTATAGCTTCTAAACCAACAGAAAATCCTTTCGTACAAACGTTTGGTTGTCACAAGTAACAAACCCCTAAATAAATTGATAACCGAAGTATTTAAATATCGGGTCGTCTTCTCAAGGAACTGCAGGGAGGTGTTCTTATTATTGGTTATGAGTCTTGTAAATTGGGAGATTTTTAAAATAAGGAACAGGTAATTTAAATGACAAGAAAAATAAATAAATAACTATAAAATAAACTCTTGGCAAGGTATAAAAATTCAGAAGTCCTATCCTAGTTATCTTTATCGATGGTGATGAGAATTGAGTTTAATCCCACTTAGTTAACCTTTACGAAAGCAAGGGAAAGTCAAGTGGACTAATTAGTTAGATCCCCAAGTCCTAGCCAACTCCTAAGGAAAGACTAGAGTTAGTGGAATTCAATTCAATTAGCAAAAATAACAATTAACAATCACGATAAGTTTGATAACTCAAGAATATCCAGTTAATCAATTAAAGCCAAGAATATAAAAAGCTAAACCAAATAAGAATCATAAATCTGAAATACCTCAATTGCATTAATAAGAGAAAATCAATCTAAACATAAAGAGTTCATAAGCCAAATTGGTAACATGAGTCAGATACAAATAAAAGCATTAGAATAAATAAAAATATAAAAGGAATATTGAACCTGAGAAGAAGTTGAAATAATAAGAAATCCTAATTCCTTTAAGAGGAATCCTAATCCTAATCCTAAATCCTAAGAGAGAGGAGAGAACCTCTCCTTCTAAAAACTACATCTAAAACTAAAAATTATGAATTATGAGCTGACGATTATGTATGAATGGATTCCCCCACTTTATAGCCTCTAATCTGTGTTTTCTGGGCCATAAACTGGGTCGAAAACAGCCGAGAAATCGCTGGAGAAGAAATCTGCCAAGCTGATTTTCGTCACTGCGATGCGTCCGCGTGGAGCACGCGTTTGCATCGCCTAGTGTCAGGGAAACTATGGCATATTATATATCAAATCGAAGCCCCAGACGTTAGCTTTCTAACACAACTAGAACCGTGTCGTTTGGACCTCCGTAGCTCAAGTTATGACGGTTTTAGTGCGAGAAGGTCAGGCTGACAGCTTTGCAGTTCCTTCAACTTCTTGTATTCCTTCCACTTTTGCATGCTTCCTTTCCATCCTCCAAGCCATTCTTGCCCTGTAAATCCTGAAATCACTTAACGCACATATCAAGGCATCGAATAGTAATAAGAGAGGGTTAAACATATCAAAATTAAGACCAAAGAAGCATGTTTTCAATCATAGCACAAAATCAGGAAGGAAAACGTAAACTCATGCAAATCATATGAATAAGTGTATGAAAGATTGATAAAATCCATTAAATTGAGCACAAGATAAACCATAAAATAGTGGTTTATCAAAAGCCGGGAACAAGAAATCGAGCATCGAACCCTCACTGGAAGTGTATGCACTCTAATCACTCAAGTGTTTAAGGTTCGATCTCTCAATTCTCTACTAACCTTGCTTTCTAAGGCTTGCTTTTCTTCTACTAATCAACACTAATTTAATGCACAGATACACATATCAAGAGATCTTTTAAGGGTTGTAATGGGGTTAGGGTCAAGGTAGGATTGTATTTGGTCAAGTGGACTAAAATCTGAATCCTTAATTAACTTAAACTTTCTACCTAACTTAAGACAATCCATGTAATCATTATACCACATCTAACTATCCATTAACCATATTTTCCACATATTCATGCATTCTAATTTCAAGTACAACTCATATGCATTGCTTTCACCATATACTTTGGGGCATTTTTGTCCCCTTTTACTTATTTGCTCTTTTTTTTTCTTTTCTTTTTCTCTTTTCTTCTTTTTTTTTTTGAAATATGCCTATTTCTTTTTTTTTCCTTCTATTTTTCTCAATGCATATGATTAAATTATTGAATGCATGAACATATTCTGAACATTCTTTCACATTTTCAGAAAATTCTAACATACTCAATTCTCAAACCAAATGTTTCCAAACCCAATTTCCCTACACTTAAATCATAAGCACTCTCACTAGTCTAAGCTAACCAAGGATTCAAATTAAGGACATTATTGTTTTCCGCTTAGAGTTAATGATGTGCTAAAGTAAAGAATAAAAGGGGTAAAATAGGCTCAAATTGGTTTGCAAAGGATAATGAGAGGTTAAGGCCATATGGGTATGTAAGCTTAGTGAAACAAAGGCCTCAATCATATAAGTGCATGCATACATCAAACAATGGAAATATAGAATTAAGCAAGACAAAGATCACAATTTTAGAGAGAAAAATACACACCAAAAATAAAATATTGGTTGGTAAAATATAACCAATCAAATAGGCTCAAAATCTTACTGGTTTTGTGTGTTTGAGCTCTAAATCATGTTTCAGTATAATATTTCTTCAAACAAGTTTTTCGAAAAGTTTAATTCAAATTAGTGAAATGCTATAAAAAGGTTTTGAAAAAGAAACTCATTACTTTAACCAAGTAGTAGCTAAATGCATAACAACATGCAATCAAACATGCAAATGCAACAATGAACTAACAAATAAAGTAAAATATTGGTGTTGAGAAGGAAATAACTAACCCATGGAGATCGGTATCGACCTCCCTACACTTAAAGATTGCACCGTCCTCGGTGCATGCTAAGATGTGCGAGTGGATGGGTTGCTAAGATATGCGAGTGGGACCCACTAGCTGAGAAGCTTCCAAACTCGAGTAGCCTGCCCCCTACCTGGCGTTCAACGCCCATAGGGGGGTCACAATGCAGGCCTGGCTGCTCCCTTTAGGGCATTGAACACCCAGCATTGCTCCCTGGCTAGTATTCAATGCCAGCTATTCCTCCTCAATGGGTGTTGAATGCCCAGAGGGGATCAAAGAGAGAAGCTTCTTAGCTCCTTTATGGGCATTGGATGCCCAGCTTTCTCTTTATCTGGCGTTCAATGCCAGTAAGAGGCTCTCTCCAGAGCGTTCTGTTTTTAGTTCTGAATATTTTTGTCACTATTCTGAGTGCTGCACATGATCACAAACGTCAAAAAGCAAAGGAAAAACTATAGAGAATGAACTAAAACAAAATCAAATGAGAATAAACAAAAGAAAGGAAACAATAGTACTCTAATCATGGTTGGGTTGCCTCCCACCAAGCGCTTCTTTACCGTCGTTAGCTTGACAGACAGCTCCCTTATGGAGGTAGGTAGGGGCTCATATCTTCACCCCTCACAGTGAATTTTCTTCATGTGCTCTCATGAATGAGCTCCACATGCTCTAGAGACAGGATATGATTCACTATATGTGGAATGACTAGACTCTTACTGAAGACAACTCTCATGCCAGGTGAGAGGTTTTCAATGGGGATCTTCTTATCCCTCTAGCCTTTAGGTATCTTCTTTTGAGTGCCTTCCTTCTTAGTGCTTGATGATGGTTTCTCAACACCAAACTTAAAGTTGGTGTCTAGGGGCTCTGTAAAGCTCTACACTGAGAGGGAAGGTTGAAACACTACGTGTTGCACAATGGAACCTCCTTTGTTAGAGGGAGATTGAGGGTTGGGAATCTTGAACAAGATATAATCCTCATATAGTCTAAGAACTAGCTCTCCTCTTTCCACATCAATTAAGGCCTTAGAAGTAGCTAGAAAAGGCCTTTCAATGATAATGGATTCATCTCTATCCTCCCCATTGTCTAAGATTACAAAATCAGCAGGGATGTAAAGGTCTTCAACCTTCACTAGGACATCTTCCACCATGCCATATGCCCTTTTTAGGGACTTGTCTGCCATCTCTAATGAGATCTTGGCACGCTGCACCTCCAGAATTCCCAGCCTTTTCATTACAGATAAAGGCATCAGGTTGATGCTTGAGCCAAGGTCACATAGTGCCTTCTCAAAAGTGATAGTCCCTATAGTACAGGGAATCAGAAAGCTTCCAGGATCCAGTAGCTTTTGAGGGAGCTTCTTCTGGACCAAGGCACTACACTCCTTATCCAGTACCATAGGCTCATCTTCCTCCTCCAACGCCTCTGTATGAGAAGAGTTGGCCTATAGCTTCCTGAGGATTGCTAGGAACCGAGCAATTTGCTCTTCCATGGACTCCTCATCCTCGTCAAAGAGGTGTATTCCTCAGGTTCCTCTTCCAGTAAAGGGACGTGCAAGGTGACGTTATCAGTCTCTTCATGAGCTCTGATTTTCTTGAGCTCCTTAATAGCAGGCTCCTCTTTGGGTTCGGTCATAACTTCCATAGTGAGGGCCTTGAATTCTTCCCTTGGGTTTACTTCTATGTTACTTGGAAGAGGGTTGGAAGGGATTTCTGGGATCCTCTTGCTCAGCTGACCAATTTCCAAGTTCCGAATGGAGGACTCGTTTCTATCATGAAACTGTGCGTGGTCTTGGAGAGATTAGAGACAATAATGACCAGATCAAAGAGACTTTGTGTAGGAGTCTCCATCTATTGCTGAGAGTGTTGGAATGGTTTGTTGTTGAACCGGTTCTGGTTCACTCCACCTTGATTATTATTGAAGCCTTGTTGAGGCTTCTATTGATCTTTCTACCCAAAATTGGGGTGGTTCCTCCATCCCTAATTGAAAGTATTTGAATAGGGATTATTGTTGGAGGTTCTGGAGGAGTTTCCCATGTAGTTTACCTTCTCCATTGTGGTCTAGGCGTTATCACTAGCGTCTATTTCATACGCTGTTTCTGGACAGTAAGCATCTAAACTCTGTGTCCCACTCAAGTGCTGTGAGATCATATTGATCTGCTGGGACATGAGCTTGTTCTGAGCCAAGATGGTGTCTAAGGTGTCTACTTCTAAGACACCTCTCTTCTGAGCTGCCCCATTGTTCCCAGGGTTCCTCTCAGAAGTGTACATGTACTGGTTGTTGGCAACCATGTCAATAAGCTCCAGCGCCTCTTCAGGCATCTTCTTAAAGTGGAGGGATCCACTTGAAAAGTGGTCCAATAACATCTTGGATGCTTCAGATAGACCATCATAGAAGATGTCAAGCATGGTCCATTCTGAAATCATGTCAGGAGGACATCTCCTGATCAGTTGCTTGTATCTTTTTCAAGCTTCATAGAGGGACTTACCTCTTTTTGTCTGAAGGTTTGTACTTTCACCCTAAGCTTGCTCAGCTTTTGAGGTGGAAAGAACTTGGTCAAGAATCCATTGACCATATTTTCCCATGTATCTAGGCTTTCCTTTGGCTGAGAATCTAGCCATAGCCTTGCTCTGTCTCTTACAGCAAAGGGAAAGAGCATGAGCTTGTAGACCTCTGAATTTACTCCATTAGTCTTGATGGTGTCACATATTTGCAGAAAGTCAGATATGAACTTGTTTGGATCTTCCTGTGGAAGTCCATAAAACTGGCAGTTCTGTTGTACTAAAGTGAACAGTTGAGGTTTCAACTCAAAGTTGTTTGCACCAAGGGAATTTGTTTCTTGTCCCATTCCTTCCAATTCTTCATTCGGAGTATGCTTTGGAGGTTGTGCACTAGCCTCCTCGGCATCGATTTTAAATTTCTCAGAAGAGGGCTCTACAACTCTAGATTCCCATGGGCATTCAATATCTCCTAAATCTTCAACCACTTCTTTCTCTTCAATGATTTCGGCTTCCTCCACTTGTTCCAATACAAAATTCCACTCTCATACTCCGCTCTTTATTTGATTCTCCATATGTGGCCATGGGAGTGCTTTGAGTGTCTGAGCATTGGGAGACTAAATTGGTTACTACCTCTTGAAGAATAGTATAAAGCTCCCTTTGCTCTTGAAGAATTGAAATGAGAGTGTCATCCGTTGGGGGTTGGGGTCGATAGGAGGGTTCATTGTTTGAGAGAAAAGGTTCATAATAGGAAGGTGGTTCATGGTGCGTGAATTTGTGACTCGCACAACTGAACCGGTAAGTGCACCAGGTCGTCCAAGTAATACCTCAGATGAGTGAGGGTCGAATCCCATGAGAATTGCCAGATTGAACAAGCTGTGGTTATCCTGCAGATCTTAGTTAGGCGAATAGAAAGATAGTTGTTGTTTGATGTAGGCGCATAGGCAAGCAATGACAACAAAACGTAGGAACAGTAGTGACAAATTAGTTAAGGCCTCGGAGATACTTATTCTTCTGGAATAACACGTCATACTAACTACTCCAACAATGAGTGATTCATTCAATGGCAAGGTTGTAAGTGATTAAGCCATGGAGCGTGGTCATTAATCTCCTCTAGTCCAAATCAAACACCTGAACAGGCTAGATCAATTTGGGAGAGGGTGAAGCTCGCGCAATTCAATCTCTGATGATCCTACTCAAAACGCCACAGACAAGGTCGGATCTTTCGGATCGGAGAATGACGCTTTATGATTCTAGCCCTTAAAGCCATAGGAACCTCAATTACCCCTGACTAATGAGATTTTATGTCACATATCCCAATTAGCCCAAGTAACTTGTTGGAACTCGTGATGTACTCTCATGCGATAGCTCAATACTATTCGGGTCAGGACTCGTAAAGAACTCATGTAGAATAGGGGGTCACACTTTCGTTCCACCCCAAAATTCATAAAGATGAAGAATGATAATACATCATAGAATAGAATCAAACATATATTGAAGTAGAAAAAGTAATTGTATTAATCCATAGGAATCAGCAGAGCTCCTAACCTTAACCTAGGAGGTTTAGTTTCTCATATTGTACAGAAAATAATATGTAAGGTTTGAATGTGGTGGAGAAGATCCTAAACAATGGTGATCTTCCCTTATATATACTAATACTCAACCTAAAAAGAAATTAGAAATTACAAAAATAAACTAAAGGCTAAAGGAACGAAAATCTACTTCTGGGCCCACTTGGTGTGTGTTTGGGTTGAGCTTGGCGTCCAACTTAAAAGGGTGGGCATTGGACGCTTAATAGGGGGTAGATATGCTATTTCCTTGCTCCTCTTGTGGAGTTGAACACCAGTCTTGGGCGTTTAACGCTGGCTTCAGTTCTTTTCGGGCGTGGAATGCCAGAAAAGTGGTAGTTTGGGCATTCAATACCCATTTTAGGCCATTATTTCAAAAGAAAGGTGTAGACTCTTATATATTTCTGGAAAGATTGGGAAGTTAGATTTCCAACTCCATTAAGAACGCGTCATTTGGACCTCTGTAGCTCTAGAAATGTTTATTTGAATGCACGGAGGTCAGAACCTAACAACATCTGCTATGCTTTCTTTGCCTCTGAATCAGACTTTGCCAAAACTAGCCAAATTCACCCAAGATTCACCTAAAATCATAGGAAAAACACAAAAGCTCAAGGTAGTATCCAAAAAGTGAATTTTTCACTAAAATCTACTAAAACATAATAAAACTTAATAAGATATACCAAAAACACTAAGAAAATAGCATAAAGAAACGTATAACATATCCGCTCATCAATTCATATTGGTGAGAATACTGGGGTGGCGTATATGAAATTGGTGGTTCTTGGGAGTATTGATGTTTGAATTGTGGTGGCTCTAAGTATGATTCATATGACTCATATGGTTGTTGGTATAGTGGATATGGGTGAGGATCATATAGAGGTGTTTGGTAAGATGAGGCTTGTGAATAAGGTTGAAAGCTATGTTGAGGGGTTGGTTCATATTGGGGTGCTCTATAGGGAGGATTATGATCATTGTTGGATGGAGAAAATTGGTAAGGATACCATAAGGTCCGTTCATAAGAATCTGCCTCATCCCTCGATTGATTTCCAATCCCATAGCGTGTACCATAATTGAAGCTCTTATTTCCTATAACATAGTTGTAACCAAATTCATAGTCAAAAAGATGAGAATTCAGAGAGAAAAGGAAAAACAAAAACAAAAGCTAATAAGAACAAAGAGAACAAAATCTTACAACTGGCTAAAACTAACAAAGAAACTAAAGTAACTATTTACAGTATTAACATATATACAATAACCAATAATAAGTGCACATTTCCAATTCCCCGGCAACGGCGCCAAAAACTTAACGTAGGGAAATCGTCAGTTTAGAATTTTTACAAAAATAATCTCATTGAAGTATAGATACAAACCAACAATTAATCCTCAATCAAAGTTTAATTTATTTGTCACTTAAGTCAAACCAATAAAAACCGAGAGTATTTAAACCTTGGGTCGTCCCTCAAAGGAATTGCATGGAAGTGTGCATATTATTGGTTATGGGATATTTTTGGGGTTTTGAAATGATGAACGGGAAATGTAAAGCTAACAACTAAGATAATATAAGTGCTAAAAGACACTCATGGCAAGCATTAAGAGTCAAGGTTTCCTATCCTAGATCATTGACCACAACATAGTAATTATAAAGGGTTAATTCTACTTAGTTATCCTCTAACATTGGAGGGTGAAGTCAAGTGGACATAATTGATCCTAAAACTAACTAACAACCCTAAATTACCAATCACACTGGACATCAATGATATAAAGGAACCTAAGTCCTCAATCACAAGCCAAGAGTATAAAAATCTACTCTAAAACCCAACCAAGCATTTTATCAAACACTTGGAAGGCATAAAATAGAAGCATGGTAAAATTGTAATGATAATATTTAAAGCTACCAAATGAAAGATAACAATAATAACAACTCAATTAAATATCAACAACTATAAAAACATCAAATTGCAATAAATGAAAATCAAGATTAAAAAGAGTTCAGGATGAGCGTATAATTTTGCCATCATTTTCATATAGTTTTTAGTATGTTTGTTTAAGTTTTATTAAGTTTTCATAGGTTATAGTGTAAAATTCACATTTTTAGATTTTACTTTGAGTTTTTGTGTTTTTATGCAATTTCAGATATTTTCTGGCTGAAATTGAGGAGCTGGAGCAAAAGTCTGATTCAGAGGCAGAAAAAGCACTACAGATGTTATCAGGATCTGAACTCCTTGCATTCGAAAGAGATTTTCTGGAGCTACAGACATCCAAATGGGGCGTTCTTAATGGCTAAGGACAGCTAACATCTAGAACTTTCCAAAAATGTATAATAGTTCATATTTTGCTTCAGAATTGAAGGCCCAAAACTGGCGTTCAACACCAGCTTCCAGCCCTATTCTGGCGTCCAACGCCCAAGGGAGAAGAGACCAGTGTCGAACACCCAAAAAGGACCCCCTAGCCAGTGTTCAACGCCTTAGAAGCCTCCTAGCACGTGGATCTCAATCAAGCTCAGCCTAAACACTCACCAAGTGAGCCCCGGAAGTGGATTTTAGCACTAAAAGACTGTTTTACCCTTCTTATGTAATCCTTAGTCATTAGTCTAGTATTTATTTGAGAACTTTTTGACTTTTGGAGGAATACTTCTAGTATATTTTCAAATTTCACATTGTATTTTCTATCAGTATTAGTTTCTAAACCTCCTAGGTTGAGGGGAGGAGCTCTGCTGAGTTTTATGGATTAATAAAGTATTACTATTTTATCTTCAATCCGTGTTTGATTCTCTATTCTAAGATGTAACTTTGTTCTTCATCAATATGAATGCGTTGAACTAGCATAAGGTTATCTCATTCTACAAGGGTTCAGAATGAGTCTTTCATCGAATAATGATGAACCACTAGCTTGATTATACATCTCTTAGACGACTAATTCACGACTTCGTTGGGACTTCTCGAGACACTAGTTCAGCAGAGGTATGCGGAGATTAGGGTCTTTGTGGTAAAGGCTATAACCAAAGGCGAAACATTCTCTGATTCAGAAGATTCGACCTTCTCTGTGGCGTTTTGAGTAGGTTCACTAAGGGGAATGGACTGCAAGAGCTTCACCCTCAATCAGACTGGATCCACACTAACCCTGGGGTTCAGATCTGGAGGAGCATTGGCGACCTCTCAAGAAAGGCATTGATCACATACAGCCTGCCATAGAAGAAATCATTCACAGTTGGAGGAGACAGTAAAACCGAATTGATCCAGAAGAACAAAGTATCTCCAAGCCTTAACCATCTTCTTATCATTGCTTTCACCATCAACTGAGTAACGTTTTATTTATTTTCTTTTTATGCGTTTAAACAATCAAACAACTTTTCTATCCGTCTGACTAAGATCTACAAGATAACCATAGCTTGCTTCAAATCACAATTCTCGTGGGATCGACCCTGACTCACTCAGGTATTACTCGGACGACCCAGTGCACTTGCTGATTCAGTTGTGCGAAGTGTAATTCCGCGCACCAAGTTTTTAGCACCGTTGCCGTGGATTGTTCGAGTTTGGTGATGAGCGGATAGATTATACGCTTTTTAGCATTGTTTTTAGGTAGTTTTTAGTATGTTTTAGTTAGTTTTTATTATATTTTTTATTAGTTTTAAGTAAAAATCACATTTCTGGACTTTACTATGAGTTTGTGTGTTTTTCTGTGATTTTAGGTATTTTCTGGCTGAAATTGAGGGACCTGAGCAAAAATCTGATTTAGAGGCTGAAAAAGGATTGCAGATGCTGTTGGATTCTGACCTCCCTGCACTCGAAGTGAATTTTCTGGAGCTATGAAATTTCAATTGGTGCACTCTCAATTTCGTTGGAAAGTAGACATCCTGGGCTTTCCAGCAATATATAATAGTCTATATTTTGCCTGAGATTTGCTGGCCCAAATCGGCGTTCCAAGTCAGCATAAAAATTCTGGCGTCAAAACGCCAGCACTGGCATAAAAGCTGGAGTTAAATGCCCAAACTGGCACAGAAGCTGGCGTTTAACTCCAAGAAAAGTTTCTACATGTGCAAGCTTCAATGCTCAGCCCAAGCACACATCAAGTGGGCCCGGAAGAAGATCTCTTCATTAATTACCTATTTCTGTAACCCTAGGCTACTAGTTTTCTATAAATAGAACCTTTTGCTATTGTATTTTCATACTTTTAATACTTTTGATTTTGGAATACTTTTCATCTTTGGGAGGCTGGCCATTCGGCCATGCCTAGACGCTTTTGTTCTTATGTATTTTCAACGGTGGAGTTTCTACACCCCATAGATTAAGGTGTGGAGCTCTGCTGTTCTTCATGAATTAGTGCAATTACTACTGTTTTTCTATTCAATTCATGCTTACTTCTTCTCCAAGATATACTCTCATACTTAATTCAGTTAAGTCATAATGAAGGGGTGACCAATGACAATCACCCAATCTTCGTTACTCGCTTGGCCAAGGTTGCGTGCCTGACAACCACAAAGCGATCTACATGTTGTTCAACGTAGTCATTGGACGACAGCTAGAGTATATTCTCTTGGGTTTCTAATCTAAGATTGGAACCTTTGTGGTATAGGCTAGAATTATTGGCGGCCATTCCTGAGATCCGAAAAGTCTAAACCTTGTCTGTGGTATTCCGAGTAGGATCTGGGAAGGGATGACTGTGACGAGCTTCAAACTCGCGAGTGTTAGGCGTAGTGACAGATGCAAAAGGATCAATGGATCCTATTCCAACATGATCGAGAACCGACAGATGATTAGCCGTGCGATGACAGCGCATTTGGACCATTTTCACTGAGAGGACGGGAGGTAGCCATTGATAACGGTGAAACCCAACATAAAGCTTGCCATGGAAAGGAGTATGAATGATTGGATGAAGACAATAGGAAAGCAGAAGTTCAGGAGGAACAAAGCATCTTCATACGCTTATCTGAAATTCTCACCAATGAATTACATAAGTATCTCTATCTTATTTTATGTTTTATTCATCTTTTAATTATCAATTCTCCATAACCATTTGAATCCGCCTGACTGAGATTTACAAGATGACCATAGCTTGCTTCAAGCCGACAATCTCCGTGGGATCGACCCTTACTCACGTAAGGTTTATTACTTGGACGACCCAGTGCACTTGCTGGTTAGTTCTGCGGAGTTGTGACAAAGAGTTGAGATTACAATTTTGTATACCAAGCTGTTGGCGCCATTGATGATCACAATTTCGTGCACCATTTGGACAACTAACAGATTATCTTGTTGCTTAGATTAGGTATTGTTTTTAATTTGGTTTGAGTCTTTTATTTTTCTCTTCTTTTTCAAAAAAGTAAAAAAAAAATCAAAAAAATTCTTTTCTTTATTTAATCTTTGCTTTTTGAGTCCTTTGTTCTTGTTCTTGTTTGAGTCTTTTTCGAATTTCTTGAGTCTTTTTCAAAAAAATTTTCAAAAATAGTGTCTTTTGTTCGAGTTTTGTGTCAATCTTTAAGTTTGGTGTCTTCTTGTGTCTTTTCTTTTGAAATTTTCGAAATTGGGTCTTTGGTTTTCAAAATTTTTAAGTTTGGTGTCCTTTGCATGTTCTTGTTTTCTTTGAATTCTTTAAGTTTTGTTCTTGGTGTTCTTCTTGATCTTCAAAGTGTTCTTGTTTTTCTTCTTGTTTTTATTTTAAAATTTGTATGTTTGGTGTCTCTTTGTGTTTTTCTTTGTAATTTTCGAATTCTAGGTGTCTTGGATCTAAAAATTTTAAGTTTGGTGTCTTTTTATTTTTTTTCTCTTTCTTCATTCATTCAAAAAATCAAAAAAAATATATTTCCTATCTTTTTACTTTAGTTTTCAAAAATTACAACAAATTTTTCAAATTTTAATTTTAAAATCATTATCTTATCTTATCTTAGTTTTAAATTTCAAATTCAAATCTTTTCAAAAATCATATCTTCTTCAAATTACTATCTTATCTTTTTATCTTTCTTTAAAATTCAAAAATCTTATCTTATCTTATTTCAAATTCAAATTTTAAAATTCAATTTTCAAAATTCAAAAATTTAAAATTTCAAATTTTATCTCTTTCAAATCTTTTTAATTTCCTATCTTATCTTTTCTAATTTTAAATTTTAAATTCAAATGTTCTCAATTTCTATCTTATCTTTTCTAATTTTAAATTTTAAATTCAAATCTTTTCTAATCTTCTATCTTATCTTGTTTTCAAATCTTTCTTAATTAGTTACTTGTTTTCTCTTTCTTCTTTTTCTTAAGATTTTTTTTTTGGATTTTTTTCATTTACTCCCAGACAGTGGTGCTCAAAGCCTTTGGCATACTTTGCTAAATGCATTTGCTCTCGACTCTAAATGTTCTGTCTCAAGGATTACTTGACACAAGAACACCACAAGCACATGACTAGGGAAACAACTCTTTGAGCTTTTAATCATGTCTGGCCTCCTTAGTCATTGATGCTCAGAGCCTTGGACCTTGCTTTTATTTTTCTTTTGCTGTTTCTTTTGCTTCAAGGATTAAGCTTTTGTTTACTTCAGAGAATTCATAATAGTTCTCTAAATTCCTGTTCCTTATACATCAACATCCTTTGATTCAAATTCAAATATGCAATGTTCATGTCATGCATTCAGAATCACAAATAATACCACCACAATTAAGTAAATAATATTACTCTTAAATATAAACTCAATTTCTCATGCAATACATTACTTCTTTTTCTTTTGAATTCAAGCTCGGTGAGTAATACATGAGACATTTTTTTAACTAAAAGAAAATGACATAATGAAACTAAATCTAAGAATTGAAAGTACTAAAGATCATGCAGGCAATCAAAGCAACAGAAAATAGAAGACAACAAAATAAGAACGGAAGAGAAATAGAATGAAAGGAACTCAACCACCTCAGTTATGCTGGTGGCCATCTCATTCCTCCATGAAGAACATTCATCTCCCTTTGGTTCTATTAAAATAAACAGAAAAGGCCAAAAGTGAAGCGACAACACCAAAATTAAAAGTTTGCTTGTCCTCAAGCAAAGAAAATCTGAAAACAGGGTGTCAAAAATTCTTCTTAATTGCTCCTGTTCTTATTCTAATCATTCTGCATGACCAAAACACATGTAAAACAAGAAAAATTCTAAAAAAATAGATAAAGTAATTTAAAACCAAAACTAAAATAACTATAATTCTAAAATCAAAATAACTATAAAATTAAAACCAAAGCAACTGCAAAACCAAGGATACTAGTAGTTGGGTTGCCTCCCAACAAGCGCTTCTTTAATGTCACTAGCTTGACACTTGATTGTTGAATTTTCTTCCTCTTCTTCCAGTTGGTTAAAAGAAATGACTCCAAGGGGGGAGAGGTGAAGATTAGTGCCCCCTGATATAAAGTCCTCCTGACAAGCTTTCTTTTATTGTGATTCGCTTGATTCACCTTGCTTGCTGAGGTAGAGGTAGGTTAGTTTTGTCTGACCTTTTCTTCTTCATAGATATTTTCTTGTTTCTTGGTCATGATTCCCTTTTCAGTGCTTTCCTTGGTTGCCTTCAATTCTTTGATTTCAAAATTTAGGTGTTGTATGATGGTTAGAGTGTACCCTTCATCAAGAACTTCTTGAATTGGTGGTTCAATAAACTCACCCTCTATGCCACTCTCTGCTTCATTGCTGTGTAGATTCCCATAATTGTTTTCATCCCTTACAACCTCCTTTGTTGGTGCATCTTCCTCCTTTGTTGGTGCATCTTCCTCCTTTATTTTTGCATCTTCCTCTTCTTCCACGTGTGAGGGTGAAAAGTTCTCTAATTCACTGGTGTATGAACTCCTTTGATTGATTTCCCCACTTTCTTCTATAGGATCTTGCATTATATCTCTTGGGAAGGAATTTGCTTGTTCCTCTTTCTGGGGCTTGATAATCAACTACACATGTTTCTCTACATTTTTGACACTCGTCCTTATATCATGTATGAATTCTTTCATGAGAAGCTCAAGATCTGATGGTTCTTGATATGAATAAGAAGATGGTGGCTCTTGATATGAATAAGAAAGAGATGATGATTCTTGATAAGAGTAAAAAGAGGATGGTTCTTGGTATGAATAAGGAGATGATGGCTCTTGATATGGGTAGAAAGATGATGGTTCTTGATATGGATAGGGAAGTGGTGGTTCTTGATATGAATATGGAGATGGTGGTTCTTGATAGTTAGAACATGAAGCACTGAAGTTTCTTTGGTTTTGACTTTGCCAACCAAAATTCTGGTGGTTCCTCCATCCACAATAATAAGAATCACTCCTTGGGTGTGAGTAGTAACCCATGTGACTTTTCTTACTAACTATTTTAATCATGCAAGATTTAATTCATGGCAAACTGTATGTGACTAAACCCTAATTCCTTAGACCTTTTTAGTCTCCTCTAAAATTCATCAACTGTCAATTCCTTGGTCACTTAATTCCAATTAGAGGGTGAAGTTCAATTCTAGTTTATATGCTACAGAAATCCTAATTACCCAAATATAAGAGGATTATATGTCACGTATCCCGCAGATAATTAGAAATTTAGGAGAAATTATTTTCAAGCTGTTGTTCAAGTAAAGAGCTTTTCCAAGTTATACAAGAACGCAATTAGAACAAGGGTTATACTTCCGTTCTACCCAAATTCATAAAATAAAGAACGAAAACAATTCTTGAATTATAAATCAGTACATGAATTAAAATAGAAAAATAATAGTATCAATCCATACAATACATAGAGCTCTTAACCTTAACAGTGGAGGTTTAGTTGCTCATGGTTCAGAGAGAAAATAAGGATTCAGGTAAACTGTAAAGTGCGAAATGAGGTAGAAGAGAAGAGAAGAGCCCGAAGGGCTGATTCTTTTCCCTTTTATATCTAATCCTAATTAATGTAAAATATATTTCCTAGAACTAAAATAATATATTTTCCTATTTTAAAATAATATACAAATTTAATCAAAATTAACTAATCATTCATGCAAGCTCTTGGACGTATGTGGGGACCATTGGCATTATTGGAGTCCATGCTGAACTTGGCTTTTCCAAAGTTCAACGTGGAGAAGGCAGTGGAGTCTGGTGCGTGTTCCCTTGAGTCCATGTGGAACTTGGCTTTTCCCAAGTTCAGCATGGAGAAGGCAGCGTGTGCTTCCCTGGGAGTTTTCAAATCCACGCTGAACTTGGTAGCAGGAGACAAGTTCAACGTGGAGAAGGCAGAGGTTACTAGAAAAGAAATGTTCACTATTATATATTGTTGGAAAGCCCTTGAAGTTAGCTTTCCAATGTTGCTAAAATCACATCAATTGAACCTCTGTAGCTCAAGTTATTTCTGTTTGAGTGCAAGGAGGTCGGGATTGACAGCATCATTCGCTTTCTTCCTTTTCTCCTACAAAACTCCGTTAAATCCATCTGAATGCTACCTGAAATAAACAGAAATTGTAAACAACTCAAAGTAGCATTCATAGTGGCTAAAAATAATTAAATCTTGATTAAACTCAACAATTTGAATGCAAATTCACTAGAAAAAGATAAGAAGATGCTCACGCATCAGTACAGCAAAAGCTATCTCAGAAGCTTCTGGATCCCAGATGCTTCCTAATTCCTTGCACCATAGGCACCATGACCTTTGAGAAGGCTCTGTGTGACCTAGGTTCAAGTATAAACTTCATGCCACTCTCTGTAATAGAGAAGTTGGGAATTTTTGAGGTACAAGCTGCAAATATCTCACTAGAGATGGTAGACAAATCAATGAAGAAAGCATATGGCTTAGTAGAGGATGTCTTGGTGAAGGTTGAAGACCTTTACATCTCTGCAAACTTTATAATCTTGGATACTGGGGAAGATGAGGATGAATCCATCATCTTTGGAAGACCTTTTCTAGCCACTGCCAATGCTATCATTAATGTAGCAAAGGGAGAACTGATTTTACAACTAGGGGAGGATCACATCTTGTTCAAGATGCCTCACCCCAACTCTCCCTCTGAAAAAAGAGAGATAACTGTGTAACACTTAGTATTCCAACCATCTCTGTCAGTGCAGAGCTTTACTGAACCCCCAAACATCAATTCTAAGTTTGGTGTTGGGCAACAATCAACAAGCATTGAGAACAAAGGTACTAAGAAAAAAGTACCTAAAGGCTGGAGGGACAAGAAAGTCCCCACTGAAGGCCTCTCACCTGGCATGAGATTTGTCTTCACCAAGAAGTCAGTCATACCATATACAGTAAGTCGTGTCTTATCTCTAGAGCATGTGGAGCTCATTCATGAGAAGAAAGGAAGAAAATTCACTGTAAGGGGCAAAATTCTGAGCCCATATCACTCTCCGTAAGGAGCTAACCGTTAAGCTAGTGACGTTAAAGAAGTACTTGTTGGGAGGCAACCTAACCTTATTTAGTTATTTCTATTTCCTCTAATTTCTTAAGTTTGTTTTTTAGTTATTTCTTTAGGTTCATGATCATGTGAAGCAATCAGAACAGAGACGGAAAGGTTCAGCAATGAAAATAGAACACTCTGGATGGAGTGTCTTACTGGCGTTGAACGCCAGCCAGGGAGCACGGGCTGGGCGTTCAACGCCTAAATTGGCAAACTTGCTGGCGTTGAACGCCAGCCAGGGGCATAGCCTGGGTGTTCAACGCCCTAATTGCCAGCATAGCTAGCGTTGAACGCCAACCAAGAGCATAGTGTTGGGCGTTCAATGCCCATAAAGAGGGCAGGGATTCTGAATTCCCTAGCCTCTCAAGACCAGTAGATCCCACAGCATCTTTACCTACCCCACTTCTTCACTCTTCTTTCTCACACTTCCCCATACACTCTTCCCTATAAACCGTAGCACAATCACATCCATATCACTTTTCCAAAACCATCATAACTCCTACCAACCCCCACCCACTTCAAAATTCAATTTCCCTCCCATTTACCCCACCCATGACCGAACCCTAACCTAGCCCACTCCTATAAATATCCCTTCTTACTAACCCTTCATACACACACTTCATACACTCTAAAGCCCCCTTGGCCGAATTCCTTCTCTCCCTCAATCTCCATCTATTTTCTTCTTCTTCTACTATATTCTTCTCTTTTATTTATTTTTGCTCGAGGACGAGTAAAACTTTTAAGTTTTGTGTGGGAAAAGCGTTGCTTTTTGCTTTCCATTACCACTTATGGCACCCAAGGTTGGAGAACCCTCTAGAAAGAGGAAAGGAAATGTTGTAGTCGCCACCTCTGAATCTTGAGAGATGGAGAGATTCATCACCAAAGCCCACCAAGACCACTTCTATGAAGTAGTGGTAGAGAAGAAGGTGATCCCTGAGGTCCCTTTTAGGCTTAAGAAGAATGAGTATCCAGAAATCTGAAAAGAGATCCGAAGAAGAGGTTGGGAAGTCCTAACCAATCCCATCCAAGAGGTTGGGATCTTAATGGTGTAAGAGTTCTATGCTAATGCATGGGTCACGAAAAACCATGACATTAGTGTGAACCCAAATCTCAAGAATTGGAGCACCATGGTCCGAGGGAGAATCTTGGACTTTAGTCTGGAAAGTGTGAGGTTGGTGTTCAACTTGCCTTTGATGCAAGGAGACCCACATCCTTACACTAGAAGAGTTAACTTTGATCAAAGAATGGATCAAGTACTCTCAGACATCTGTGTGGAAGGAGCACAGTGGAAAAGGGATTCCCAAGGCAAGCCCATACAACTAAGAAGGCTTGACCTCAAGCCCGTGGCTAGAGGATGGTTGGAATTCATCCAATGCTCTATCATCCCTACTAGCAATCGGTCAGAAGTGACTATTGACAGAGCCATCATGATTCATTGTATCATGATTAGGAGTGTGGTGGAAGTACATGAGGTGATACCTCAAGAATTGTACAAGATAGCTGAAAAGGCTTCCACCAAAGCAAGGTTGGCATTTCCTCACCTCATCTGTCACCTATGTAATTCAGATGGAATTGTCATAGAAGGAGACATCTTTATTGAGGAGGACAAGCCCATCACTAAGAAGAGGATGGAGCAAACTAGAGAGCATGCACATGAGCCTGTGCAACCGCCTCAGCAAGAAATTCCTGGGATACCTCAAGGGATTCAATTTCCTCCTCAAGGCTATTGGGACCAATTGCATAATTCTCTTAGAGAATTGAACATTAATATGGAGCAATTGAGGTTGGAGTATCAAGAGCATTCCACAATCCTCAATGAAATAGGAGAAGATCAAAGGGCTATGAGGAAAGAACAACAAAGACAAGGGCGTGACGTTGAAGAGAGCAAGCACTACATTGGATCCTCAAGGAGGAGTAGTAGCCGCCATCACTAAGGTGGATTCGTTCTCTTAATCCCCTATTCTTATGTTATTTTTCTGTTTTCTATTATGTTTTATTGTCTGTTCTCTTGTTCTTATTGCATGGTCATTTCTATTTATGTCTTAAAGTTATAAAATGTTCCATATATCTCTCACCTTACTTAAAAGAAAATTTTATTTGAAAAGAATTGAGAGATACATGAATTTTCGAGTTTATCTTAAGAATAGTTCAATTATCTTGATGTGGTGGTATTGCTTTTATTTTCTGAATGTATGAATGAACAGTACATATTTGAAATTGGAATTAAGAATGTTGGCTCTTGAAAGAATTATGATAAAAGTGAAATATTATTGGTAATCTAAAAGATCCAAAAAAATTAATTCTGGAGGCAAGAAAAAGCAGCAAAAAGAAAAAGAAAAAGCATATTGCAAAAGAAAAAACAATAATATATATATATATATTACATGCGGAAAAAAAAGAGAGAAATAAAAAGCAGAAAAAGCCAATAGCTCTTTAAACCAAAAGGCAAGAGCAAAAAGCCAATAACCCTTTAAATCAAAAGGCAAAGGTAAAAAGATCCAAGGCTTTGAGCATCAATGATTAGAAAGGCCTAAAAGGAGTAAAATCTTGGCCTAATTACTCCAAATGGACAGTGACCCTAACTATATGCTTGTGGTGTGAAGGTGTCAAGTGAAAAGCTTGAGATGAGCAATTAAAGTCGTGATCCAAAGCAAAAAGAGTGTGCTTAAGAACTCTGGACACCTCTATCTGGGGATTCTAGCAAAGCTGAATTACAATCCGAAAGGGTTCACCCAGGTAAGTGTCTGTGGTATTTATGTATCCGGTGGTAATACTGGAAAACAAAGTGCTTAGGGTCATGGCCAAGACTCTAAAAAGTTGTGTTCAAGAATAAAAAAAATAGCTGAACTAGAAGACTCAATAATATCATCTGGATTCTAAGTTCCTAAGGATACCAACACTTCTGAATTTTAATGGATAGTGAGATGCCAAAACTATTCAGAAGCAAAAAGCTACTAAGTCCCGCTCATCTAATTGAAACTTAGCTTCATTGGAAACTTTGAGATTTATGGTATCTTAACTCTTCTTTTTATCCTACTTTGTTTTTGGTTGCTTGGGGACAAGCAACAGTTTAAGTTTGGTGTTGTGATGAGCGGATATTTTATACGCTTTTTGCCATCATTTTCATATAGTTTTTAGTAGGTTTGTCTAAGTTTTATTAAGTTTTCATAGGTTTTAGTGCAAGGTCACATTTTTGGATTCTACTTTGAGTTTTTGTGTTTTTACAAAATTTCAGGTATTTTCTGGCTGAAATTGAGGAGTTGGAGCAAAGTCTTATTCAAAGGCAGAGAAAGCACTGCAGATGCTGTCAGGATCTGACCTCCTTGCACTTGAAAGAGCTTTTCTGGAGCTATGATTCGCACGGATTCCGTCGGCAAGGAATTTCACAAGATTTTTCGCGTTGCAAGTATAGTCCTCAACCGACAAATAATCCGCGTATCAAATTTAGAAGGAATTGGTTGTCACAAGTTCAACCCCAATAAAGTACCCAAGTATTCAAACCTCGGGTCATCTCACAAGGAATGGGCAAACATGTACATCAACATTGGTTAGAATTCCGGGGTTGCAAGTCATGAGCAAGAAATTAAACTAGGAATCTTAATAAGCAAGTAATCTTGAAATGCAAGAAACTAATTCAAATAACTAAAGCAAGAAGTGAGCAATTCCAAACTAATAAGATGACTTCCAATATAATTCTACTCTAAAACTAAACAAATAACTATAATTGAGACAAAGCAATTAGGATTTTTGGGTTTTCAAATATGAATGATAAAAGCAACTCTTGGCTAAGCATGGGAATTGAGATTGCCATCCTTGTCTACATACCGAATATTGATTATTATGAGGTACCAACCCACTAAGTCTACTTCTCAAAAGCCTTAAGTACGTATTGTCTACTCCTAGGCTTGAACTACGTTAAATAGGTTTGATCACATCAACCCATAAGTCCAAACCTATCTACTAATTAGATTAGTAGTGGGTTAGTGTCAATGGGTATCAAATTGATCACCTAGGGTTCTCAAATCACCAATTCAATGAGACCCAATGACTAAAGGTCACTCAATTCCCTTAGCTTATGCCAAGAGTAAAGAAAACTACTCCATAATCAAAGAAAACATTTCATCAAACACATGGTAAGCATTACTAAAAGACATTTCCAAAGTGCAATTAAATTGAAATTAGCAAGTACCCACTAACAATTATCAACATACAATCACTCAAATAACACAATTAACCATGAAAATCATCAATGTAACATTAGCAATTCAAGATTCACAAGATTCATGAAATGGGTATAAAATGACAATTGCAAGAAAACATAAATCTAACACAAGATCTAAACAAAATTATGCTAAGGGATTCAAATTAAGCAATCAAAACTAGTAATTAACAAGATCCAATTCAGAATTCAACAAGGGAATATCAATTCAAACTAGATCTAGAGAGGAACAAGGGTTTCTCTCTCTAGAAGAACAAAAAAAAAACCCAAAACTAGCTAAAAATTGTGTCTAACTGTAAAATGAATGATCCCCCCTTTCTCCATAGCATCCTTGGGTATTTTCCATGCAGAACCAGCTTGAATTTGGGCCTCTTGAGCCTCAAAAATCGCCAGGCATTATTTTCTTTAATGAGGTCACGTGCAGCTTGTCGCGCGTGAGCGCCATGCGTGCGTGCGCACCGATTGATTTTGTGATCCACGCGAGCGCGCCATGTACGCGTGCGCGTCGGTGTGGATTTTCCTAATTTGCGCGGATGCATCCATCTTTGCGCGCCGCTTCCAGCTGTCCTCATCCACGTGTGCGCACAAGGTGTGCGTGCGCGCCCATGCTGAAGTTCCCAAAATCCAAATCTTCATGTTCCTTCCTCTTGTGCATGCTTCTTTTCTCTCTTCTAGGCCATTCTTGCCCTATAAATTCTAAAATCACTCAACAAACATGTCACGGCATCGAATGATAATAAAAGAGGATCAAAATATAGCGATTTTAAGGCAAAAGAAGCATATTTTTCATCATGAAGCAATATTAAGAAGAGAACACAAAACCATGCAATTCTTGTGAATAAGCGTGAAAAATATTGACAAAACCCCCAAATTCTAGACAATATAAACCAAAAAATTAGGGTTTATAAAAGCTACAGACATCCAAATAGAGCATTCTCAATGGCTATGGAAAGGTAACATCTAGGAATTTTCAGAAATATATAATAGTCCATACTTTGCTTCAGTATTGAATCCCCAAAACTAACGTTCAACGCTAGCTTCCAGCCCTATTCTGATGTCCAACGCCAAAGGGAGAAGAGACCAGCGTCCAACACCCCAAAAAGGACCCCCTAGCCAGTGTTCAACGCCCTAGAAGCCTCCTAGCACGTGGATCTCAATCAAGCTCAGCCCAAACACTCACCAAGTGGGCTCCGGAGGTAGATTTTAGCACTAAAAGACTATTTTACCCTTCTTATGTAATCCTTAGTCATTAGTCTAGTATTTATTTGAGAACTTTTACACTTTTGGAGGAAGACTTCTAGCATATTTTCGAATTCTACATTGTATTTTCTATCAGTATGAGTTTCTAAACCTCCTAGGTTGAGGGGAGGAGCTCTGCTGAGTTTTATGGATTAATAAAGTATTACTATTTTATCTTCAATCCGTGTTTGATTCTCTATTCTAAGATGTATCTTCATTCTACATCAATATGAATGCGTTGAACTGGCATAAGGTTATCTCATTCTACATGGGTTCAGAGTGAGTCTTTCATCGGACAATGATGAACCACTAGCTTGATTATACATCTCTTAGACGACTAATCCACGACTTCGTTGGGACTTCTCGAGACACTAGTTCAGCTGAGGTATGGGGAGATTAGGGTCTTTGTGGTAAAGGCTATAAGCAAAAGCGCAGCATTCTCTTATCCGGAAGATTCGACCTTGTCTGTGGCGTTTTGAGTAGGTTCACTAAGGGGAATGGACTGCAGGAGCTTCACCCTCAATCATACTGGATCCACACTAACCCTGGGGTTTAGATCTGGAGGAGCATTGGCGACCTCTTAAGAAAGCCGTTGATCACATACAGCCTACCATAGAAAAAATCATTCACAGTTGGAGGAGACAGTAAAACCGAATTGATCCAGAAGAACAAAGCATCTCTAAGCCTTAACAATCTTCTTATCATTGCTTTCACCATCAACTGAGTAACATTTTATTATTTTCTTTTTATCCGTTTAAATAATCAAACAACTTTTCTATCTGCCTGACTAAGATCTACAAGATAAACATAGCTTGCTTCAAATCACAATCCTCGTGGGATCGACCCTGACTCACTCAGGTATTACTTGAACGACCCAGTGCACTTGCTAGTTCAGTTATGCGAAGTGTAATTCTGTGCACCAGTTCATGAACATTAAAGACAACCAAATAAAGGAAATATCAAGTAAAACTAAAAGAGCAAGGATGTAGTAACAAGAAATTATAAGGAAAATTAAATTAAGACAAGATCAAAACCTAAATATAAGATGTAATTAAGCCAAATCTACCCTAATTCTAGAGAGAAGATTGAGCTTTTCTCTCTAGAATACAACTTAAATCATGTTCCTAAAATAAACCTAATTGCTCCCTTTTTATCCTTCTTGAATTTGGCCTCAAATAGCTTTAGAAATGAGTTGGATTGGGCTTTGGCAGGTCCAGAATTCGCCCCCAGCGTCTTTTCATTAATGAGTCATGTGATCGAATTCGTGCGTACGCATGCTTGACCATGCGTACGCATGGTTGTAAAAAATGTAATCGTGTGTACGCATCAATTCCTATGCATACGCATGGATGTAAAAACTGTAGTTATGCGTACGCATGAATGCTTATGCTTACGCATGGCTGTAAAATACTCCAAACTTCATTTCTTCATGAAATCTTCACTTTTACATGCTTATTCCTCACTCCTTCATTCTATACTTACCTGGTAAACCTGAAATCACTTCATCAAACACATCAAGGCATCGAATGGAGTTAAAGTGAATTAAAATTAACAAATTTAGGACCTAAAAAGCATGTTTTCAATCTTAAGCACAATTTAGGAAGAATTTACAAAACCATGCTATTTTAGTGAATAAATGCAAGAGAAGTCAATAAAATTTACTCAATTAGAGCAAATAAATACCATGAAATATGGATTTATCAGCGTCGGAAGTTTGATGAGCAAAAGAGTTTCTGCAGGCTTATTTTAGCTTTTTGGGAAAAAGGCAGGGCTTGCTTACGCGGACATATGGTTGCATATGCGAGAATTTACTACTGTCCATGGGACTCGCGTACGCGGACAAGGGTCACGTACACAAGGGTTGCGTATGCGAGATGGCAAATAACATCCTCGCGTATGCGAGAGAAGACATGCGTACGTGGCCATTCACCTCCCTATTTTGAGAAAAGTGCCTTTTGTGTTTTTTAACCTATTTTATAACCTTTAAACCTCTATTTTTTATTTTTAAGGCCCTAATACTTAGTTTTAATCTTAGTGAAAGGGGAAAATCTTGAGGGAGTGTTAACTTAGCAGTGAAGAAAGGTTTTGAGTAATGATTTGTGGTTAATGAAGTGCAAAAATGAATGAGAAATAATTAATGGAAATAATGATATTGATGAGTGGGATGTAGGAAAGGTGATAGGGCACTAATCCCTCGATCTTTTTTCCTTGCATTCTCTGTGATTGTAATGTGTTGGATATGAAAAACGTGGTAGGACGCTAATCCCTCGATTCATTATCCGGCATTCCTTGTGATTGTGTTGTGTGGGATGTGAGGAAGGTAGTAGGGTAGTAATCCCTCGATGATTTCCCTCACTCTCTCTCTCTCTCTCTCTCTATCTATCTGCAAGGTGGTAGGGCACTAATCCCTCGACCAGTATACCATAGCCTTACTAGGGGAAGGTGGTAGGAAACTAATTCCCCGATTTATTCCCCTTGGTGTCTGCCTCTTGGAGAAGGTGGTAAAGCACTAATCCCCCAATCTTATGCCTCCTAGAGATGCGCAAACAAGAGACGGCATCCGGGATAGCTATCGGAATGTGTCGAGTTCTGGCAGTATAACCAACACGTGAACTCACGGCCAATAGGACAGGCATGCATCATATGCATTTGTAAGATTTGTTTGAGTCTGCATTTGTATTAGTTTGCCTACTTGCTTAATTATAATTAATTGTTATCTGATTTATTTGTTGTATTTGTACCTATTATGCCTTCCTTGCTTGAATTGTATGTCTGTGCAACTGAAAGACTTCTCGTATAGTGGAGGCCAGGTGTGATGAGGGTAGTTCCACCAGAGTTTGGAGGATTGAAGGAAGGGGAGATTAAGGGATTAAGTTAAAATTGGACTAAAAGTTAAGTACCATAGATAGTTCACCTGGTTTTTGGTTTAAAGTATAACTCTAAGTTTTTAATCTGAGTGTCGGAGTTCTAGGATTGCCTCTAAATTTCTCGAAACCTTATATATTATTTACGTGTGCACCATTACTATGCTAAAAACCTCCAGTTCTCATCCCATACACATGTTGTCATTTTCAGATGCAGGTCGAAAGGCTCCTCGCTAGGCGTCTGGAGATTCCTATGACAAGCGAAATTGGGCTGTTATATTTTACGTTGTCGGTTATGTATTTTATGTTTGTAAACTCTCCTATGTATATATATAACTTATGTTTAATCCTCTTAGAGGCTTTTTGGAGAACTAGGTGATTACTTTATGTATGTTAGAATATTTCGGGATATACTTATATACAGGTATGTGCGTACATATTCTCCAGCCGACATTGGCTTCACAGGTCGAGCTTAGAGCTTGATATTATGTATCTTTTGACATTCGGCTCTTATCATATATATGTCTTTACCTTTCTTCGTATTTGATGAATCCATATTTGACAATAAATTTTGGTTTGATTTGAGTGGATTTTATTATATAAACCTATATTTATTCACCTAAATAGCATACTTTTGTGTTCTCTCCCTAAATTATGCCTCATTGTAAAAACATGCTATTTTGTGCCAAATTTAATCAATTTTATTCCACTTTCATCCCATTCGATGCCTTGATGGTTTTGATGACTGATTTTAGGTGTAATAGGTAGGAATGGCTTGATAAGGGTGGAAGAAAAGCATGTAATTGGGAGAAAATATGAAGAAAACAAAGAAGAAGCACATAGCTAAGTGTGCGTATGCACAAGATGAAAATCAGCAAGTGTGCGTACGCACAGGTACCAGCGCATGACTTCATTAAAAAGTCACGTGGCTCGCGATTTGGGAGGCTTTTTGGCCCATTTCTGAAGGTTTTGGAGCATATAAGGAGGGCTAGCAACACCAACTAAACACACACATTATACCACACATCATACAATACACTTAGATAGTTTTTAGGGTAGTTTTAGGTAGTTTTAGTTTAGGTTTTCTCTCAATTTCTTTAGGGTTTTCTCTCAATTAGGTTTTTCCCAGAATTCAAGTTCTAATAAGAGGACAGATGAGAATTTGTTTTTTGAAATGTATGTGAATTGTGGTTTTGGTTGGATATTTAGGAGATGGGTCTGAATTGATTGGGGTAATTTTGTTTGGGTAATTGCTTTACCTTTTGGGTCATTACAAATGGTCTTTTGGGCTGCTACTTGTGATAAAAGTTTTGTTAGGTCAATTTCATCATCATCTGAGCTATCACATATGTCAGCCCAGGATTTTTTGTGAAGTTTGGAGAGACCTACATCTTGTAAGGCCAATAAAATTTGGATTGGGAGAGCATAGTCTGCCTTTGTTTGCTTGGTTGTTTGGGTACTTGGAGGTTGAGTGGATGATTCAACTATATTTTTGGTAATCTGAGTGGATGACTCAGTTGACTCTTGGGTTATTGGGGTAGGTTGTTGGTTAGATAACCCAGTTGGGGTGCTTGATCCTGATTTTTTACTTGGCCCTGGTAGGGCTAGGCGAATGCCTCTGCCTCTTACAGAGGCTAATGTTGCCCTTTTAGGCATGTGGCGATTTTCCTTGCAAATATTCATGGGTAAGGTAATCAAGGAGAGAGTTTGAGATTCCTTGAATGTATTCAATTTCGAAATAAAAAATGCTTAAAATTACTTGCCAACGAGCAAAAATGTGTTTGGATACAAGATTTTTTACATCTTTTTGTAAAACTTCTTTGGCACATTTACAGTCTACCCTAACCAGGAATTTTTGGTTTAATAAATCAGATTGAAATTTTGAAATACATAAAACAATTGCTAAAACTTCTTTCTTTATGGTCGAATAATTTTGTTGGGAAGTATTATAATGCTTAGATGTAAATGCAATGATGCACTCTTTATTATTAAGTTTTTATTTTAGGATGCCACCGTAACCTAGGTCTGAAGCATCCGTTTCAACAATTTTGAAAGCTTGTGGAATAGGAAGGTAAATACAAGGGAGTTCTTTGACACTAAGTTTGAGTTGTTTGACAATTCTTGTATGAGTATCTGTCTAAGGAGGGAATTTTTTTCCTAGATGCTCATGGAGAAGTTTGATAAGGGTGCTTAGATTTGGAATAAAATTTGCTACATAATTTATGCAGCCAAGGAACCTTTGGAGTTGATTCTTTTTAAAAATGTGATCAGGGAATTTATCCGCAAATTGGATAGCTTTGTCTATGGGTGTAATTGTTCCCTGGTGAATCATGTGACCAAGGAAACGGATTTTAGTTTGGAATAAACTAATCTTTGATTTAGAAACTGCTAGACCATTATGTCTGATAGTGTGCATAAAAGTCTTCACATGTTTAAAGTGATCATGCAAGGATTGCGAAAAGATTAGCACGTCATCTATATAGACGATGAAAAAGTCGAAGAAAGGATTAAAAATGTCATTCATGATTTTTTGGAATTCGGATGGAGCATTTTTCAGTTCAAATGGCATCATATTCCATTCGTACTGACCGAAAGGTACTGTGAATGCCGTTTTGTATCTATCAGCCTCGCTAATCTGGATTTGCCAGTACCCAGATTTCATGTCAAATTTTGAGAAGATGCTTGCTGAGTTAAGTCTATTTAACAAATCTTTTTTGTTTAGGATAAGATACTTAATCCACTGGAGAGCTTTGTTTAGAGGCTTATAATTAATAACCAACCTAGGGGTGCCTCTTTCTAATTCGGCTTGTTTGTTGACATAGAAGGCTGAACAAGACCATGGACTTTTACTGGGCCTGATAAGTTTTTTGTGCAAGAGGTCTGTAATCTCTTTTTGACAATATTGGAGAAGTTGCTCATTCATTTGTATAGGTTTGGCCTTTTTTGGAATCTGGCTTTCCTTAAAATCCTTTTTGTAAAGAAGATCCACAATATGTTGTTTTCTATTCCAGAATGCATGAGGCAAATCTGAACATATTGTTTCTTGCATTTGTTGAAGAATGGATTTAACCTTTTGTTGGATTTCAAGTTTTTGTAACTGAGTTTCAAGGGTTTTGAAGGAGACTTCTTCTTTTAAGAAGTTGATTTGATTAGTTTTGAATTGGAGTAGGTTAAAAGTTCTGTGAACGGGGGTTGAAACAAATTAGAAGGTTGTTGGGGTTCCTCCTATGTAGGTAGTGATATCGTCGTATGACATCATCAACGGGAAAAGAGTTCTAATAAAGAGTGACCCCAAAATGACCTGATTTATTAAATCTTGGACAAGGAGGAAGGGTGTTTTTATCCGTAGAAGACCATTTTTGATGACAGCCTCAGAGAGCTTGTACTTAATTTGAAAACGGTCGCCGTTAGCTGTACTAAGGCGCTCTGTAGTTTTTTTCAAAATATTTTGTTGGGATTAATCCTTCCAAAATAAAATTTTGATCTGCACCTGTATCAAACAAGGCTACAGTTTCCAAAACAAAGTCCTGGATGACAATTCGAATATTGATATAGAATTTCATTACGGTTAATTAACTGACTAACCGCAGAATTTCTGCTATCTCATCTTCTTGATCATCCTTTGAGAGTTGGACAATTTGATCATCTTCTTCATTTTGAAAATTTTGGTTTTAAAGATTTTGATCCTTCTAAGGCTCTTCCTCAGTGTTATCAGAATCTTCCTCCAGAATATGAGATAAGCAATTCTGGTGCTATTGTTGTTTGTTGTTTAATGAGATGAATCTCTTTTTTGAGAAAATTAATTTCATTTTGAAGGTCCTAGATAGTAACAGGCTTAAAAACTTGTTTTTTGAGTTTTTTGAAAATAGGTTTGACATCGTACTTGTTTTTGATAACCAGAGCTTTGGATTTATTTTTTGTTTCTAAGGTTTCTTTGAACTTTTGAAGAAAGTATTTTCTCTATTCAGGGTTTGAGATGGCGTTTATGGCATCGAAAAGAAGATCTTGTTCTTTTGTGATGACATTGAGCTCAAAATATTCATCAGATGATAAGGATATATCATCATCATGCTGGATATTGTTTAAGTCCTCAGAAAATTCATGTTCTGATTCTTCTTCCGAGCTTTCGATGAAGAGGTTATAATCTGCTCCTCAATCTGAGGGTCAAGGTTGAGATTGTTGATCTTTTTCTTGAGTCTACAGTACTTACTGATATGACCTGGTTTTTTGTAATTAAAACAGATAATCTGATTTTTATAGGGTTCCTTATCTTTGTCTTTCCTTTGTCTAGGAGGAGGCTTGTAATGTTTCTTGGGTTTCCAATGTCGGTTTTGATCAGGCCAACGGGTTTTTTGGTAAGGCTGTTTTGTTCTTTTCTTACTACAAGAGGGTAAGCCAAACTGTTCACAGAAGGAACCTAAATCTTTTTTGTTTTGGACCTTTTTGCGGACTAGTTGCCTCTGAATTTTGTCATCTTGACAAATTTTTAAGGCAACTTTTTGGACATAAGAAATTAATTGGCTATAACTCAAAGAATTATATGGAATAATTCCATCCAGAGTTAAACTTCTGATTTTGTCCCTGACTTTATCTCCCAGGGATTTCGAGAGTCCGGCTAAGAACTTTTCTTTCCAGAACAACTGTTGGCTATCTTCTCTGGTGAAGACTCTGGTTAAGAAGGTATCTCTATACCACTTGAAATTGGACAGGGATTTGCACTTAAGATTGGACAGAAGTTCAGCAAACCGATCTTTCCACAAAGATTGATCTCCTATGAAATGGTTTGCTATAGTAAAGATCAAGGTGCTAACAGCATCAGGGATGGTTTTCCCATTCTCATTAAGAATAGGTTCGCCATTATCATTGGTTTTAACTGCTGATAGGATGGCATCTTTCTCCTCATTTGTGAGATAATTATCCCACCATCCTTTAAGTTACCTTGAAAATTCTGACATAATAACATTTGCTATTGCTTCTTCGAAACTTTCATGGGCGGTTTGGTAGGCCGTACATACCATTGTCATATGTTGTAACATATGCATGATGTTGTACTCTATTTTTCCATCTATATTCCATTCATAGACGTTGTTCGCATTGAAGCTATTGAAGCCTAGTTCTCTGTCTTCCAGAGCTAGGTCAGGAGCAGTGGTTTAGAGATAGGTTTAGTAAGACCTTTCCATTTAGTAATGGAGGTGGTCATGATAAGGTTGATTCTCGGTGAATCTGAACCATTGTCTGAGTCTTGCGACTCCTCATGAAGAACATTAATGGACCTTTTAGCTGATTGCCTAGTGACTCTTGTGGATGATTCGGTGGTTTGCGGAGTGTCAGGGATGGTCATTTGGATGAGAAGATGATCTATTTTGTGTACAAGATTAGAAGTACCTAAATCTTGTTTGAAAATAGAAGATTTGAGGTTTTGTCTAACCTTTGGGTTGATCTTAAAAGGTTTAAATAGAGGCTTTTCTAAAATTTTAGGGGATTCATATGTACTGATACTTAGGGAGCTAAGCTTCTGACCTAAAGTTTGGAGATATTTATTGGTATAGTTGGCCTGTTCCATAATATTCTTGATATCTTTAGGCCCAATGGGTTCATCTAAATTTTTTGTTTTGAAGGGTGAGGTCATGACAGGAGTTTGTTTAGCATCCTAGTTATCTGTAAGGATGAACTTTCCTGTTGGAGAAAATTCTGACTTAACCAATTCCCCCTCCTGGATTTTCCAGGTAGAAATAACATTCGCAGAATGAGATGTACTAATATCCGCCTTGAAAGGATAGTCTATATTATTTTTTATGCTATAAGCATGGAACCATTCAAAGAAAGGAATGTGCATCTTGGTCTGGTTGAAGAAGTGATAATATTGCTCCCGAAAATAAGAGATTTGATTAGCCTTAAAGGTTTGCAAGTACCATCTCTTCTGAAGTTTTCATTCTTCAGAATTGACGTTCCTTCACAAGGCTTCCATATCTATGACAAAGTCTTTAGTTAACATTGATATTGACATCATCATTTAAGGAGGAATATGTTGGGGATTGAATAGAATGTTCATCTATATCCTCTTCTTTTTGGTAAACAGGTTTAGGAATACTAGAGTTTGTTTGTAACCCTGTAAGGTTGATTTCTGGGTTGGCCATCCTAATTCGTGAATTAAGAAGAGAGGAATGAGATCTTATAGATAAAGACCTCCCTGCTGAGGCGAAGTCAGATTTGTAAATAGATGCAGCTTCAGATCTCGATAAAAAAAGAATTTCTTCTGTCAAAGAAGCTTTCTACCTTTCCATTCTCATCTTGCTTAATTTCTTGTAATTGGGGGGCTTGTCTAGGTATAGTAGGTATGGCACGCTCTATAGCCCAAGATTCAGAGAGATCAATTTCATCCCATTTAATGAGACGGGGTATAGTAACGTTTGCTTTGGTCATGTCTGTGACAAAAAGAGTTGTCTCACGATCGGTTGTTTTTAAAAGGACTCTGGAATTACAAGTGTTCATGACCTTGTACTGAATCCTATAGATTAAGGCTGCAGGAATAGATCCTTCTTTCATGTCAAGTCCATGAAGTCGGATGTTGAGAAAGAGTGAGTCTAAGATATTTCGATCTAGCAAACTCACAGTTTTGTTGGGAAAGCAATTGAAATAGAGCGGACCGTGTCCTAGGCTTGCTTCAACAGTTCCTATAAGGGAATCATGGAAGTTGTTATGCCTAAGTCTCTTAGACACATCAGATAATCGGGATGCTAAACAAACTCCTGTCATGGCCTCACCCTTCAAAACAAAAAATTTAAACGAACCCATTGGGCCTAAAGATATCAAGAATATCATGGAACAGGCTAACTATACCAACAAATATCTCCAAACTTTAGGTCAGAAGCTTATCTCCCCAAGTATCAATACACATGAATCCCCTAAAACTTTAGAAAAGACTATGTTTAAACCTTTTAAGATCAACCCAAAGATTAGACAAAACCTCAAAGCTTCTATTTTCAAACAAGATTCAGGTACTTCTGATCTTGTACACAAAATAGATCATCTTCTATTTTCTTGCTTGGGTGATTGTTGGGTTTCACCTCAAACACCAGTGGGTAAGATAAGAAAATCTAAACCCTTGTGGTTTATTGACATTGTTAAACCCTAGTGTTAATTTTGAGTAATTGTATGAGGCTAGCTTGAAATTCATGTTGATTGGAGTTGAATTGGTGATTTGGATTGCTTAGAATTGAGCTTTTGTGGTTAGAACTTGTTAATTTGATTTGATAGCTTAATTGGGAGCTTGGGAGAAATCGGCCAAGGTATGGTTTTGATTTTCTTTAGATAATATGTAGTGTTGTATGAAACTTAGGCTAGTTGTCTTAAGATAGGTTTGAATTGTATGAATTGGTTGATGGAATATGTGTGATTAATTGGATGGAGTTTTGATATGAGCATGTGAATGAAATTGATGTGTAATAATTGTGATGATGAGTATTGGTAAAATTTGGGCTAGAGGCCATGACCGGGTAAGTCCGGGTAAGAATGATGGATTGGAATGAATGATAATTATTGATTGTTATGATGATTGATGGGAATGTGAGTTTGGTAATCAATTTTGGTGAATATTGTTGGATTTTGAATTTGTGAATTGAAATGATTTGGAATGAGTGAATAGGCTTGGATTGAATGGATTGGTGAATTGAAAGGTTAAATTGTTAGATGTTAAAGGGTTGAGATTGGTATAGTTTGGATTTTTGAAGTTGAATGAGAGTTTCGGAAAAAAGAGGAATTTGGTAAATTTTGGTAAAAACCTGTTTTTAACGAATTTCAACGGGCCATAACATGGTTTTCAAACCCTCAAATTTTATGAAACTAGTTTCAAATAAAAATTGGATTTGTGTAGTTCATGACTTTCAGAGAACGGATGAAAAATGATTTTTAACAAAAAAGTTATACGTGTTTGAAGTTTGATCGAAAAACTGAATTTTCTGCAGCATAATAGCTTTTCTGAAAACCAGCATTCATGCATACGTCGAGGTGTCACGTGGCGTGAGCATCTGGCTCAGCCCAATATTCTCGCGTACGTGGTACTGTCTCGCATACGCGACAAGTGAGATTTTGAAATCTCGCGTACATGGCAGGTGGTACGCATACGCGAGTAAACGCTTCTGCCCAAGGTGCTCGCATACGCAACACATGAAAATTTCAAAATCCATGCGGAGGGCATGCGTATGCATGACTACCCTGTTTTGCTGAAATTATATTTTTCAGTTTTCAAGTATTCCTCTAGCTTTCTAAACCTCCGTAGCTATTGTTTAAGGTTCCCTAGCTAGTGTTTAGACTTTGGGATGAGCGAGAGTGTACTGGATAAAATTAAAAAGGATATTTTCTGTTATGAATCTAGAGACGTTGACTTAGGTTTATAACGTAATGTGGATGGAATAACTAGAGTGGATTGGTGGAGTGGTATGCTTATAATGAATTGAGAAAAGGATGTATTGTTGTTGGAAATTTGCTATACGCCTAGCAAGGATGGTTGGTTAATCATGCTTGTCTAGGTTGTGGCTCATGAGATTATTGATATATCGTTATGTACCTGGCAAGGACAATGGTTAATCCTGCTTTTTAAGGCTAAGACTCATGAGATTATTGGTAAGTCGCTATGCACCTGGCAAGGACGGTTGGTTAATCCCGCTTGTCAAGGTTGCAGTGCTGGCATACGGACGGTTAGTTAATCCAGCCTACGTTCAGATGTGGGGTCTAAGGCAGTCTCCCGCCCACATCCTTTTGTGTCACATGAGTGTGATCGGGCACTATATCCCATAAGAGTGTGCTAGGACACTATATCCCAGGGAGCTTATATATATACGTGACAGAAAGGCGACATCCCGAGGGGATGTATCGGGTTGGCAGTTGAACCGACAAGTGATATCACGGCCAATAGGACAGACCTTCATCATATGCATTATATGTGTTTGTTCGGATTGACTACTTGTAGTATGCCTAATTGTATAACATGCTTAAATGTTACTTAAGTTACTTGCTGTATATGAAATCTACTTGGGTTTTACTTATCTGCATTTAGTTGTGCTTTCTGCTGGGATTGAGGAGGTTCGGGAGGCAGTGACGATGGGATCGCATAGAGGATAGGTTGGCGAAGGCTGTGGGACAATGGTGACTATTAGATTAAAAATCCCTTAAATCAGATAACCCCTTTATGAAACTAAGAATGTATTATAATGCTATGCTTTGGGAAGTTTTAGGATTGTCTTTGGCTTTTCAGAACCTTATATCTTATCTATTGGACATTGTTACCATACTGAGAACCCCCAGTTCTCATACCATATATTATTATTGTTTTTCAGATGCAGGTCGCATCCCACCTCGGTGAGTTTTGCGGATGGTGACAGAGCGGAAGATGGCTCCAGTTTTACTTTTGTTTCTTTTGTTGTAGTTATCTGTCACTTTTGTATATTGTTGCCTTAGAAGCTTTTATTTTGAAAACTTTGAGAGATAGGACGTAGTTGTTTTAACTTAAATACTCTATTGTATCTTTTAACTAGCCAGCCTAAACTCTGCGGGGAGTGACTAGTTTTCTTTTTATTATTATTATTATTATTATTATTATTATTATTATTATTATTATTATTATTATTATTATTATTATTATTATTATTATTATTATTATTATTATTATTATATATATATATATATTTAGTCTTTGATCTTCTATTCTTCTTATCGGGCTTCTAATTTGTAATACTATCTTGGACTATATATTCTTGTATGAGCTTTAAAATTGTCATGATGCTTTATCGTCTTTGCTTTACGACTATAGGTGAAGTTTAGTATGATAGGGTATTACACATGGTAATGACTTCTTTCTCTTTCACATACCCTCGTAGGTTCAAACTTTCATTATAACACCTTCTTGCCAGTTTCTGATCTCCTCTCACAGTTGTTATTCCCTCAGGAGTAGGGAACTTTATGTAGTGATGGAGAGTTAAGACTACTGCTACCAGTCGGTTTAGGGTTGCCCGACCTAGCAGGGCATTGTAGGCAGATTTCACATTCACCATAATGTAGTATATCCTTAGGGTTCTTGCTTTTATGCCTTTACCAAAGGTGGTATAGAGAAAGATGAATTCTAGCGGTCAGATAGGAGTATCTCCCATACCAAAGAGAGCATCTGAGTATGATCTCTAGTCCTTTTCCTCTAGGCCTAGCTTATCAAATGCTAGTCTGAATAGAATATCAGCTGAACTCCCTTGATCTATCAAGGTTCTGTGAAGGTTTGCATTGTCGAGGATATTGTGATTACCACTAGGTGATCGTGCCCGAGCATCACTCCTCGTGCATCTTCTTTGGTAAAGGTGATTGTAGGCAAGTCAGGTGTTTCATCATCTTTGCCGACCTGGTATACTTCCTTTAGGTGCCTTTTCTGGGAAGATTTTGTTATCCACCCCTCTTGCGAACCCTCCAACGATTATGTGGACATGCCTTTCCAGGCGTTGAGATTGGTCTCGCTTATCCTTGTATTCATCTCTCTTTCTTTTGTTGTGATCATCTGTTCTCTGAGCTAGGAATCTGTCTAGCTAAATTTCTCTGGCCAGTTGTTCAATCACATTCTTTAAATCATAGCAATCATTGGTGGAATCGTCGTACATCTTGTAGTATTCCTAATATTTTGACTGATTTCGACCTTTCTTGCTTTTAATGTGTCTGGGAGGCGGTATCTTCTCAATGTGACAGATTTCTCTGTACACATCGATGAGGGAGACTGGTAGTGCGGTGTAAGAATGGTATCTTCGATGTCTGCCTGAGTTGTACCCTTCTTTTTACTTTACCTCTTTTTCTTTACCCCAGGCTTGATATTGGTTGTTCTGTCCTGGGATGGATTTTCTTATCTTTTCGTTTCTTTCATGTTGATATATTTTTCTGTCCGTTCTTACACGTCATATAAAGATATTGGGTGTCTCTTTAATATGGATTGAGAGAACGTGTCTTCTCTGAGGTCGTTGACTAGTCCCATAATGACCGCTATGATAGGTAGGTTTTGAATCTCCAAGCACACTTTCTTGAACCTTTTCATATAGGCTCTTGGAGATTTCCCGACCTCTTATTTTACTTCCAAGAGACTCGGAGCATACTTAGCCTTGTCTTTTTGGATAGAGAATCGGGTAAGAAAACTCCTTTTTAAGTCGTCAAAGCAAGTGACTGACCTGGATGGTAAGTTGTCGAACCACTTCATTGCCGCCTTGGTTAATGTAGTCAAAAAAGCTTTGCAGCAAGTTGCATCCGATGTGTCAGCCAAGTACATGTGACTCTTGAAATTGCTCAGATGGTGTCTTGGGTCGGTCGTTCCATCATAAAGGTCCATGTATGGGATTTTAAAGTTTCTAGGAACCTTAGCCTGCATGATCTCTTCTGTGAATGGATCTTTGCCTCCTAAAGGCATTTCCTCTCAAACAGCTCGGGATTTCCTACCCTTGAGGTCGGATTCCATCTTCTCGAGATTTTTTCCAGTTTTTTTTTGTCGTCGTACCTCCCTTTGTAGAGCTCGTTCTGATTCACATTGTCATTCTAATTCATTCTCAACCTGCTCCAACTGACCTTGATGCCCGTGAACCAGTCCCACGAGCTCTGTAGGATCTCTTTCTCCCAATCTCCCCGAGTGATGGACTTCTGAGCTTATTCTTCGTCCTCCTTGATTTGTAAGGTGTGTATCTCTAGCAATACCATTCCCCTTGTCAGGCCGGGGAGGCATGACAATTACATGATCGTCGTTGTGTTGCTCTTCTTCATAGTCCTTTGAATCAGAAGTCGTGTGTCCGTCTTTTGGAATGTCGTCTACCATCGTACAGTGTTGCTTACCAAGTCCCTAACAACAGCGTCAATATTATGGGAATTGCCTGAAACTGTGATTTAGGCTTGAACGTGAGGTCTAAGCTCCTTTTGGGGTTGTGTCCGATGTTTTCTGGTGCTAAAGTATCGTCGTCTGACATCTTAGTGAAGGTGGGGGTAATATCTGCAAGGGACTCTAATGCTTAAGTTAGTAAGGATTTTAGGCAGGTTTTTTTATGTAGATCAGAGTTTGAAGAATACTTAAGGGTATCAGGGTATTTATCATTGTAGGTGGTGGGCTAATAATAGGGGTGGCAAACGGGTTAGCTAACCCTGTCCCGCCCTGCCAAAAGCTCACCATTTGGTGGGCTAGCCCGCTCCGCCCCGCCTAATAAGGTGGTTCTAATTTTTACCCGCCTTGCCTAATGGCGGATGGCGAGATAAACCCGCCAATTTTCTTTTGTTTTTTTAAAAATTATTAAACCACTAAATATCTTAAAATATATATAATTTCACAAACATTTCAATAAACTTATAATTTCTAAAGACATAAAAAAATATAATTTCTAAATTCACAATAACTAAAGTCATTATAATTCTAAATATTTAATAAACACAATCATTAACCAAACTTTTATGTGCAATTAGAGTCTAATTAATCATTGTCCAAATATCTAATTAATCAAACATAGTTCAAATTATAACTTAAAATAAAATAGACAAAAATTCTAAATACAAGAACAAAAGTAATGTTCTAAATTCATATTAATTGAAAAAATAAAATGGCGGCCAGTGGGTAAGCCTTCCCCGCCCTGCCAAAATCCATGGGTTAAGCGGTGCAAGTTAAGCGGACTCTTTTATTATTGTGGTCTCAAATTTCTAGCTTAACCCGCTTTTTTGGACGAGTTATACTGGCCAGCCTGGTGAGTTTCGACCCGTTTGCCACCCAATAACCACTTTATAAAGTGATTCCATCTTTGATGGTAGATAGTTGTTCCTTTTTATTAGAAAGATTGTTGAGATCTCCTTTCTAGATGAGTAGAAGATACTCTAGGAGTTAATTACTACTTTAGGAGTTAGTTACTTAAATAAGTGGGGTTAGACCCATGTGGCTGTGTCCGACCTCAAGTAATGTAGATCTGAAAATAGAGTATTAGTTGGGTTTTATTCATTTTAGGATTAGTTAAGTTGTGGATTAGGATATGAACAATTATAAATTTCAAAATATTGCTTTTCCTTGTAAGATCATGCTTAGAATTATTAACTATAATTATAATGTAATTTTAGAGTTTTACCCAAACATAATTAATTTTAGGTTTTCCCTTTTTAATTTTCATTTTTTCTTAAAGAAAATCTTTTCATAATTCCCAAAAATATGTTCTATAATTGTTGCTTGGCGATACATATATTCATCTCCATCTTCGTGCGAAGCGAGCCAAATTCGATTGGTTTTCCATTTGAGGAAAATGTTGAAAACCCAATAGTCAATCATAAAGATTGGCATGGAACATAGGGTTCCCATTGGATCAAACTAACATAAGTCATCGTTTCATTGACAGTTAAACGTTATAGTTATATGTCTCAATCAACTTGACTAAAATGATTTTTGAACACATGGGATGGGGCGTTCATCTAACTAGAAAACTTGTGTGGGTTAACCAACAATGCAGTTTCTACACGGACGTCATGAGAAAGCGCTTTCCTTGCGTATGATGGAGAATTAAGAAAGCAGGAATATTAGAGTAAAATCGTGCTCTATAAGGATCCCGGGGTGAAGAAATAATCCAATAGGTTTCAATCGTAGTGTCCATACTGAGTTCTAATTGACAAAAAACTAAACAATGCGTCTTGTATCAGGTTGACAAATGCATGAGAAATCAAGGTCATTTCCTTTTTCTATTTCAAAATCCTTTGAAAGTTGAAAGAACAAAAACAAGACAAAAAAAAATAATGCAACATATAGTGTGCACTCACTGCAAGGCTACAATCCCTCGTTAATTATAAAATGGGATGAAGACTAGAGAGAGTCCTAAAAATAGTACTAAACTATAATTACTTAGAGTTGTGGCCATGTCTTCAGTCTCAATAATATCAAATTGGATTCCACTGAAGGGATCGGCAACTTCTCTTCTAAACACTACGGTAAGTTGTCTACTCTGATTTTTGCTTTGATTTCCTTGCGGCTGATGTTTGAGACGAACTTGTACACCTCCCAATGAATTTCAGAATCTCATCGATTATAATGACGGGAAATGCGACAGCCAAAACCAAAAGCCATTCATTCAAGCTCAGGGGCACAATACCAAATACTTTGGCCAAGAATGGCACGTACAAGATCAAAAAGTGCAAACCGAATGATACAGACATTGCCAAGAGTAGCCACGGGTTGACCCACGGGGGCATTGACAAAAGGCTTCCATCCTCAGAAAGAGCATTGAGGGAGTTGAACATTTCAATTGCTACCAACACCGAGAGTGATAGTGTCATAGCCTTCACCTTGCCAGTACGGAAATAATCACAGGGCCCATCAAAGGTAACAACTTGGTTACCAGCCGTGAAGGGGGAAGCAGTGAAGTTGGTCCAAGTGGGGCATTGACCCCAATTGGCAAGTTGGGAGTAAGTGACTAGAGTATGTCCATCCCCTGAAAGATCGATGCCCATGAAAGACCCACAAGTAAACCATATGATGAAGACACCAACTGTAGCTATTCCAACGTACATCCCAATTACCTTTGAAGCATAACAGCGGGAAGATTAGAATAAGTAATCAATATATTTTATCAGCATTTGAAACATAATGCCCAGATTAGAGGGGGACATAAAAGGAAAAGATACCAGATAGCGGAATAAGATCCACATGTTAATCAGTGAGTCATCACTGCGACGAGGAGGCTTCTTCATTATATCGTTATCAGGAGGATTAAATCCCAAAGCTGTTGCAGGGGGTCCATCGGTCACAAGATTGACCCATAGAAGCTGGACAGGTATCAGTCCTTCAGGAATACCTAATGCAGCCGTTAGAAATATAGACGCAACCTCTCCCATATTGGAAGAGATCATGTACCTGTATAAATCAGACACAAGGAAAGGATATTAGTTAGACTTTATCATTAGAGGGCCTTTCAAGTATATATAATTATATATATACAAAACAAAGGTAGAAAACTAGATATAGTCATATACGGCAAGTTTGTGTGTGTGTGTGTGTGTGTTCCCAAAAGCTGAACAGAATAACTTCTCAAAAAATCTATTTTCAACATTTTAACTATATTATCCTACTCCCCCAAAAAATATAAAACAAATAATTATGAGTTCAAGTTAAAAATTTTCAAAAATCACTTTTTTGAGAACTGTAGCAAATGTGCTTAATTGATTTTTCAGTATATGAAAAGCCATGCAACACTGTTTTAAGATTCAGACTAAGCCAAAATGGAAAATTACAATTATCACTCACTTAAAAATAAAGTGGCATCTAGAACTTGAAGTTCTAGTCTTATATTCAAGCATTCTTTCAAATTGCCATCCCTTTAAAAGAAATGTGAAGGCGTAAGAAAGGAAAAGGCATTTCACCTGTACTAGTTCATTTGTCTTTAGAACTACAACTGTACAACACAAATAAAATTGAAAAAGGAAGTAATATCGCAAATTAACCTTCATTTTCTATACTGTTTAAGTCATTAAATTAGACCATATGTCGCAATTGCCAACCATGGCACGGATCATTGATAGTTAAAAGCAACAAATGTCAATTATGAAGCAATCACTGCCTCTCATTAGTCATGAGCACCTAAGGAACAAACTCTGTTGTATATATAAAATTTTGGGCCTTCACCTCGATAAAAATTTGCATACCAAAAATTTGAAACAAAATAAAAGAAACAAAAAGAGAAATTTACTTACCTGATAAAAGCCTTCATGTTATTGTAGATTGATCTACCCTCTCCAACAGCAGCAACAATGGTACTAAAGTTGTCATCTGCCAACACCATATCTGAAGCTTCCTTTGCCACCTAGATTGGAATACCATGAAACAAGTGTGGTGAGTTTGCTAGATGCAAAATAAAATAATCAAATTAAATTTTATTTATTTTATTTTATTTTTATCGAATTTCAATAACTAGTCACAAAGGTCTCATCTAAAGCCCTATTTGGTGTACCATATAGTATAGGATAATCTCTAATGGTATAAGACTTAATAGTATAGCATACTGCTGGAAATTAGTAATATTTTTCGAATGTAAGTATAATACATGGCGCATTCTGTATGACTACTGTATAATTTTATCCTAACTAATAATTGCTGTATAATAATTTAATAACTTTTAATAACCATGAGATAACAATTGATGGACCACAAGTTTATGCTATCAAACTTCATACAACGAAATTGAACAAGGCCCTAACAGACTAGGTTTGCGTTCGGACAACTTTACAAACCCATACATCTCAGGATTGCTAATCACTAATATTTACTATTTACCCCTTATCGAATGAGAAACATGGAGTGATCATAGTGAAAACATAATACCTCAGTTCCTGTAATACCCATAGCAACGCCAATGTCAGCAAGCTTCAATGCAGGTGCATCATTAACACCATCTCCAGTCATGGCCACCACCTCACCGTCCTCTTTGAGCAGCCTCACAATTTCTTGCTTGTGCCTGGGTTCAGCCCTTGAAAACAAAAGCCCACCAGCCTGTCTCAGATGAGCTTTCTTATCGCGCAGTTCCATAAAATCTTTCCCAGTTAAACTTTTTGAAGTAAGTTCTTCATTGGATTTAAATACACCTATTTCACGGCATATAGCTTCTGCAGTGTTCTTGTTGTCTCCAGTAATAACCATAACACGAATTCCAGCTGCTCTGCAGTCTTCGATGGCTTGGTGCACCTCTTCCCTAGGTGGATCCTATGTGTAAATGCAGCATTTAATTTGACAAAGTTCACCAACCCAACCAGATATGATGAAAGTGAGAAAGAACAAAAAAATCTTAAAACTTACCCTCAACCCAACCAAGCCAACAAAAATAAGTTCACTTTCAATTGATGGATAGTTGGAAGGATTAAGCAAGAGCTGGTGAGCTGGATGATCGTCATTACCACTGTAGGTTACAAAATCACGTAGCTCATCTTTGTATGCAAATCCCAAACAACGTAAAGCACTAGTTGACATTTCATGTAGAGCTTGCAATACAAGCTTCCTAGCATTAGCATCCAGTTTCACAACAGAACCGTCACGCAACTGAATTTTAGTGCTTCTTTCCAACACATTTTCCACTGCACCCTATAAAAATTTGGTCTAAACATCAGTTTAAAATTCTCCCAACAGAAAAGAAAAGGAAATCAGAAAAAGAAACAACAAAAGCATGCTTGTGCTCATGTGTGCTACAGGAAATACGACTACAGCAGAAAAATGTGACAGTAGAGAAGGAGCCTAGACAAACATCCCATGCAACTTAATTTGGAAAATATCAATTCAAAAACAGGCCGCTGAAAAGAACTCATATTATTACATTCATTAAAATTCATGTTTCGTAGACTAGCCTCTGGAAACATGCTCAAATGCTTTTTAGGAACCCAGGATGCCATTCTCGCATGTTCCATGGATTGCTGCACTTATTGCAACTGCGGAAACTGTCACCTTCGACTGCCATTTAAATTATTTATACATGATGACACTGAGTAACTTTGCTTTACTTTCAGTATAAATAAAATTATTTCACACAGAAGTGCCTCACTCAGAAAAATATTTGCCCCAAGAAAAGAAGTCATCAATTTATTTTAAAGTAAACGAACAAAAGAAAAATAGCATATCATCTCTGTATGCAAAATTAAGCAGAATTATAACCAATCATGTGATACATAACAAATTGATAGTAGTAAAGAAAAAAAAAAAGAAAAGGGGGGGGGGGGTGAATAATCTGAATACTCATTTTTAAGTAGAGAAGGCCACAATAACATATAATACCTTAACCAGAAGCGACTTTTTCCGTTCATTAGAGTCTACAATGACACCCATTGATTTTCTATCACGGTCAAACTCAAGGGTAGCAATCCGCCGTTCACGTTGAGACCACCATTCACAACAACCTAGATTAAAATTTGAAAGTCAAGCAAGTAAATTAGGTTAAGTTTGTCTCCATGCTCACCAAATTACAATTACAATCTATATGTATATTCCCGTTCAAATACTTTACCCACACAGCACAGAGTAGTTACCAGATATAATCATCTTGCATTACAACTTATGTAAAATACAACAATCTAAGTTATCATTACAGACAACAAAATTAGGAAACTCCTTTTGAAAGTGGTTCAGTGTATTAAAATGAGGCATTAAACAACTGCACTGTTGCATTGAAGCAAACAATTTATGCCAGAGAGATTTAACTTACGTAGTAAGCTACTCGTACTTGCCGAGTTTACATCCTTTGATCCTTTAGGAAGGCCCATCTTCTCTACCAGAACCTGGAATTCCAAGGGACAGCACAAAATTCGTCAAAACAGTTCTACTAGCTATAAGAATAACTTCATAAGGATCGGATAGAACTAAATGAACCAATCTGCGGGCCAATGATAGAATAGCTAAGTTGCTCAGTCTAAGATACCACTTTCAAAATGACCGTTAATCCAAATGAAAATCACAAGTAGCAGGCGACATGGGAAAATAGCTAAAGAACAAGTGGAGGGCGCACCTTCAAGGCCGCTTCTGTAGGCATTCCGTGAGCGACAAATTTATGATCCGACTGTGTGACACCAGCATCATTGCAGATGGCGGCTATTTTCGCTATCGTCTGAAGATTAGCATCCATATCACCAGCTGGCCAGTTCTCTATTTTACCACCTGCTGGATTGTAGGTAGTTCCATCCACTTTGAATGCTCGCAACGTGTCTACATTATGGCCAATAGCTACCAGTTTAGTCACTGACATCTGGTTAGTGGTCAATGTACCAGTCTTATCCGAACAAATCACAGTTGTACAACCCAGAGTTTCCACACTAGGTAGCTTCCGAACCAAGGCATTCTTCTGCGCCATCTTGCGAGTGCCCAAAGCCAGACAAGTTGTGATGACCGCAGGCAAACCCTCCGGAATAGCAGCAACAGCCAATGCCACAGCAATCTCAAAGTAATACGTACACTTCTCAAATGAGAACTTAAAATTCTTGGGCCACCCATCCACATATTCCCAGGAAAGGAAGTACTTAACATTGATGAGCCAAACAAGAATACAAATTAACCCAATTATCATAGTCAGCGTCTCTCCAAATTCATTGAGCTTCTTCTTCAAGGGAGTATCCTCCTCACTCTGCGAGGCCACGTGTATCTGCTGATGAACCTTCCCAATCTCAGTCTCCATTCCAATCTGAGTAACCAAGCAGATGCAATTCCCATTAACAACAGTCGTCCCGGCAAAAACCATGCACCTCTTGCCTTGGATATCGGCATCCTCAGCCACAGGCTTGTTGCTCTTGTTCACTGCTTCACTCTCACCGGTCAAAGATCCCTGCTCCAGCCTCAAAGTGGAACTGATCAATTCAACAACCCTCATATCCGCGGGAACCTTATCCCCAACTTTAAGCTCCACAATATCACCGGGAACAAGATCCCTCGCCGGCAAGCTAGCGATTTTCTTGTTGTCACGGATGACAGAGGCGTGCTCCGATTGGATCTCCTTCAAGGCTTCTAGAGCCTTCTCCGCATTGCTCTCTTGCCAAACCCCAACCACGGCGTTCACAATCAGAATCAGGAAGATCACCAGGGGCTCCACGAAGGCCGTGATATCCTTCTCGCCGCTATGCTCGCCGTCGTACCAGGCGAGCACGAAGGAAATGATGGCGGCGCCGAGGAGGATCCGAACCAAGGTGTCGTTGAACTGCTCCAAGATCAAACTCCAGATGGATTGACCCTCGTGCTTCTCGAGCTCGTTGGAACCATAGATCCGTCTCCGATTCTCAACTTCTTCACTGCTTAATCCAGTTTTCACGCTCACCTTGAAGTGTTCCTCACACTCTCGAACGTCCTTAGCCCACGCCTTGAACGTGTCGCGATCCGAAGAATCATCAGAACTCTTCTTCTCTTGCCTCCCATAATCTTGGCCTCCCTTCCCCATTCAGATCCGAGAAATCAAAACCTGGAGAAATCAATCTAACAATTGTTTCTCCCAATTATCAGTACGAAGCTATCGAATCAGCCGTTAGATTGTGTACTAATCCGAAACCCTAATTTGAAAAAAATATAGAAAAAAAAAAAACTATGCACAATTATCGAACAACGAGAGAGTTTGTACTTTGTAGGAAAAATTCGACAAATCGCGACAACGTGTAAGTGAAGCAAGTAAGCGGTTGTGAGGTGTGAGTTATGATTTTCTGAACTGAAGGTTGGGTTGGAAGAGAAAGAAGGGAAGGGAGTATTGGGTTCTTTCTTCCTTCTCGTGAAAACTGAAAAGGGTAGAGAGAAAAAGGGAAAGCGTGAAAGAGAAAGATTCAACAATTGAAAGGCTCACGCATTGGTAGAACGTGCTCGTTTGTTTTTTATTTTTTATTTTTTCTCTTTCCAGTAACTAACCTAAGTTACGTACAGATACAAGTGTATTTGTTGCGGCCGTGGCTCATGATATAAATCCTAAGCATCTAATCAAGAATTAATTGAAGTATGATTAGAAATTTCTTCGTACGTTCCTGCAATACTAATATTTTTTTTATTAAACAAGCGGAATTTTTTTATATAAACATTTTAAATATTTTATTTATTGATATAGGTAATTTGCACACAATTTTTTTAACAAATATTATAGGTGTATACATGATATATGAAAGTTGTTAAGTTGATATATTCTGCGTATAGTCATAATTAATTCGTTTACACTATAATTAAGATATAAATATTTATAAGTATAAAAATATTTTTTTTATAAATATAAAAATATATTTTTTATAAATAATAAAATAATAATAATAATTTAATTTTAATAAATTTAAAAATTAAAAATTTATATATTTTATTATTATTTAAATTTATTTTAATTAATTTATATCTCATTTATATTTTAAATTTTAAATTAATAACTTTTTGATATTATTTATACTAAACTTTTTAAAATAATTTCAAATAATAGTGGAAGGTTTCAACTTTTTAAATTAGTAGACGTACAATTTAAGTAAAAGAAGAACATATGAATTCAAGTAACAGTAGTAATTTTAAATCATCCATTTAGATACATGATTGTTCTATAAACCAACACATTTAGATTAATACTTAGAAAAAATACAATAAAAAATTTTTAAAATTTTGTTATATTAAAAATTTTAAATTTAAATTATATATCATACAAATTTTGTTTATCAAAATTTTTAAATTTTTTTATGCTTTTTATTTTATTGAGTGCTAATTTAAATGTGTTGGTTTTTAAAAAATTATTATTTTTAAATTATGTGTTGCTGTTTTTTAAAAATTATTGTACGTCAACTAATTAGTGAGTTAAAACCGCCTATTTTTCATATTATTTAAAATCATTCATCTTTAAAAATTCAGTACAAACAAATATGAGAAAGTTATTAATTTAAATCGTTCAAAATCAAATTATTAATACATTTTATTATTTTAAAAAATTATATTTTTATATTTATATAAATATTTATATTTCGTTTATCGTGTAAATAAATTAATTATAATTATATTTCTATGCTAACTTTGATTATCATATATGCACTTGTGATATTTGTTTAAAAATTTATATCTTATATATTCATAATTAATTGTTTATATTATAAATAAAATAAATAATAAGACACAAAAACGTAAATTTTATTCAAATTATCTATATCGATATATAAAATATTTAAAATATTTATTTTAGAAAATCTATTAAACAAGTAGCTAATAACTAAATAATATTAAAAAGTAAGTTGTATTCACTATTATTACTTGATAAATAAAGTCTAAAATTTTCTATTGGTTGTGTGGTCTCAATCGTGCCTTCCTATTGGTTGGATACACTGTTTAAGTGTGTAGTGTGTACGTGTATTGCGTACTCCCTCTTCTTGGTTCCATATGGTGTTTTATTTTATTTATTTTTTTTGAAAAAGTTTGAAACCAGCTGTTATATTCTCAGTATTCTTAGCGAGCAGTTTAAAACTTTTAATTTTAGTTTAATATTATATTTTTAATCAATATTTTAAATATTAATAATTAATTATTAACTATAAATAATAAATTATATATGGCATTACTTTTATTTTTTTGGGCGTTTACTTTTTTTGGCCAAATTTATTTGTTATAAATAAAGTTGCAGAGTCACCAAAAAAAAAAAATGAAGTTGCAGGCCTCAAGGTTTCTACTGACTATTGAGAATGCTTTTAGCTGAAATTCTAGAACCTTCATTACGGTTTTTACTTATACTATGTCCTTTGGAATTGATTTTCTTTATTTTTTTAAATTAATTTTATAAGATATTGTATTTTACATGAATTAATAAAATTAAAAAACATTGAAAATTTTTTTATATAACATATTTTATAAGATTAAATTTTCAATAAAAATAAAGAATCTATTCATTCTTTATATCCAATAATTTATTCTTTTTTATGCTATCATTCAAGAAAATTATGTACGTAAAAGTTTTGAACATTAATTTTTAACAATATATAATCAATCGTTTATTTTTATTATTTTTAATAAAAAAGTATGTGATTAGTCTTATTTTTCTTATATTAACGATATGTTTGAATACCAAATTATTAGACATGTAGTTTCATTTGCTTTAATTATTAGCAAACAATAAATTATGATCATGATCAAATCAAAGTTTGATATAAAAACGACCAAATAAACACGATCTGAATCTTATTGGAAAACAGCTTAGAAACCGTTAATATAATACAATGTGCAATTATACAGAATATCAATAAAAAAATTGCCTGGCCTTAATTCTTAAATCTTAATCTTAGTGCGGGGCTTTGAGGAGTATTATTTTATTATTTATTGAAGAGAAGAAAACTCTAGCCTCTAGGAGAGGAGGAAGGGGTAGTTTTGATGTGAGGTTTCGCGGAATGTTCTTAATCACGCAAATCCATGGGTGGCCCGCAAAGTCAAAGTTGTAGCACAGTACTCCGGGTTTCATACATCTGGGTAGATTTGAGAAATCAGTAAACTAACACTAAATGCTTGCTCTCATTCTCATTTGCCCTAAAATCAATGGTTTTCATTTATTTGTGCTTTACGAGATTAAATGTGAACGAGACGACTATAAATAAACGAATAAATAGAGAGAAAATTCATAAATATTAAAATATATTTTAAATATTATTTTCAATGGATAAAATGTAAAAATTTAATAATTACGAATTTTATATATATTTTTATCCATTAAAAATATTTTTAAGATACACTTTAATATTTACCAATTTTTATGTTATTCATTCTAAATTTTTTTATGTTTATTTTTATTTATTTATTTTAAGAAAAAATATGCTAAAAAAATATGTAAATGAATAGTTATCAAATAATGTTGAGTAAAAGTTTTAGAATAATATTATACGTATAAATTTTTTTGACAATTAAATTGATCTAATATCTACAAAAAAATTATTTTTATTACTGTTGTTTATTCATTCATTCAAATTTTATTATTTAATTTAGTTAGACTTATTTATAAAAAAAATTTGTATTGCATAATATTATTATATTTTTATATTCTATAAAAAGATTTTTTTTTTAATCCTTTAGTTTTATGCAGTGTTCGGTTCAAGAGAATATGGGGGAAAGAAAATATAGGAAAAGAAATTGGGTGAAAATTTAACTTTTCTTTTATTTGGATCACCAAAGAAAGTGAAGAGAAAATGAAAATAGTAGTGTCCTACAGCATAATATTTTCTCTTCTCCTATGAGATGAAAACGGATAAAAAAGAACAAATAAAGACACAATTACGTATTTACCCTAGTAAACAGAGAATTAAAATTTCACAATTTACTTTCTTCCAAATTTGAAAACATATCTCTTGTCTTCTCTCCATTTTGTGACCAGCGCTACCAAAGTCTCATCGTCGTCATCCAGAACGCCACCGCGGCATCATCATCGTTATTACAAGTCCATCGCAACTACATCTCTTCCTACTCAAGACGAAGGTGAGTTTTCCGTTGTTTTCTTGTTTCTCCCAAATTTCCTTCAAATCCATGCTTTGCTTCTTCAGCTGAAGTTGTAGAGGTTTTCTATCCATTTTCTGGGTTCTGTAATAATGGATTCTTCTTTAATTTGAGTTAGCTTAGATGGATCGTATTAAAAAGCGGTCACGTTTTTGTTTTTTTGAAACGCAACTTTTCTGTTTTCTTTGAGTTGGTTCATTGTTTTTTATTTGTGTGAGAGAAGTCCATGTTAGGTTTAATTCATTCTAAAACTGATTTTGGGTGCAAAAATAAATTTCCCTAATGATGTGAAATATGGCAAATTGATTACAGTTGTATACAATGCTATAGTGGCTATTTCATGATTGAACTAATTCATTATTGAATTAATTGATGATACATACCAATGATTACTTGAGATGATGTTGGACTATTTGCTATATATGATGTAATAAGTTGATGATAACATATGTGAACTATTTGAGTGATTTGTGGTTGGATTGCTATATTGAGTAATGCAGAAATTTTTTATTTCATATGAGTATGTCTAAATGTGAAAGTAACCAAAAATAGTGATTTATTAATTCTGAGTATTTAGGGCTGGTTTAATATTTTCAACAAACCACAATAGGTAAAAAAAAAAAGTTAGAATGCAAGATTAGAATGAGTAAAAAGTTAGGAATCAAATTTTGTCCTTTCAAAATTCGAAGTTACATATTGCAGTCTTGTAGAATTATGCAGTTTAAGACAGCACTTTGTGAACAAAATTGGGAGCAAACTAGCCACTCAAAACGAGTGAAATTATTTTTCTACGAAACCTTTAGATGTCTAGATTGTTTCCATAAAATTTCAGAATTTTTTATGAGTGGTTTGGGAGATATAATTTTTAGAAAATGGACATTTTCTGCAGAAACAATGCTGTCCGAATTCTGGAACAGCAAGTTCAAAACCACATATCTCAAAACTCTGAAACTCTTTTGAGGTGCAATCAAAGAGGGCTGAAATATTAGAATGTGTAGTATTTTATATCCAAATTTCAGGACAATTCGAATTTTGTAGAGAAAGGTGTGATTTTTGGAAGTAGGGCTGTTCACTGCTATGACAGCACCCTTTCTTTAAAATAAAGTAATATTTGGAGACGCATAACTTTTTCTAGAGACAGAAAAATGCTCAAGGACTTGAAATGGATAAAAGATGAAAAAGTGTAGTTTAACCACACCAAAATTTAGGAGAATCCAACTAAAGATGGATTTTATATGATTTTTTTTAAATTAGTCATTGTTTGCTGTTTTTTTGAAGTGTACTAAACTAGTAGCTGATTTTCAAAAAATAATATGAAATTAAATTCTTAGAATGCAGTTGCAAAACGAAAACTAAAGTAAACTTTAGGATTCCTATTTGAAATAAATAATAATATATTTGGATTTTCTTTTTCCCCTTTATTTTATATGTATAATACATTAGGTACATGTATAATATGCTATACCTCTTATATTTGCATATATGTTTAATAATATATTAGGTATATGTATAATATGTTGTAATTTTTTGATATTATTTTGTTGTTGATTAGTACAAAATAAATTAGTTGTTAATTGAAAAAGACTAGTTAAAAAATATAATTTTATTATTGTAGCTGTAATAGTAGTATTAGCGTTACTATTAGTTAGTTATTGTTAGTATATATTATTAATTAATTGTTAGTAGATATTTTTAGTAATTTTAGTTTTATTTTAAATAGTTTTTTTAAAAACATATTTATTTATTTAATAGTTGCTAGTATATATTTTTTTAATAAATTAGGTTTTGTATTAAAAATTTATTAAAATATATTAGCCTTGATTATTATTAATGAGTAAGGTTTATTTTTAGAAAGTTTAATTATTCTATTGGTCTCTATAGTTTCATCAAATTTTTAATTAGGTCCTTATAATTTTTTTTTCTTTTAATTGGGTTCCTACACTGCTTTAATTTTGTAATTAAGTCCTTCCTAGTATAAAAATTATTAGAGTTAACTGAATATTTCTTCATAAATTGAAGGTAGGGGTGCACATGGGTCGGGTGAAGCCGGGTTTGATGTGACCCAGACCCAACCCGAAATATACACCGGGTCTATTTATTAGACTCGAACCCGACCCTAGACCCGATGAAATCAATACACTTTTGGGCCACAATTATACCGGGTGAAAACCGGGCCGTTAACATTACTATACGTTGTACCTTCTTGTAAGCTAGCATATAAAAATATCAAAATTTCTAAGACTCCAACCATTATTTAACATGGTAAAATTCACTTAGAAAAATATAACAAGAACCAACCCTTCTTTAAAATTAAAGCATAACCACAATCAATACTAAAGCAAAACCACAATCAATACTAATATTGTCTAATAATACCAAATATTTGAATCAATACAAATAACACAATATTATGCATTAGTCTAAAGTTTTAAGTATTCTAAACATAAAACATTAACTTATAGTCTTATAATGACTAATAACACAAAATATTAAGGTTTACAATACTTAAATTCCACATAAGAATAGTCATGATCCATCACTAATAACACAAAATATTAATTGTGTATGATAACCGGGCCACCGGATCGACTTCGGGTGACCCGAGCTATGACCCGGACCCGACCCGAAATAATGACCGGGTCTATTTTTGAGTCCCTTACCCGACCCTAAACCCGATGAAATCACACCAAATTAGCCCCTAAAATGTTCGGGACCGGGCCGGGCCGGGTCTGTGCACCCCTAATTGAAGGTATTTATAATTAAAAACTTAATTAAATCTTCGTCCGCATGTATTTTGGTAAAAATAGAGTAAATACCTTTTCTGGTCCTGTTTTTTTTTTTAAATTAACAAATCGCCTCCTAACGTTTAAAAAATGACAAATCGGCCCCTATCTATTTCTTCCGTTAGACACAATGACCCTTCCGTGGCCCCTCACTTGAAACTCGACTTTACCTGTAACGGTGAACTAGTGATTTGGCATAGACACATCAGTTGACTTTGTTAGGACGATCTAGTCCTTGCTCAGTCATCAAAATGTCGTCTTTCTCAGAAAAGGAGAGACGCACGTTTTGGATGAGTTATGGGTAGGGCTGGAAGTGAGTCAAGCCAGCTCATGAGCTAGCTCGAACTCGACTCATTAATAGCTCGATAAGCTGAGCTCGTGAGCTAGTGAGACAAGTTTGAGCTTGGAATTGAGCTCATAAATTAAATGAGCCGACTTGAGATTGGATAAGCTCAGCTCATTAGCTCGTGAGCTGACTCGATTATATATATACATATATCCTATATGCATTTAATCTATATTTTTAATATTAATTATATATATATATATATAATTTTATATATATATATATATATATATATATATATATATATTAATGATCTTAATTATTTAAAATTTTATATTTATTTTTTACACATAATTTTGAGGTAGGACATAAATAAAAAATTTATAATTTATTGATAGATAGAAATATATAAAATTGATCTTTTTAAATATTTTTTAAAATATATAAATTATAATTTATTGATATAGAATTATAGATTACGTATTTATGTTTCTATAATTTGAGCCAGCTCGTGAGCTCGAGCCAGCTCATGAGCTTTCGGTGAGCCGAGCTTGAGCTTAAGAAATATGCTCAATTATTAATGAGTCGAGCCATGAGCCAAGCTCAATTTTTGTGAGCCGAGCTTGAGCTTAGTCTAGCTCGGCTCAGCTCGGCTCACTTCCAGCCCTAGTTATGGGCCTTCTCACTCTTTTCCAGCCCTAACTCAAGTAGCAACCATGAGTGATGCTGAGCAATCCTCAACCTCTACCCGTCGTGGTTGGAGGAAGGCTAGGATGGGTTCGAGTAATGCTAGTGGAGGGAAGAAGGTGAAGTTTCAACACCCTAAATGCAAGTGTGGAAGTTATGCAATCATGCAAGGATCTGTAACTGTCAAGAACCTAGACATGATCTTCCTTGGTTGTTGTCATTATCGTGTAAGTGTTCCTTCATGGTTGATTATCATGTTCAATTTACTTTTGTGCTTGAACAAATGATCTTCATGGTAACTACAATTGCAGACAGAACGACCTCACTACAGCTACTTCATATGGCTGGATAAGATGATTTCTTGTCATTTTGCACATGAGAAATATATTGATGTAGAAGGAAGAATGATGATGCTAGAGAACAGATTTGAGCAATGGGAGCGCAAGGTTGATTTGGCAGTTGAAGGAAAATCAAAGAAATCGAGTATTGAGTTCATAGTCTCTATCATGCTAGACATGTTAATTGTATTAGCAGCGGTAAAATATGTTGTAGTCTAGGACATAAATTGTATTTTATTGCAATATGTGATGTATGATTAAGGTTAATATATGAAAGGTTAGATATTGGATATGTAGTTACCATATTTTATGTGGATGGATTGTTATTTGTTGCATTAATGATAATCTAATTTTGTGTAAGAGTTATGGATCTATGAAACCTTGGATAGTGTGATATATATCCAAAAGCATAGGAATTTCATTCATAATGCTATGCACATAGGCATAGTTTAGTCTGCTGATGTATCAGTTGGAAATAAAAAAGAAATATGTTCTTGAGCATTCAAAAGGTAACTAGAAGTCTGTTACATATTCTAAGTCATTAAACAAAAGGTCTCAGCCTTTAATACATCCAAGATAATCCAGAACAAAAAAAAATGCACCAATCTTATGACAGTAACCATGGGTATGAGTTTGTCATTTCTTCTTTGGTGTTCTTAAGCAATATGTCCTCTTGAATCCAGGAGATTTTCTCAGGCCTGGTGTGGGAACAAATTTGAAGGTTGTTGCAGTTCCTGAACCAGTTTCAGCATTAGTGTGTTGTTGCTCCTGAGTTGGTGGTATTGTGTTGTTGCTCCCAGTGATTGTTTGCTTGGCTTTGGATTGTGCTCCATGGTTGAGAGGATTTGAGTTATTTGACACTGAAAGTCCAGTGGTAACATCCATTCCCTAAAGAAAACAACCAAAAACGTATTTCAGTATTATATAGTGGGCTAAAATTTTTTTTATAGTGTAATGGTTCTTTGACAATTAAAAAAGACCTTTGGTTGTAGTGGTGCAGACTGTGAGAGTTGGATCTCTGCTGTTGGTTCTTGGATTAGTGTGAGGGTGCTCCTAAGTTTGGAAAGTTTTTTCTTCTGTTTTTTTTTTTTTTGCCTTAGCTTGATAAGTACAATTGAAAAAGTGTATTTCAGTTTTAATTTAGTCCATATCAGTTTCCAACACAACAAAAATACCAAATACAAAATAGAAAAAAGGGATATCACTAGGTCTAGGAGTGCCACAGCTACATTGTTGCTTACATTTGGTTCAGCTTCATCCAAATTTTGTGTAATAGAAAAAAGATACATCAGACATTTAGCATCAATTAGGCACAAAATTTTTCACATAGAGATTGAGTTACCAAAATTATAACTTGACCTATTTTGGATTTAGATTTGTAGGTGCTGATTACTCTCCACTTGGTTGTTGCTTTGGCTTCTTTCTTTTTGGTTGCCAATTCGGATTCACTGGTGTACCTTTACATGTCCTATAATAGTGGCCCTTCTGTCTACATTTACTGCATGTTACTTGGAAGACCTCCTTCACTTTGTGACTTATTCTTTTATCTGAGCCTCTGCCACCACATCAATACTTCTTTTCTTAGTTGGTCTTTCAAGGATCTCTTAATATTTGGTGCCTCAAGATGGAGCCTATTAGTTTCCTTCCATAACTCTTCAGAGTTAACTGGTTTGATTGAATCGCCATAAGTAGCTCTTATGACATCCATTGTGAGCCACTTATGTGCAAAATCTTCTGGCCTGAGATTCTGTCTCCCCAGTCATGCTATAGCAACAACTGCATGTTTGCAAGGTAGCCCTGATAGTAATCACATGAACAACATGTGATATTATTTTAGATAAACACACAATAAATTATACTAAAGGACAAAGTTTAGGGGTTAACCTGTTAATTGTCAAACATTGCAGACACAAGTTTGTCTCTGCAAATTGACAGCAACCCTAATTTGGTATGTCTGCACTTCAAATAACACTCTAGCATCATCCTCAGCCCATTCTGCAGTCCATTTATTGCTCTCTGGTATAACATACTCATCTAGCCTTAATTGTTGAACTAGAGTCAGTTTCCCAGTGCATTTGCCAAATCTGTGTTTATGTCCTGCCATCTTTCTCATAATGTAGCATCTAAGCTCTTCACACATACTTAGAATCAGTTTGGTCCTGTATTCGATAATTTTTGCGTTCCATACTTCACACATGTTGTTCGTTATGTTGTCCACTTTAGGGCCGTGACTAAAATATGCCTTGCTCCATACAGCCGGATCGAACTTGTTTAGATATTCGTAGGCTTCATTATTCACCTTCTTGATAAGCTCCATTGAATTTCTGAAGTCTCTCATTATTGCGCTCTTAGCAGTCTTTCACACCAACCCCTTAGTTTGCTTATCTTTAAGGTGCTTGATGAAAATTTTCCATATGTGGAGCACATAATTTCTATTGTGTGCTTGTGGCATAACTTCATGCAATGCATTAGCCAGTCCCTTTAAAAATATACAAACAATACAAATTAATTTAAAACCAGCTAAGCTCACATAATCATACAGTTGAGAGATCAGTAACTTTATACCTTTTGTTGATCCGACATGAAGTTCCATCCATGCTCAGTGATTGGTCCAAGATCATCTTGCAATATTGACAAAAACCATCTCTAAGAGTCAGTATTCTCAGATTCAACTACAGCAAAGGCTATAACAAAAAAATGGTTGTTTGCATCCTGTCCAACAGCAGATAGTAGATGTCTACCAAAGTATCATTTTAAGAAACAACGGTCCAATCTACTTAGAGGCCGATAACACGCCTTAAATCCTTTCTTACATGCGTTAAGTGATATGTATAGCCTATTAAAAAGTGGACGCCCTTCTGGTTGTGGGATTACATAAATAATTCCAGTAGAATTCGGATTGCTTCTATGAATTTCATGCATATAGTCATGAAGCTTTCCATACTGTTCTTGCTCATTTCCAATTGTTTCCTCTCTAGCAGCCTTCAAAGCTCAAGTAATCATCTTGTAGTTTATATGGACATTATAGTCCTGCTTCATATGCTCCAACGCCTCCTTTGGTGTCATAAGTGGTTTCTTGACCAGTTTGCTTGTGACCCAAGCTCTATCTGCCATATTACTACTCAAATTTCTTTCACATTTGTGCTCTCCATAGAGTGTCTTAATCTGATAGCAAAGAATTTGGCTGTTATAGGAACAGAGCATAAGCCAGGAATAATCCTCCTCAGCACACTTAGCTTTAGTTCTCTTAGGTTCATTCTTCAAATATTGTAGCTCTTTACCCATAAAGACAAAATAGCATTTCAATGCTAGCTTAAACTGTGCCATAGTAGTAAATTGCTGTCCTATCTGAAATTCAACCTCACCATATTCAGCTTCCTCACCAAAATCAGGATATATTGGTCTATCCTCATATTCTTCACTAGAAATGGGAGAGTTAAATGCCTCAGATTCATATTCATAGGACTTGTCCATGTCTGAGTCCACCTCCTCATTAACAGGCTCTAAAATGGGCCTATCCCTTGCCTTTGGAGTTGGATCCACCCACCTGGCCCATTACATTCTTCAGTATTAAGCCCACTCCTTGGCACATTACATCCTCCTTCTTGAGACAAAATATGTTTCCTAACTCTTTCAACATATCTTTTTGCCTTCTTCTTCTTGATCTTAGGAGACAAGTCCTTGTCATCAATTCCACCATGTGGCACATTACTTTTTTTCTTAGGAGTATCTGGTTTTCCAGCTGTTTTCTTCTTAGTAGACTTGTGTTTGAAACTCAGCCCACCCTTTTTATTCTTCCTCACATGCTTCTTCTTGGCCTTACCTTCTTTACCACTATTGCTGCTATTGGATTCAAATCCAGGTGGAGGGGGTTTGTAAGGCTCATCTTCAGTGGTCTCATATCCATCGTTAGAAGAAGAAGAATCAACTTCAACAACTTCATCCACTGTTTTTTCTTCTGCAATATAATTTGGCTTGCTAACATTGTATTCAAAATAGATCACTAGCAAATTAGACTCCACATCCTCCATCTTTTTGTCACACATTTGGTTAATCTCCTTATCCCCCCTAAGAACATGCAATCAAGACTCCAAGTCAGGGGCAATACCATCATACCAATAAATCTCTTTGTAGCTTGTATACCCTAAACCCTTAAACATTTTCACCAAGACTTTGAAATTAACATAATCTATATCTAACAGAAAAAATGTCTCAAGTTGTCCATCAAAGTAGTACAATGCTCTATCAGAATCTCTTTCGAACCAACCCCTCATGATGAAAAACAGGGACAATTTCATATGACATCTGCCAGAAGAAAAATATGCAACACTTTTGATTAACTAACTACTCTAATCATCCACACCAATCATAACCAAACTATTTATACTTGATCTAACAGTGACTAAGGGTAGTAAAACAAGATTACGAAAATAGGTTAACCTAATACAACCAACTCAGAAAGTAGCCAACGAACTAAATGACACAAACCTTAGTAGCGTCATCAATGGCTCCATCAACAATGCCCTCGCCACCTCCTCGCTGGAAGTCTTCGTCAGCTTGCGTTGGAGGAAAACGTTTCACTTTCTTAGGGTTAAGGTGTAATTTTGTGTGCTAAGTGAGGGTGATTTTCCTACTGAAGCTACACGTAAGGGGAGAAGGACCAGAACTCATCCAAAACGTGTGTCTCTCCTTTTCTGAGAATGATGAGTTTTGATGACTGGCATGGGCTAGATCGTCCTAACAAAGTCAGCTGATGTGTCCATGCTAAGTCACCAGCTCACCGTTACAGGTAAGCGTTTTCCGTCGAGTTTCAAGTGAGGGAGCCACGAAAGGGTCGACGCCTCTAACAGAAGAAATAGACAGGGGTCAATTTGTCATTTTTCAAACGTTAGAGGGTGGCTTGTCAATTTTCAAAAAGGACAGGGGCTGAAAACGGTATTTACTCGTAAAAATATTATGTTAATTTTAACATTTTTAATATAAAAAGGACGTAATTACAAAATTAAAAGCAGTGTAGGGACCTAATTGAAAGAAAAAAAAAGTATAGGGACCTAATTAAAATCAATTGGATCTCTACACTGCTTTTAATTTTGTAATTATGTCATTTTCATGTTAAAAATGTTAAAATGAACATAATATTTTTACCAAAATACATACAGTCAAAGATTTAATTAAGTTTTTAATTATAAATACCTTCAATTTGCGAAGAAATATTCAGTTAACTCTAATATTTTTTACACTAGGAAGAACTTAATTACAAAATTAAAGCAGTGTAGGGACCCAATTGAAAAGAAAAAAAGTATAAGGACCTAATTACAAATTTGGTGAAACTATAGGGACCAATAGAGTAATTAAACCTTTTTTTTTTACATTTTCTTGTTCAAATTTTTTAAAAATTATATTTAATTTATATTTTTAATTATTTTAGTTTTGTTTGAAATATTTAATAATAAAATTGAATTATTATTAATTGTTTACATATTTTTTAGTTTTTTCTTCTACTTTAATTATTTATTGAAAAAATAAAATTAATATTATTAATTTTTAGCATATGTTTACTAATTTTAGGTTTGTTTGCAATATTTATCGAAAAAGAGGAAAATGGATTGAGAATTATTATTATTATTAATTCTTAGGATATATTCTTAGCAAATTATCACTTAGTTTAAATCCTTAATTAAAAAGTAACAATATTAGTAATCATTAGCATATGTTGTTAACTAAGTTTAGTTTATTTTTACCTTAAGTATTTGATAAAAAATGGTATTATCATTAATTGTTAGTATATATTTTTGAATTAAGTTTTGTGTTAAAAATATATTAAAATATATTACCCTTGATTATTATTAATGATTAGGGTTTATTTTTAAAAATTTTTTATTTTTACATATTTTTATTTGTTTTAGTTTTTTGAAATATTTAATAATAAAACTGAATTATTATTAATTGTTAGTACATATTTTTAGGATTTTTTCTTGTATTTTAATTATTTATTGAGAACATAGAATTAATATTATTAATTTTTAGCATATGTTTATCGATTTTAGATTTGTTTGCAATATTTATTGGAAAAAAGAAAAACATATTTAGAATGATCATTATTATTAATGCTTATGATATATTTTTAGTAAATTATCTTTTAATTTAAATACTTAATTAAAAAAGTAACATTATTAGTAATTATTAGCATATGTTGTTAACTAAGTTTATCGTACTTTTCACTAATTGTTAGTATATGTTTTTTTATTGAAAAATTTAGGAAAGACAAAAATAAGAAAACGTGACATCACACGTGATGAGAATCATATTGTAGAATATCTTTAACATTCTGTAAATGTAAATAATTTTTGTGTTGACAATAATGGTTAGTAATTAATAATTAATTTAGTAATTATTAATTGTTACTAAATTGAGTATTAATTTATTTTATTAGTAACAGTAGTGATTGACTAATTATAGTTATTGATTGTCAATTATTATTTTTATTTTCAGGGTTCAAAAAACTTGCACAACAGACACTTACATTAAATAGACTCATATGATGTTAAAGTGGAGGAACAGCTGAGATAAACCAAATTTCATCATATATTTCAAATTGAAAAGATCATGTCTTAGTCTGACTATAGACGAATTAGTTAAAAGGTAGTGTCCTGAGATGCACTCGTTTCATCTTCCACACGTGAGTGCACGATTACTTTGGAAGACGTTGCCATGATTTTTGGACTCTGAACTCACGATTTTTCGATGACTACATCAACTTATCATAGCACAAGTGGGTTAATGAACGAGTGCATGAACCAATTCGATAGTGTTTCTGGGTCGAACGACCATAGAGAAAGTGGAATTAAGCTAGCATGGTTTCACACCTTAAAACGGCGGCAACATTTGGTTGACTGACAGAGTAAGAAAATGTATGTGAAATTTTACATAATGTTGTTGTTTGGTACAACATTATTCAATGACTAGTCTAGAATCACTGTGCTCCTGAAGTATTTGTCATTGTTTCATGAGTTTTCTTAGATTAATAAATTTAGTTGAGGTCAAGGTTCGAAAAACCGGACCGGTCATTAAACCGCTCTAACTACTGGTTCACGGGTTCATTAGTCTAATTGGTTCAACCGAAAGAACCGTTTCAGAATAAAATAATATATAAATTATATATAAACATCATAAAATATAATTATAGTCTAATATAAATCTTAAATATCTTCCAAATTTAAAACATTATATAAAATGTCAACCAAATCCATATGATCTTATCAAAATACAAAGTTAAATAGTGAAAAGAGCAATGGTGCAAACAGCAACAATACAACTAGAAATAATTATTAATCACTCCTAAATTAATTCAAAACAGTAGCATAACAAATAATCACCCCTGAATTAATTCAAAACAGCAGTATAACAAAATCACTAATCACAAATCACAAATCTCTTATCACAAATTTAAAATTCAAAACACTTAGTGCCATAATTCCATAACAAAACAGTAGTATAAGTGCATAACAAGTTAACAACAGCAGCTTAATAAGTCACTAATCAGTAATTACAAATTCCAAACTCAAATCTGCAGCATTACAAAAGACTTAAGAAATCACAAATCACAAATTCAACCTCAAATCCCTGAAAGAGTAACACAGACTCAACTTTTCACTAACCTCAAATCAGTAAATCAGTAATTAGTAAATCAGTAAATCAGCATTGATCAAACTAAATGTATACCAGCTACCTTCAATTTATTTTTGTATTTTGCAACCCCTGGTTTTATTTTACAGTTTTGCTTCCTTCCACTTGATCACATTAGATGTATTGAATCTAATTGCCAATCCTTCATCCAATGGCATAGCCCCCTTAACTGAAAGCCACAATTTGGTGCAGCCCCACTTGCCCATTAATATCTCCCACAATTTAGTGCAGAGGGTTGCATATTCAGCTTGACAAAAATATAACAGAGTAACAAATTAACAATTACAAAGTATCAAAACACTAAAACAGCAATATTAGGTGTTCTGGAATCAGAACCATACATTCTAAAAAGACCAAAGAACGAAGAACGCAGACCCAAGACCCAAGATGAATTGAAGAATTATGGAACAAAAATTGAAGAAGAAGTTCAGAGAAGATGAAGACATGGAGTCACTCACCTAGGTTCGAGAGGCCAGCGAAGACGAAGAGGATCTGCCGAGTGACTGGGTTCCGGACACGGGGAAGAGGAAGAAGCGGCGATGCTGAGGACCTGGCGACGGCGGTGGCGCTGATGACCTGAGGACCGCGGCAACGATGGAGGCTACTGGGCTAGGAATGCTTCAGAGGGCTAGGGTTCACCGTTCACGAGTGGAGTGAGACTGAGATGAATGAATGGGGGAAGAGACCAGGCGACGGCGATGGCGCTGACGACCTGAGGACCGCGGCGACTATGGAGGGCTACTGGGCTGGGAATGCTTCAAAGGGCTAGGGTTCACCATTATACTCTAGGGCTAGGGTTACAATTGCCATTTTAAACGAAAATGATGCCATTATACTGTAGTAAAAACGACGGTTATAATTGCCGTTTTAATCAGTTAAAAATCACCGTTTTATTTAAAAATGATGGCGGTTCAAATTACCGTTTTAACCTATCCAAAAATCGTTCTTTTAATCTAGATAATTGTGACGGTTTTCTAAATACCACCATGCTAACCTGAATGACGCCCAGAAGAACGACGTTTCTTGGAGGCACTATTTTTAATAATAATGTCGGTTTAAATTGTCATAATTTTTAAAAAAACCGCCATTTTAACCCATTTTTTTTGTAGTGTATGTTGCTAGTGATGTTATTATTAGTGTTATTGTTGGTACTACTATTGTTGTTGTTGTCGGTTACTATTATTATTTGTTTGTTATTGGTTTGCTGTTATTATTATTGTTCTTGTTCTTATTATTGTTGTTATTAGTGATGTTAGCTGGTACTATTATTGTTGTTGTTATTACTTTGTTGTTGCTAGCTCTACTTGTGTTATCGCTAAAAATTGTATAGTAGTTAAAAATTGAGACAACAACAACAATATAGTCATTTAAAAAAAATATTAAATTAAAAAATATAAATAAATAATTGTGTTAAGAAGTTAATAATTAAACTTAACTATATGATTAATTGAATGTAAATAATATATTATCTTTTTTTCTTAAAATATATTAGAGTATGTTATTCTCAAATTAGTGTGAGTAACAAATTCGCTCCCGTGTTAGTATATAAAAAGAAAAAGTCTTGGGAGCTAATATTGTATAAATAACATTGCAATCAATATTTAATATAAGGGAAAAAAAAATAAAATTCCTAAAAATAATAACATATGAAAACTCAAGTAGAAAAAAATATTCGAAATTCAAACCTAACAAAAACTTATTTTTAGTGAGTTTTATAATGAATTTGTTTAACAATTTACTATCATTTTAGTTGAAATTGGCTGATATAGTATTATTTTCTAACATTACTTATATAAAAGTTACTAATTATTTATTAAATTAATTAGAGTAATGGTTGTTCCAAAGTAAACTAGAGTAATGATTAAATAATATCAATAAAGCAAGGGTATAATCTTGAAGTTATTGTTTGTAAAAGTTGTGAATTTTTTTCTAATAAATGTTTTAAAAATTTAAAATTATTTAATTGATAACTTTATCACGTAGTATAAATTGCACAACTTTACTATAGATAGGATAAGTTTTCCTAATGATGGTGTATTATGTTTTAACATATGACGGTCTATATTACAAAACTACTTGACTATAGTAAGCTTTTTTAAAATGCATATAACTGTCTCTGTTACACTTGGTATCTAACGATTTATCTTTTAAACTTTACTTTTAATTTTTTTGTTTTGCTATTTTGAGATAACCAATGTGTACAAGACAACTGTGTAACTATAAGACAGCTATACGCCTAACTTCCTTTTCAATGTGTAGAGCAATAATTTTACCTTAGGTTGTGAAAATGATCTTTGTTTTTCAACCAAAAAAACAAAACCACCAAAACAAAACAAAATATCCCTTCCCTTATGAAAACTTGAATAAGGGAAATGCTACTTTAAATGGAGACGTATTGAAATACAACGTTAATACTTCATTTCTGTTTGGCCAAAATAGAGAGATTCTAAAGGGGAAACGAATTGAATACTTGAATAAGAAAACTATGGGAGATTTCTTGCCACCTGCATGTTTTAATATGTTTGTATCCGATGAACATCGAATGTGGCAAACAAGTAATATCCTAGAAACAGAGCTTCCTATGCTTGCATTTCAAATTTTCTTCACTGTATTAGTGGGTCGTCTTCTCTTCAATGCATTCAGACCTCTCCATCAACCTCGCATCATTTCATTTGTCTTTGTAAGTTTCTGTATGAGTATCTGCAAGTTTTAATTTTCCATAAATTAGATATTAACAATTTAATGTTTAATCTATGAAATTATGCATATTTTTCAACAATTTATTTGGTAATTACACATTTGAAATTTTTCTCACAGAGGCAAAGAAAATTAATCAAAAATAGCCATAATTTACCTTATTTAGCATTCATATGAATGTTAAATGAAAATGACTGTTTTTTTTTTGTCTTCCTAGTATTATCGATTCTAATAATAGTTTTCGGTTTTGAAATTTATGACAGGTTGGTTTCTTACTGACTCCACCACTATTGGGGAACATTCCAGAAGTATTCGGCTTCATTTATCCTGTAAACGGAATACTCAATGTTGAAGTTACTTCACATTTTGGCCTCATTTACTACGCTTTCCTCAATGGCCTGGAAATGAACCTAGACACAATTCTAAAATCCAAGAAAGAAGCTACAAGCATTGCAGCCATGGGAATCATCTTTCCCATTCTAACAGGACCAGGATTATATGCTCTGCATCGAAAATTCTATATCAATAATACGTTCAAGCTTGAACAAGTTTCAAGTCATGCGTATTTACTTTGGACTTTAGTTCTCACAGTTACAGGTTTTCCAAACCTAGTTGAAATCCTTTCTGAGCTCAAGCTTCATTACACCAGCCTAGGAAAAGTTGCATTAACGGCCGGCATGATTAGTGATACTTACAACTGGATTCTCTTCACATTATTGGTGCCATTTTCAATTGATAGCTCCAACGCAATTTATTCAGTGCTATGCACAGTTTTGTTCCTTACTGTGTGCATCTTTTTGGTCCGCCCTTTACTTAAAAAGATTATTGAACGCAAGACAGAAAATGATGAATGGGATGAGTACCAACTCCTTTTTGTGGTGATGGGAGCTTTTGCATGTTCATATGTTACAGACATTCTTGGCACACATGCCATTGTTGGTGCTTTTGTGTACGGACTAATTTTGCCTCACGGCAAATTTGCTGACTTGGTTATGTCGGTTTCTGATGACTTTGGTGGAGGGTTTCTGGCGCCACTTTACTTTTCAGGCAATGGAATGAGACTTATAATAAAATCCGTTTTTTCTCATGCAAATTGGCCATTGACAATGCTGGTTCTAATCTTACTGTGTGTCACAAAGATATTGGGAACTTTATTTGCCACCTCCTTATCTGGTAAGTCTGCCAGAGATGGTTTTGCCATAGGATTGCTTCTCAACACCAAAGGAGCTTTAGCGCTCATAATGCTAAGCATTGTTTGGGATAAGATGGTAATTTTCTTATTCTCGAATCACACTATTTACTCTTTTTAGTAGACAATCAATTTAGCTTTTGAAAAACTATAATATTATCAATTTGCTACCTAATCCATAGGAGCCTAACCAATAACAAGTTAATAAGTGTTTTTTAAATTGCACTGGATACTAAATTATCATTAATTAGTGATTATTTAATTTATTTTTTAAAAAATATAAAATTAATGATTATTAATTATAGTTATTTAAAATTAGCTAGTTAAAAATTGTTTACTTATAATTTTTTTAATATTATTAATATTTTAATATTTAAAAAAAGAAATATACGTGTCTCTCTTTAAAGATAAATAACATTTAATAAAATATCTTCAAAGTTTAAGCAGAAATAAGAGCATTTTGATTGATTATTTATTAAATATTGTTAATTTTTAGAGAATGAAGAATATATTTTTTCTTTTGAAAAATAAATTGTCAATTTTATAATTTTTTAAAATAATTATTATGATGCCTAAAAAATAGTGTTTAACTTGTTAAAAAGTATTAAAAATTAATATTTAATTTAAAAAATATATTTAAAATTTATCATAAAAAATAAATTAGACAAAAATTAGTCATCAAATAATAAGAAACATAAAATTTACTGTTTTAAAGGGTAATGTAGCTGTTTACTTTCTTTTTTCTGCGTACAATAGAAATATATTTAATTGATTGTTGAAATTTGTGGGCGTAGATCTTTTTTGCACCAACATATGCTGTCCTCACTGCTGCCGTTCTTCTAATGACCATAGTAGTTTCACCAATGATTAACTTCATGTTCAAGCCAAGAAAGCGATTTGAACAGAACAAGCTAAGGACCATACAAAAGCTAAGAGCGAATGTAGAGCTCCGAATTTTGGCATGTGTCCACAATAATCACCATGCTACGAGCATGATCAACATCCTTGAACTATTCAATGCTACTAGACTTTCCCCAATACATGTCTTCGGCTTGTACCTTGTCGAAATTACACAACGTGCCGCCGCACTTGTTGTTGCTCATATGGAGCCAAGTAACCAGCTTGGAGTGCAAAGTAATCTCACCGAGTCTCAAGTTGAGTCAGAAAACATTGCTTTTACCTTCAAGGCCCTTGGAAATAACGGAGATGGAAATGGAAATGACGCTTTTAGAGTCGAGACCACGAGCGTGGTCTCGTCCTATGAAACCATTCATCAGGATATATACATCTCTGCAAGAGAAAGAGGCACGAGCTTGATTCTCCTTCCCTTCCACCAGCAATTAAGTTCAGATGGTAACTTACTAGAAACAACCAATGTCGTATACAGAGATATAAACAAGAATGTAATGCAAGACGCGCCTTGTTCTGTGGGAATATTCATAGACCGTGGTCTCGTAACTTTCTCTCAAACATGTCTTCATATTCTTATGATCTTTGTCGGAGGCCCGGATGACCGTGAAGCGTTAGCAATTGCTTGGAAGATGGCAGGGCATCCGAGGGTTCAACTATCAATGGTTCGACTCTGTTTGTTAGATGAAGCTGCTGCTGCTGCAGAAGAAGCATCTCATCATTCTGAAGAAGCAGAGGGGATATTGTCCAATGCGATGGATAACGATAAGCAGAAGGAGTTGGATGATGAGTATATAAGTAAATTTAGATACACTGCGGTGAATAATGAGGATTATATATCTTATTCAGAGGCTGATATTCGTGCAGGTGAAGATATCCCTAGAGTGTTGAAAGCACTTGACCAAAGAGGGTGTGATTTATACGTAGTTGGACAAGGAAATTGCAGGAACTCCATACTCTTCTCAAACTTACTAGAATGGTGTGATTGTTTGGAATTAGGTGTTATTGGGGATATTTTAGCTTCAAATATTTTTGGTACAAACTCATCTATTTTAGTTGTTCAACAGTATGGTTTTGGAGGGATGAAACTGGAGAGGAAACAAGACCATACGGCTAATAATAGTCGCTTTGGATCGCTAATTGTGAAGGCAGAATAAGAGTACATTCGGATTGACTTTTTTTTTTTTTTTTTCAACATAGTACTTTAAAATTTAAAGTTTTAGCCTTTTAGGTATGGTTATAAAAATTAAGCCAAACCGGGTTAGAATCTAATTCACCGATTTAGGATAAGACCCAATTCATCGGTTTAGGATTTAAATTTAATCTTTTTCGATCAAGTCGGTCCGTCCAGTCCGAAGCCAGTGCTTGTAATTTTGGAATTTTTCCAAAATGTGTAAGTGAGTTCAAACCCTTCACCAAGCTATGTAGTGCTTCTTTATTATATATGCTAATTATAGTATACAGCTTCCAGAGCCTTGTCATTTACAAAGCGTGCCTGCTTTCCAACAGGCCCAGGTTATGTCACTCTTTAATTTTTATTATTATATATATATGCTAATATCATATATCACATAACTCCATTATTAAATAGTTTATATTTATTTTATTTATTTTGATTTTAATTTAAATTGACTTATTCTTAAGTTAACTAGATTTTTATTTAACTATAAATTTTATTAAATATTTATAAATTAAAAATACAAACAAAAAATCTTTTATTAATGAGAACTTATTTTTTCTTTATATGATTATATAATATCTATTAATATTATTTTTCAATAAATATTTGTAGTATATTATTAATATAATAGGTATATCAATAAAATTATTAAAATTTGAAAATAATTATTTTAATATAAAAACAAAATTAAAAATACTTATAAAATTATGATAGAAAATAATAAAATTTTATATAATTATTTAATTATATTGAATCAACCAATTCAATTAATAATCCATCAGTTGAATCAATAATTCAGTAATTCAATGTTCTGAAATTTGATTTTGATAACTATATATGCTTTTAGGTGATTGGATTGGGTATTCTATAATGAAAACTTAACTGTCATTAAAAACAGAAGGAATGTTTAATAAATTTAAATTATTTCTTAAATTTTGAAGTTCGATTTAACTCATTTTTTATGTGTAATTTATATTTCAACATATATTTTATACAAAAATATTTATTAGGATGTCTAATTGCCAAGCAGATTAAATAGTTAATATTTAATCTAAAAGTATGAAAGTTAGTAAATTTTAAAAATTTAAAATTTACTATGAAATGTAAGTTGAGCAAAAATTCAACATCAAATAAAAGACACAATAGAATTGACCTTATACAAATAATTAATTTAGTAGTTGATTTAGGATATATACAGTGGCTAATTATTTCAGAAATAGAAAAAAAATTATTGTAATTTATTGGTGTATTTTTTTATATGAATTTTAATTTTTTTATTTTAAATAACATATTCGACTCTCAAATTTGAGGATCAAAATTTCATAGTGTACAAATCGAAGGGTCTGATTTGTGGTGAAATAAATTTTTCCGTTGTGAAGTAAATCGGAGAATCCAATTTGCTTGTTTAAGAAATATCTCAACACTAAAATACAAATTTAAGGGGTTAAATTTGTATATTTAAAAACTTTAAAATAAAAAAATCTCACTCTCAAACTTTCATGTTTAAAAAGAAATTAAAAACTACAAATCTAAAAGTCAAATTTGTGGTATCTATACAAAAAAAGAATACCAAATTTTCAAATTTGTTAGAAAACATCATTGGAACCACAAACTAAAATTAAAAAGAAACATATAGTATGGTTGAAAATTAATTAACAAAATATTAAATTACTCAATAAATTTCTATAGTTTTATCAAATTTTTAATTAAATCCCTATAATTTAAAAGTTTTTAATTGAATTTCTATACGAATTTGAATTTTGTAATTAAATATTTATCAAACTTAAAATATTAGAATTAACAAAATATTCTAAAAATAAAAAGACATTTAAGTTTAGGATTTAGTCCTTAGATGTGAATATTTTTAATTTAAAAAAATATTTTATTAATACAAACGTTTTTCACACGATAAAGACTTAATTATAAAATTTTAAATTATATAAAGATCTAATTAAAAATTTTATTATAAAAATTTAATTATAAATTTAATAAAATTATAAACATCTAATAATTAATTTAACTTTAAGAAAATTAATTAATCGGATTGATTGTTTAATAAAAAGGAGGTAACATTCATGCAACTTTGTCTAAGAAAATGATAATCACCAAACACGACCGCCACTAAGACAAATATCTTCATATTTTTGAGATGTTTGTTCTTTTATACCATGTATGTTGGATTTTTTTATTTAAATTATTTAAAATTTTATTTATTAAAATATGTAATATAGAAAAAATTTACGGTTTTATGTATATATTACACATTTTGAGTACAAAGAGTTAAAAATAATTAAACATAAAGTTTGGGTACTGTGTATCCGAAATGTATTATATGTTATAAAAAGAAATAACACGATTACACTCAGAGATCAGGTCAAAGAGTAATTTTTTCCAGAATACTTGAGATATGTGTAAAATTATACAGTATTTCTGCATCCTAGCACGCATAACAAAAAAATGTCAAAAATAGTCAGAAATACCAGCAGAATCGACCAAAAAATCCGACGATAATATTATTACTATCGAAAATAATCTGACGGTATAAACATCGTCAAAAACGCTTTACCATCATATTTTGTCTCTCCGATGCTAGCTACTGTCGAAAAAATCCAACGATAAACGTTGTGGAATGACCCATTTTTGGGTGACGTTAGGTGCCAATAATTGTATTTCACGCTATGATTATTGCTAGAATTTTTCGTTGATAATTCTGATGGTAGTATTTTTTAGAATTTAAAATTAAAAAATAAAATAAATAGCGTCAAATTTATCCGACGGTAATATTTTTTGAATTAAAAAATAATTTGTTTAATATTTTTATCATAATTATAACATATTTAAAATTAAATAAAAATTAATGAAAATTAAATATGTCATTAAAATAAAAAACTACAATGTAATAAAGTAATCTCGTAAAAAAAACTATACACTAATCAAAACACTAGACTTTACGGATCCTCGTAGTCGTTCTCCTCTTCCTTCTTCGAAAGGTCTCGCTGCTGGTCGTGATCTGACGAAGCCACTATGCGTGCTGGTGTCTAGCCTGATGTACGTGCAAATGAGGATGTGCAGCCTCTAACACCACTGCCCCTTGCACGCATCTGCTCATAGTAGATGAGCATGTGCCATTGCTTGCGTTGGATGTGCTGTAGCTCCTCTCTGAGCTTCTACTGCACGGACTCTGATTCCTCATCTCGAGCATCCTTCGCCGCCATGCATGCAAGGAGCTTTTCGTGCCTCTACTCAGCCAAATGGAGCTGTTGACCCTAATCTTACAGGCTCTGAGTCAGACTATGGACCTGCTCACACAAATCCACTATGCCCTGTGGATCTACAGGGCTGGTGGCTGAGGAAACCATGAAGGTGGACGTGCGTAGGTTGCTGGCGAAGAACGACCCGACTCTGAATATGTGGTTCTTCTGAGGCTCGGAAGTGGTTTAGTGCCACACCGCATTAGGATCCACCATAGATCTGCCAGATGGGTTGTTGTCGTATGCCATCTACTGAAAATGTTGTATTGCAACCTCCAAGTTCTGGGTGTATAAATCCTATCACATTCAATGTTAATGCCAATATAAGCGGTGATGTGATAATGTGTTATTGAATTCTATAAGAAGTCGATAACATACGAAAAAGTTTGCAGACTGCTGATCGGCAATCATTTCCCTGTTCTCCTTGAGGGTACGGGTTTGCTTGAATACTGAAGAGAAAACTTTTGCGTGGTCTAGAAATTCGCAGATAAATCCTCGTTGCAGGTATAGCTTCTAAACCAACAAAAGTCCTTTCTTACAAACGTTTTGGTTGTCACAAGTAACAAACCCCTTTAAAATTGATAACCGAAGTATTTAAACCTCGGGTCGTCTTCTCAAGGAACTGCAGGGAGGTGTTCTTATTATTGGTTATCAATCTTGTAAATTAGAGGTTTTTAAAATAAGGAACAGGTAATTTAAATGACAAGAAAAATAAATAAATAACTATAAAATAAACTCTTGGCAAGGTATAAAAATTCGGAAGTCCTATCCTAGTTACTCTTATGAGAATTGAGTTTAACCCCACTTAGTTAACCTTTACAAAAGCAAGGAAAAGTCAAGTGGACTAATTAGTTAGATTCCCAAGTCCTAGCCAACTCCTAAGAAAAGACTAGAGTTAGTGGAATTCCAGTCAATTAGAGGAATTAATTAACAATCACGATAAGTTTAATAACTCAAGAGCCTCCAGTTAATCAATTAAAGCCAAGAATATAAAAAGCTAAATAAGAATCATAAACTGAAATACCTCAAATTGTATTAATTAAGAAAATCAATCTAAGCATAGAGAGTTCATAAGCCAATTGGGCAACAAAAGTAATTAAAGGATAGCATTAAAGTATCTGAAAGCAAAAGAGAAATATAAAGTAAAAGGAATATTGAACCTGATAAGAAGTTGAAATCATAAATTGAAATAATAAGAAATCCTAATTCTAAAACCTAAGAGAGAGGAGAGAACCTCTCTCTAAAAACTACATCTAAATCATGAAAAGTGAATAATTGGAGACCTCCTTCTGAATGGATGCATTCTCTCACTTTATAACCTCTAATCTGTGCTTTCTGTACTTGGATCTGGGCCAAAAAGGGCTTCAGAAATCGCTGGGAGCGTTTCCTGCAGTTTCTGGTGCGTGGCGTCTGTCACGCGTCCGCGTGGGTCACGCGGTCGCGTCATCTGGGAGTTTTCCTTATCACGCATTCGCTTCGGTCACGCGTACGCATCATCTGCGTTCTGCTCAAGGCGCGCGTCCGCGTCAGTCATGCGTTCGCGTCACTGCCTTTTTGTGCTAAGCATGCGGCCGCGTCGTCCATGCGTTCGCGTCGCTGCCAGTTTCTTCAAAAACTCCATTTTGTGCTTTCCTTCCATTTTTGTATGTTTCCTTTCCATCCTTTAAATCATTCCTGCCTTAGGAGATCTGAAAATACTCAACACACAAATCACGGCATCGGATGGTAATAGAAGGTAATTAAAATAATTATTTTTAAAGCATAGGAAACATGTTTTTCACACATATCACATAATAGGGAAGGGAAAGTAAAACCATGCAATTTATATGAATAAGTGGGTGAAGGGTTGAATAAATCACTTGAATTGAGCACAAAATATATCATAAAATATGGATTTATCAACCTCCCCACACTAAAACAATAGCATGTCCTCATGCTAAATCTAAGATAAAGAGTAAGGTAAGGTTAAAGTGGTGGAATCTCATGCAATGCAATCTATTCTAAATGCAACTACCTAAATGAATCATGCAATTCTAATTGTTATTCACTTGTATATAAAGCTTACATGTAGTCAAATTAATTCATATTCTCAAGGAGTCATATATGCATAACCAAACCTTAGATAATGTTTAAAGCACTTTTACAATTGAGATGGGTAAAAATATTTCACAAACTTGCAAGACAATTAACAATTTAAGCAGAGATATATGGTGATGAGCTATTGAACCCTCACTGGATTTTGTGTTTACTCTCTAGTCACTCAGTGTTTATTGGGTTAATCACTCTATTCTTTTTCTATCCTTACTTTCTATAACTTTGTTCTTCATCTAACCAATCAACAATTATAGAATACAGACATACAAAAATCATGAGGTCTTATCCAAGGTTGTAATGGGGCCAAGGTAAAGGTAAGGGTATATGTATAAGGCTAAGTGAGCTAATAAGCGAATCCTTGATTAGTCTAAGATCTCACCTAACATACATATTTTATAAATCAAAGTTTCTTAACCTATTTGCCCAACATTTTCCCTCTTTGTATCGCAAACTCATGTATTAAATTTAATTTTGTCCCATGTGCATTGACTCTTTTTATTTTGCATTTTGGGGAATTTCTTTGTGTATTCCCTTAATTAAATACTAAAAATGTAAAAATACTTTTTTTTTAAGTTAATGCACATAGTAATCTCATTGTTTTGATCTCACATGAGCATGCTTCCCAAATTTTTGTTTTTGAAATAACTTATTCTTTTTTTTTAAATTCCTACTTTGTTCCTATCATCCCATGTTCCCATAAAATTCCCCATACTTAAATAATACACAGTTTCTATCTTAAGCTAACCAAGGATTCAACTTGGGATTTTTATTTTATTTTTCTGCTTAAGGCTAGTAATGTGGTTATAGAACAAGAGGGGATTAAAAAGCTCAAGGGGGCTAACAAGGGTGATGTAAAAGGTAGGCTAATTTGGGATAAGTGAGGAAAAATTCAAATGATGGCCTCAATCATTTCTTTGGTATGTATCTATATCCTATAATTGGACATATAGATTAAAACAAAGTAAAGAACATCAAAATGAAAAAGAAGGGTAAAACACACAGGAATGAAATTTATGGTTTGAATGTAACCATACAATTAAGCTCAAAACTCACCGGCTGTGTGTTCTCCAGCGAAAAAATCATATATCAGTTATATATGTCATGCAAGTAAAAATTAAGAATTCCCATTATTCTCAATGTAAATCTTAGGGTGGCCCTTAAAATCTTAGTGTTGTTTCTTTTTGAAATGTTGTTAACTAACTAACATGTAATGCTATATATACAAGGTGTGTGGATTGTTTTAATTTACTAAAATTTTCTAGTTTACTTCCTTTTATTTTCAATTAAATCAAACTATTATATGCTAAAAGGGTAAACTATACTAATGAATCCACAAATTCTATAACTAATAGATTTAGAATTGAAAACTAAACTAAATGGCTAAAATATGAACTAAAGTGCAAAATACGGAAATAAAAATACATGAAAAGAGCAATGTGTAAGTACTGAAAAATAAAAATAAAGATAAAATACAGAAAAAAATAAACAAAATAAGATAAAAGAGTCTGTAGTGGTTCACCAAAAAGATACGCCAGAGATGGCGGCCTCCCCACACTTAAAATAAAGCATCGTCCTCGATACTCACTCAAGCTGGGTGTGAAGGAGTGTCATCACTGGAAGGATGGGCTGCTGGAGTCTCTGAGGTGGCCTGAGGATCTGCAGACTGGATGAGGGTAGGAGGGTCTGTCTGCTGCAGTGGAGGTGCTGACTGGAGAGGGATCTCTGGGTCTGTGGCCTGAATCTGGTGAGGCTCCTCCTGCTGTGGCGCAGCCTGCTCCGGTCCTGCCTGCTCAGCCTCTCTCTGTGCATGTGTCTCATCCTCATGTTCGTCCGCCTCCTCCTCAGATGGCTCTGATGGTGTGTCAAGCTCGGAGGGGATGTCGCTGCCAGATCGGATCATCAACTTGAGGTGCTCATAGCGTCACTTGTTGCGACGCTCAGATCTCTCATATCACCGCTGGTTGCGGTTCTCCATCTAGTCAAGCTACTGAAATAAGCGATGCACGAGGTGGTAAACAGGCTCCGAGGCAGGTGGAGGTGCAGTGGGTGGGGCTAGTGCAGCAGTGGAAGAAGAAGGGGCAGCTGAAGATGTGGCTGCCTCACCAGAAGCGGTAAGGAATGGAGGTCGGTGGCCTAAAGCCTGAAACTTCCTGCTGTGGGGAATGATCTTCTTGCAGTCTGCAGCAGGTGGCTTTTCATCAGCCAGCTCCCAAGGCACGTCAGCTCGACGGCCGAGCTGGGTAATCAGATATGGGAAAGGGAGAGTGCCTCTGACATGGACCCTATCTATGTAATACCGGATGAATCGTGGAAGGTACAGGTCTTTACCCTCCATCAAACACCAGAGGAAGGTAATCATAGCAGCAGGCAGCTCCGTCTCATGAGTACTCAGCATAACAAAGTTGCTCAAGATCTGGTGCCAGAGCCGAGCCTCATCATTCAGATACATCAGCTTGATTCCCTTAGGCATTGCTGTGTTCTATCCCATGACGCATGGGACAGTAGGATCAAGGGCTATCCTCTGCTTGACAGCATCTCAGTCAAAACGCATAAGCCTCATATCCTCTTCAGCCTTTTGGTAACCGTCAGGCTGATCTGACTTAGGTTGAAGGCGGAGGATGTCCTCAATAGCTTCCTCAGTGACCAGTATTTGTTTCCCTCTGAGGTGCACTGCATCCAGGAAAGTCTTGAAATAGTTGCAGTAAAACTCTCTTACCCAGGAAGCATTGACCTCTGTCAGGTTTCTCTCCAAGAAGAACCAGCCTCTCTGTTATATCTGATCGGAGGTGTACTGCTGTAGTTCTTCTGGAATTTTCAGAGTTGTCTCCAGGTACAAGTTTCTGGAGGTGGCAAACACTGGATACTTCAGCTCACAGTATCTGTTTGCAAATTTTACCGGATCATTGGCAGTGAGGAGCTGGTCAGCCTTCTCCTGCGGGGTAAAGTGCTTTTCCCGCCAGGAGTCATCATGCATAATGTCCAGGATAGACATAGAGGATTTACCTCTTTTCCTTTTACCAATGGTTGCCTTGCCTTTTCCTTTTCTTTGAGGGTTAGACATCCTGAAAAGCAGAAATTTCAGAATATAAATGAATAACAGAGTAGGAAAACAAGTAGGCAAATAGAATAATGGCAATATAAGCACATAGTGGCAAAAGAGCAGTAGAATTATGAGAGGTAAGTATATGTGCATAAGGGATTGTATTTGAGTTAGGAATCCGAGATGAAAAATCACAATCCAAAATGTAATATAAATAGACTTCATGTTAATTAGGAAAAACCATAATCATGCCTTGAGTTAAAAAGTTAAAGTAAATAGTTAAAAACCAAAAAGAGAGGTTTGAAAGTTAGATCGGTTAGGATTGAGAAAGAGGTTAGAAAGTGGAAATTAGTGAGTGAGTAAAAAGAAAGTCAGAGTAAGAGGCATGATGATCGGTTTCTAAGTAACAAGAATTTCACAATTATAAGCAACAGTCAACTCATATTCAAGCAAGGAAATCAGGTTGATGATGATTCATATAGATGCATGAGTAGCAAAAAAATTAAAATCCAATCATCAATAATGCAATTTATTAACCAGGAAATCTAAAGGAATAAGAATGCTGGCCCGTGCATTCGTGAATTGGTTTGGTAAAAGCTAAGTAATGCGGAATTCAAAATTGCCAAAACCAATGCATGAATGAGAAGGAAATAATTTACAGAAAATTGGGCAGCATTCCGGCTAAAATTGGATGTTCCCAGGTAATAAACAGCAAGCAGAATAGTTCATATAAGGTAAAATAATGCTGCAAATACACATAAGTAATTTGAACATGAAAGAGCAATGGAACAGCAGCATGAAACAGTGAAGAACAGCATATGAACAGTATTAACATCACAGCAACATCAGAATTGCGAAAATTATAAAACAAGTAGCAAGAACAGCGCAATTAATAGGCCTAAATCCACTAACCACATCCTAGCTACCTAACCACCTATAATCCACTACAAACATGCATCTCTAGCTAGCCTAATTTGAACATAATTGAAAAAATATGCAACTAACTACGAATGAAAGAAAAATGGCATTCGGCGGAACCTGGTAGGCGTATGAACTAAGGTAGGGATCAGAGAGATGGCAGTGGTGGAGTGGTGGTGCTGGGAGGGGGCACAGCGGTGCGGTGGCGGAACAGGGCGGCTCTTCGCGGTGGCAGGGGGTTTCGGGTAGGGTTAACGGTGGAGGGGTGGTTTAAGAAGAATGGGGGTAAGGGTGGTGGTGGTGGGAGGCGCGACGGTGGTGGCTTGGCTGCGGTGGTGATGGCGCGGTGGTGGTGGAGAGAGAAGAGAGGGGAGAAGGAAGAAGGAGGGGGTGTGGGTGGCGTCGCGGTGGGTCTGGGTGGTTGTGGGTAGTGTGGTGGTCGGAGGTGGTTGGGGGTGATGGTGTTTTGGTGGGGAGCAGAGAGGGGGCAGAGGGGTATGGGGGAAGAGAATGGGGGCGCGATGGCGGTAGGATTTCGCGTGACTGGGGTTATTGGATTCAAATCCACGCGAACGCGTGGGGCACGCGATCGCGTGATTGGGGTGAAATGGGGTTAATGCGGTCGCGTGGGCACGCGACCACGTCGCTGAAAATTGTGCTAAACGCACAATTCCAGCGTTGTTTCAGCACAACTCTCTGTCTCCGTTTAGGGTGCCATGCTATCCACGCGACGCAGACGCGTCGCTCACGCTTCCGCGTGGGATGGATTTTGTGCAAGTGATGCGTTCGCGTCAGGGACGCGAACGGGTGGGCTGTTTTATGCTAAACGCACACCAGCCGCACGATTCCAGCCCAGATTTCTGGGCGTTGGATTTTTTACGCCGATTTCCAGATCACGCATTCGCGTGATTGACGTGGACGCGTGGGAGGTGTTTTTCGCGACTGACGCGAACGCGTTAGCAACGCGGTCGCGTCGCGCACTTCTTTCTTTTTTTTGATGCAATTATGCAATTATGCAGTATGCAATGCTAATGAATAATATTCAGGTTCAATGAAAATAATATAATATAAAAACAAACAACACAAAATAGAATTGAAATAGAAACGACCATACCATGGTGGGTTGTCTCCCACCTAGCACTTTTAGTTAAAGTCCTTAAGTTGGACATTGGATGAGCTTTCTGTTATGGTGGCTTATACTTAAATTCATCCAGAAATCTCCACCAATGTTTGGAATGCCAACAGCCTCCGGGGTCCCAAACTAGGCATATAAAGCTGTTGAGCAGCTTCAAACAGATTCTCAGGCTCCTGGGGTGACGAATGTCAGAATAGATTCCAGGATCCCAAACTTTGCTTTTAAATCCGCCTCTGTTTTGATTTATATTCTTCCATCCGGGCGGTTTAGAAATTATCTTCTCACCAAGATGACCAAATGGCTTCTGAGACCCATTCATTTGAACTTGGTACCAATCCGTGCACTTCGAATTGAAGCGTGGAACCTTATTGAACCTTGTACACCAGCTCTGAGTACGAGCCATTTCCCTTACTCTTAAAGCCGCAGAGAGCTCTAAGCTGGCCATCTGTTTCAAGCAAACCATATTCAAGTGGAAAAATAAAGATAAAGGTTAAGGATTGTACCCACTTGAAGCTTGTATTGGGCGGTAATGGCCTTGGGATAGGTGTTTCTAATGGTTTTGTATGCTCTACTCCCTTGTATTCTTCTGTGAATTCCTTCACTTCTTTACAAAATTTTTCAGCTGCAACTGCCTCCTGATCAAAGTCTTCTATGTCTTCATCGTCACTCAAGTCATACGTTGGAGGTTGAGAGAAGTCTACCTCGACATCATCTTTGTATTCACTTGGATAAGGTTCTTCAGGCTCAAGGAGTTCATTTGCGGAATTGAGTTCGTGATTAGGAGGGCTTGATGCATGATCATCACTGCCTATGGAATCAACTTCTTGGTCTATTCCGCCCAATTTTTCACAAGATATATGCTTTGGAGGTTGTGCACTGTCCTCGTTGGCATCAATTTCGAACTTCTCAGCAGAATCCTTTACAGTTCTCGATTCCCATGGAGGTTCAGCATCTCCTAAATCTTCAACCACTTCTTCCTCTACAACTATCATGGCTTCCTCCACTTGTTCCAATACAAAGCCATGCTCCTCATTGTCTACTGGAGTTTCTAGTGTTTTCTTCATGCTACGCTCTTCTTTTGATTCTCCACATGTAGCCATGGGAGTACTTTGAGTGCTCAGATGTCGGGAAGCTATTATATTTACTACCTCAGTTAAGGCAGTAGTGAGTTCCAGTACGCCCCTTTCAATCTTTGCTTGCCCTTGAAGAAGAACACGAAGTTTGTCATTCACTGGAGGTTGGGGTGGGTATGAGGGTTCGTTGGTTGGGAAAGAGGGTTCAAAATAAGAATGTGGTGGTTCTTGGGAGTAATTGGATTGGGATTGTGGTGGATAAGGGTCATACGGCGGTGAATGGTGAAAAGAAACTTGTGAGCGTGGTGGTTCAAAGCTACGTTGAGAGGATGGTTTATAAGCACAGGGTGGGACTTGTTGGTAATTACAAGGGGGTCCACCATGTCTGTTAGCTTGGTATGCATTGTAGAGCGGTCCTTGCCCATGATATCTTGGAGGGTGTTGTTGACTAAAGGATTGATCAGGGCCTCTTGACTCCATCCATCTTTGATTGCTTAGACCTTGATGCATATTCCTGTTATAGCTTCTTTTCCTTTCAACAAATTTAGAACCAAACTCAAAGCGAGAGGGGTGAGAATTCATAGTAGCTAATAGAAATAAAAAGGGAAAAACAAAAACAAATAAAAGAAAAATATTTACAATAACCAATAATAAGGCACACGTTTGCAGTTCCCCGGCAACGGCGCCATTTTAAAGAGAGAACTTTTACGTGGTCTAGAAATTCGCAGATAAATCCTCGTTGCAGGTATAGCTTCTAAACCAACAAAAGTCCTTTCTTACAAACGTTTTGGTTGTCACAAGTAACAAACCCCTTTAAAATTGATAACCGAAGTATTTAAACCTCGGGTCGTCTTCTCAAGGAACTGCAGGGAGGTGTTCTTATTATTGGTTATGAATCTTGTAAATTGGAGGTTTTTAAAATAAGGAACATGTAATTTAAATAACAAGAAAAATAAATAAATAACTATAAAATAAACTCTTAGCAAGGTATGAAAATTCGGAAGTCCTATCCTAGTTACTCTTATGAGAATTGAGTTTAACCCCACTTAGTTAACCTTTACAAAAGCAAGGGAAAGTCAAGTGGACTAATTAGTTAGATTCCCAAGTCCTAGCCAACTCCTAAGAAAAGACTAGAGTTAGTGGAATTCCAGTCAATTAGAGGAATTAATTAACAATCACGATAAGTTTAATAACTCAAGAGCCTCCAGTTAATCAATTAAAGCCAAGAATATAAAAAGCTAAATAAGAATCATAAACTGAAATACCTCAAATTGTATTAATTAAGAAAATCAATCTAAGCATAGAGAGTTCATAAGTCAATTGGGCAACAAAAGTAATTAAAGGATAGCATTAAAGTATCTGAAAGCAAAAGAGAAATATAAAGTAAAAGGAATATTGAACCTGATAAGAAGTTGAAATCATAAATTGAAATAATAAGAAATCCTAATTCTAAAACCTAAGAGAGAGGAGAGAACCTCTCTCTAAAAACTACATCTAAATCATGAAAAGTGAATAATTGGAGACCTCCTCCTGAATGGATGCATTCCCCCACTTTATAACCTCTAATATGTGCTTTCTGTACTTGGATCTGGGCCAAAAAGGGCTTCAGAAATCGCTGGGAGCGTTTCCTGCAGTTTCTGGTGCGTGGCGTCTGTCACGCGTCCGCGTGGGTCACGCGTCCGTGTGGGTCACGCGGTCGCGTCATCTGGGAGTTTTCCTTATCACGCATTCGCTTCGGTCACGCGTACGCATCATCTGCGTTCTGCTCAAGGCGCGCGTCCGCGTCAGTCATGTGTTCGCGTCACTGCCTTTTCGTGCTAAGCATGCGGCCGCGTCGTCCATGCGTTCTCGTTGCTGCCAGTTTCTTCAAAAACTCCATTTTGTGCTTTCCTTCCATTTTTGTATGTTTCCTTTCCATCCTTTAAATCATTCCTGCCTTAGGAGATCTGAAAATACTCAACACACAAATCACGGCATCGGATGGTAATAGAAGGTAATTAAAATAATTATTTTTAAAGCATAGGAAACATGTTTTTCACACATATCACATAATAGGGAAGGGAAAGTAAAACCATGCAATTTACATGAATAAGTGGGTGAAGGGTTGAATAAATCACTTGAATTGAGTACAAAATATATCATAAAATATGGGTTTATCAAATACCTCTGGCATCGAAATAGGACGATTCAAGGTTTTTATTTGCTCATATTGGATAAGCATATTACAAAAAATGACATCAACTAAATAACGAAACAAACATAAAATAAGCTAAGCATATGCAAAGAAGTTATGCCATCGCCTTTGTCTTCATAATCATGGCCGAAACCCCTATTTACTTGATGCTCTGGCCGACACCCTGGACGATGCCCTGTTGGCCCTATTTGTGGCCTGACGACGTCTGAAGCTCTCATCCATCTCCCAATATGCATACAGAGACTTCTTAATATCAGGTTAAAGCCACATTGTTAGGTGGTCCCTCTTCACCTGTATATCTTCTAACATCTGCTGAAGACGCTTCGCCATATAATGGTGGAATATCTTCTTAATCTATTGATCGCGGAACTCATCCCACGTGAATTTTTCCTGTATAGTCAAACAATAGATGGTTAAAAACTAAGGAAAAAGTAATTAAAACCATGTTTGAAAAGTAATAACGTTGAATAACTTACCGCCCACTTATCAAACCATCTCTCTTTGACCTCGGTAAGAACCTTCTTGTAAGTGGGCCAAGGCTAGTCGTACAGCAATTTGATAACGTTCGTACACTTTTGTGTACAAGCGTTATTATCTGGTGCAAACCTACAATTGGATAATTTATACTTATTAAAAAATATGCATTAAAGAGAAACCAAATATAAATAGAATATACGAATTAAAGAAAGGGTCGTGTTTATCCAGTCATGCCAGAAGGCCAAATCATCATCTTAGTGACCTGCGGTGTTATGGGATTTGGATGGAATCCATGGAAGAAAGCCGGCATTACTGTGAGATCGGCCACAGTAGATGTCGGGGTCTATTGAGGAGGTGGAGGCAGTGGAGGAGTGTAACACCCTAATTCTCAAATTTTTATGCTTGAGTCATAAGTCAATGATACTAAGGTGGTACGACTCTCAGGTAGATTAACATACACACACACACACACACACACACACACACACACACACACACACACACACACACACACACACACACATATAATTGAAAAGAAATAGTAAACAAGAAGCCTGAAGAGGAATAAAATAAAATCACGAAGTCATAACACTCATGCATCGATAAAACAAAAGATAAAGCATAAATCGAAAGCGATATAAAGTTAAAACCGTAAAGAAGAATCAGATAAAGTCAGAATATAGATATATAACATAAGTAATTAGCCACTAGTCGCGACCCGCGAAGTTTAGGCCGACTAGGGTACATAATAAAAATAGTTTGACAACAATATCTCCTATTTCTCCCAAAAGATACATAAAAGCCTCTATAGGCAAGTTTTCAAAAGGTTTTAATACATTACAGAAGTTTTTCAAAACAAAAGTGAAAAGATTCTAAACAAAATAAAATAGAAATATAAGAATCTTCGCCATCTCTCAGATGAAGCACAGCTCACTGCTGAGCACTTAGACCTGCATCTGAAAAATAAGAGATATATACGGAATGAGAACCACCGACCCATGAGTTCCCAGTACAGTAAAAGTGCCAAATAAATATTGCATAAGGCAACATGAAATCACTAAGCAATCTTAATTCTCCACGCATCACGTTATCCATCTTAAATTATTTCTAATCCATAACCTTGGCAACTAACATAAGGAGAATTCTAAGTCTAAATCAACAATTCTTAACCTTCTCAATTGTCCAATAAACAATGCCATAATCAGAAATAGTACCAGCCCTCAGTGTCAACTAACACATCATGAGAGATTTTTCGGTTGTACAAACACAAGCAATACAAACAAGTAATACACAAGTAGTTAAAAGTAAAGCAAGTAGCATATAATCAAGTAACATAGCATATACAATTAGGCAATCCAAAACAAGTAAGCAAACCCAAACAAGTCAAACATATGCAAATGATGAATGCCTGCCCTATATCCGATGATATCATTTGTCGGTTATATAGCTAACCTGACATATCCTGGTAGCCAATCCGACAAAAAGATTTGGAAGCTAAACATGGTAAAAATCTAGATAAGGCAGCAAGTCTCCCTGTTAGACATTGTACTTCCTTTAATGTCTGTGGACTTTTCATGTCCAATATTGCTCAACATATGTCAGGATTAGCTTCTATACTTCGGCTCATGAGCAGAAACCCTAAAAATTTGCCTCCGTATACCGCAAAAGCGCATTTCTCTGGATTTAGGCGCATGTTATAACATCTAATTTGAGTAAAGATTTCAATGTGGTTATCAACATGTTTGTTACCAAGCTTTATTTTGGCTACCATGTCATCGATATAGACCTCCATGTTTCGTCCGATTTGTTTTGCAAATACCTTGTCCATGAGACGTTGATAGGTTGCACCTGCATTCTCTAATCCGAAAGGCATAACCTTATAGCAATAATTACCATATTCAGTTATAAAAGCAGCTTTATTTTGATCAGATGGGTGCATCAGGATTTGGTTATACCCAAAATATGAATCCATAAAGCTTAGTGTTGCATAACCAAAAGCACTATCCACTAAGGAATCAATAGAGGGCAAAGGATAAGAGTCTTTTGGGCATGCTTTGTTAAGATCAGTGAAATCAATGCACATGCACCATTTATCATTATTTTCATTTACCATTATCACGTTGGCCAATCATGTTGTAAATCTGATCTCTTGTATGAAGCCAGCATTGATGAGTTTTTTGGTTTCTTCTAACGATATTTACTTCTTTTTTGTACCGAGGTTATGTTTTTTCTGTGCTATAGGTCGGGCAGAGGGGTTGAGTGCCAACTTGTGAGTGATGATTAAGGGATTAATCCCGGGCATGTCAGCAGGTGTCAATGCAAATAGGTCAACATGTTGCTGTAAGAAGTTTTGGATTTCATTATTTTCCTCTTGGTTTAGAGTCATACCTACATAAGTATATTTGTTTGAATCATTATTGAAGTACATTTTTTGTAAGTCTTTCGTTGGTGTTGGTCGCTCGAGGAACTCAGCTCGTGGGTCCAGGTTTGCTAGTGCTGAGACCTCGGTAAAACTCTGGACATTGTTTACTTGAGCTCCCACAGCCCAGTTTAGCAATTTTAGACTGATGTTGTAATATTGCCGAGTTTCACGATGGTCGCTGTGAATGGTTGCAATGAGGTCATCCTGCACAGGGAACTTAACACAAAGATAAATTGTAGATACTATGGCATCGAACTTGTTTAAAAAAGGTAGGCCAAGTATTAAATTATTAGGACTGAAATAGTCAACAACCAAATATTGAATGTCAGAGGTTTTGGATAAAGGGTGCTCACCCAGTGTGGTTTATAACCCCACAGATCCCAATACCGGGACTCGTTCACCTGAGAACCCGACCAAATCTCTACTAGTAGGTTAAAGTATGTTGTCGCTGAGCTTCATCTTCTGAAATGTAGAATAAAATAGGACATCGGCGCTACTCTCAGGATCGAGCAGTACCTTTCAGACCAGAAGATCCCCTAATTGAATAGATATAACGACTGGGTCGTCCAGATTTGGTGATGTTTGTATTAAAATCGGATGACTAGAATGTCATTTGTGGAAGGTAAGGAGGTAACTTTGGTCTGCTTAAGGCTCCTTCTACCGAGAGCATAGCTCGGTATGATCGTTTGCATGTCGAGCTTGATGCTCCACCTCCTACAAAATCTCTAGATATACAATTAATAATATCTCATGGTTGGTCAGGGTGCTAGTGAATTGCTTTCTCCTTTTCTCGAGGATATTGCCCTGTAGAGGTGTGGTCGGCGGAGTTGGTGGTGCGTTTTTGCATGTGGCTATTGATGTATTTATCCAAATGGCTCTGCCGAGCTAATCGTTTTAACAGATCTTTGGCGATGACACATTCCTCGGTGGTGTACCTGTGCTTTTGATGGAACATGCAATATTTAGACTTATCTGCGTTCTTTGTGTCTTGGTAGGAACTAGCCTTTCTGGGAGGTTTGATGAGCTTCGAGTTCAAGATCTCCTTGATTATGTCATATTTCTTCGTGTTAAATTGTGTATATGAGTCATAGCGAGGGGTTAACTTGAAGGTCTTCTTACTGTCTCAAGTTTTGTCCTTATCTTTGTTAGCGTGAGGTTTTTCTGATTTTCGAGCTTGGCGGAGCTCTTCGATCTCCATCTGGCCCTTGGCTTTTTCGTGGAACTCGGCGAGTGTCTTTAGCTTAGCTACAGTAATTGCTTCTTGAAATTTTCCTGGTCGGAGTCCACTCTTGATGGCATGCAGATGACTCTGGTATGGTGATAGCTACCTTTGTGAAAGGGTGATGTAATCTTTCAAGCTTTTATTCTGACCTTGTTTGATTATATTCAGGTAATCAGAATCGTGGAGGTAGATAGAAGAAGCAGCAAAATGATCCTCAAAAAGTTTTGCAAGTTCTTGAAAATGAGAAATAGAATCTGCAGGCAAGGAACAAAATCAATCAAGTATAGGACAGTCTAAAAAGGTTGGAAAACAACAACATAAAATAGGGTCAGAAGTACCGTTTACTATCATTATTGATCGGAATTTCTTGGCGTGTTTCTTTGGGTCTCCTAACCCATCATAAGGGGTTAAGGTCATTGGCAAAGCAAATCTTTTGGGCATTTGAAAATTCATGATGTCAGCAATAAATGGCCCAACAGTGTTGTCGGGTTCATTGTTTTCGTTTTCCGGCCGAGTTTCTTCGTGTCGTGGAATTTCATAAATGTGTGTCGGATCAAAATGTGCTCCTCATCCTCTGCTCGTTCATTACGGTCACTGTTGTTTTTCGATCCGAGCGTTGGTCAACTCGGCTATTTGGTTTGCCATCCTTTGATTTTCCTCCGCCATATGTTGATTAGCCTGTTGCAGCTCAGTCACCATCCTTAGGAGTTCGGAGGGTGTTGATGGAGGTTGATCAGCCATGGACCATTAAGGAAATTTTTGGGGTCAAGAAAAATAAGAAGGGTTTTATTTTTCGGGTTCCACGGTGGGCACCAATTGTTCTTGCGTGAGTTGCCCGGATATAGCTCATCTCCCTAGCAGCCTGCTCCAAGCTTTCGCTCTCAATTCCGAGCTTGTGCTTTGAGTGTCCGAGCTTTCCGTCCAAAAAATATGTCTCAGTGTGAAAAGAGGGGAAGTGTACCTGCAAAAGACACTCTAAAGTTTAAGTCAGTTCAATGTATATTTCTTATTATGCCGAGAAGATATCTTACATTCTTTATATGTAGGACGAGGTGTTGACAGTTGCGCCTTTAATAATTATTTTCATTGAAGAATAGTAATATCATATCAGATGTTATAATATCTAATCAAGCTCTCGAATCCGAATTATAACATTTGGACGAGTTATAATGCACGAAGTCGAGTTATAAGGTGTGATACCGATTATGACTTTTTAATTGGGTTATAACTTATAAGAGCCATATCACATAGTCTATAAATATCATCAATGGTTCAACAATATTTTTAAAGTGTTTTTCAAATAACTTTTTATAATCATAATGCTAAATTGATTCAATACACTATTTTATGAATATTTTTTACGTATTTAAATTATTTAACTTGTTACTGCTTTTTCTGGTCACTTCTTCCACATTCACCAAACAATCATTAGTCATTTGGATCATTGGATGTAACTTGCGTGCGCTCCGTCCTCTTCCTTAATCCTTACACTTGATGATAGTCTTCCGGGGTTAAAACTTAAAATAGAAAGTTTAAACAAAATTAAATGATAAATTTAAAAACATAAAATCTTTGCATCGATTAAAATTATAAAGTCAGTCTAATTTAATCAGTATTTTGAGAATTGAACCGAAAACTAAAAGTTGGTCTGATTAACGACCAAAAATCGATCACCAAATTAATTCGGTTAAAAAATTAATCAGCAGTAAATTAATTAAAAAATAAAAAATTAGTCTAACAACTAGTTAATTGATTAAACAGATTCAATTTTTTAATAGTTAATTAATTTAAAATAATAAAATATAAAAAATTTAAAAAATATATATTTTAAATTTTTAAACTTTTAATTTTATTGGTTTGATACTTTGATTACTTGTTTGATTTTAAAATTTTGATCTTAATATAATTTTTATAATCGTTAATTTATTAAAAATTAAATTAAGATTTTAATTTTTTTTATATTTTTGTTAATAATTAGTATTTATGTTTTTTCAAATTTTATAACATAAAAATTTATGTATAGTTATTTATATAAAATTAATAATTAAAAATTCTTAAATAAAAATTTAACTAAATATATTAAATTATTTAATAATTTTTAACTATTAATCTTAGATGAAAATAATTAAATTTTTATATTTTATAAATAAATTAAAAATTAAAACAATGGTTAACTGAAAATTGAGTAGTATCATAGCATGAGCTGTGGGGCCAATCCAACGTCACAAAGGCGCATGGGGCACAACACAAGTCAATAAGAAAATAGGGATTTAATGTCGCATTCGGGGTAGTTGGGTAGGGGCTGGATTCCAAATTCCAAGCATATACTTTAGTCAAATGAAAGGAAACAAAACAACAAACAAATTCAAATAAAAATAGTAGTAGCATTGACTAGTGACTACTGACTGTACTAGTGTGCGCTTAGGATGCTTCTTTCAATTATTTCACAACTTAGAAATACCCATAAACTTATGAGTTGAAGAAGAGGACAAGAGGGACGGGACTAAATTCATTAATCCACTACTGATTAGAAGAAAATCCCAAAGCTACACAGTTAATAGTAAAAGATTAGATATGTGTTAATTTTATGGATAAATCACAAAAAATACACCTAAATTATTTTGGTATTAATAAAAATGCTTTTGTATTTTATTATTAACAAAAATATTTTAAAAATTATTTAAAAATATAATAAAAATATCTAAAATTTTTTTATAAGCGATAAGAAGCTTTTATATTTGACAAACTACTTATGCATTTAATTCAAAATTTTATAGAAATATTTAGATAACTATTTAAAAAATACACACAAAATAGATAAAAAATTTATTTCTAATTTTTTTTAATAAAAGTATTATTGGTTATTGATAAAAACCAATATACCTGGAAAAAAAATCAAATTATAAAGATAAAAATATCTCATTTTTTTAATCATATTTGCAAAAATTACATCAAAATTTAATTGTTACATATTTTTTAAAAATACATATTTAATGTTAGACATTTTTGTCGTATTTTTAAATAATTTTAGAACATTTTTATCAATAACAAATTTGGGAATATTTTTGTTAACACCAAAATAATTCGGATACATTTTTGGTGGTTTACCCTAATTTTATACTCGAAACGTCAAATGTTTTAAATTAATTTTTAAAATATTTAAATATGAGTCAAATTAATTCTTTTTTATCAATTTGTTTTGCTAATTTTCTGGTGTCATTATTGAAGAGACTTCCACGATAAACTTTGCGTTTTTATGTTTAGGTTTTAATATCTAGAAGTAGCACACACCCCATTTATAGAAGAAGAACAATGATAAAAAATTTATGATCAAATTATTGTTGTACATAAAATGTCAAAATACACATCAAGTAATTTATCAAGCATTATATTTCATGGGTAAATTAAGATTCATAAGATGTACTATTATTTCAGAATCAAAATATTGATTTATATTTTACAAAATTTTGAAGAGTTATAATTCATGATTTAATCTTTACAGGATATCAAAAAAATAAAGGGACACGATTGAATAAGACTTAGAGACAATTTAGGTTAAAAATAAAGAGTGTACAAAAATGATAACACATGAAAGATAAAAGAAATGTAACACGATGATTGTGAGATTGTGTAAAATTCAACCATTTTTCAATCATCAGTCTTCTTATTTATAGATAAGTCCGTCCAATGCATGTTTGAAACATGTCAATGGTTATTTGGTTCTGTGAATGATTTCTCTAATTGTTTTATTTCATTTAAATTTTGAATATGTTTGATACTAAACCCACTTAATTGACTCTTTCGACCTTTTTAGAGCATATAAGAGAACCACAAAAATTTTTAAGTAATTTTTGACACAATTTTTATTTCACAGGGATGCTAAAACTTCAATTTGCTTATTAGAGTCATTTCTTGGACTGAATTACAAAATATTTGATTGTCAAAAAATAATTTGGTATATTTTGTGAAAATACTATTAAATGATGATATACAGTATAAATTATTTTATGATATATTATCATTTAATTGATGAAATAATTAATTTAATTCTCTATTATATTTTTTAAAAATTAATTTAAAATATCTAATTTTTTTAGAATTAAATTTAGTGATGATGACTAAAGAAAGTATATCTTGAATTCTTGACCATTAATCATTTAGCTAATATGGTCAAAGAAAGTGTTTAAAAGGTCATATGTACAAGTATGTCATCTCAAGGAGTTAAATGGGAGGAGATTATTTTTTTATTTAAAGAAATAAAGTATGATTTTTTACTATATAAACAAAATAAAAAATATAAAAAATATTAAAAGAATAAAAAATTATAATTTACATCCTCAATTGAAAAAAAAATTAAAGAATTCATTTTTTGGATACTAGAGGTAATAAGGCGATAAAGGTTGAAAAGTAAAAGTAGTCCAATTGAAAATTCAAACTTTCAAAGACGTCCAATAGTGGGGGGCAAGTGGGCAACTGGCCAAGTATGATGTGAATGCCAAATGCCAATACGGCTTCCTTTCCTTTTCAAGATTCCTGTATTTATAGTTTAGTAATTAATTTTTTTAGTGTATTTATGCCGTGATAATTATAATAATTATGATATTTTAAAAATATTATAAGAATTAAAAGAATTTTTTTATTAAAATATAAAAATTAATTTTAATAATAGTTTATAATTCTTATAATTACCATAAATACAGATATAGTAGCATTCACCTTTTAACAGATAGACAATGCACAAAAATGTGAGTGTCTTTTATGATCTCAAAATAAAAACAAATTATGAAATTATCGATGCTTATTGCAAAGAAGGTAAATCTCTTTTGTTCATCCAGATTCCTTTTCGGAGAAAGCATTAGAGAAGGGACATCCTATATATCTTCATCTAAGGCTTTCACCTGTGACGTTGATAAATACAAAGTTTTAACAAGTTAAATTTAGACATGTTAATAATAAAAAATAAACTAAATTTTATTTGAGATATATTTATTTATTTGTTTATAAAGTTCATTTTTTTTTTAACTTTACCAGGTACGGCCAATTCTGAAAGAGTAGGTAAGATATCACAATAATAAGTTAAGGAGAGCAAAATTTTACACGAATCAGTCAAAACAGAAACTGTTTCATGAATTCATCAATGCACGTTTATATGTAGTTCGAACCAGTTAAATTCGAACTCCATTTTTACATGATTCGAATCAGCTGAGTTCGAATTATACACAAACACACCCACACACTAATTCGAATATACCTGATTCGAATTACACATAGTAATTCGAATCAGGGTGATTCGAACTACACCCACGCACGCGTTTTCAAGTAATTCGAATTTGACTGATTCGAATTATTCATGGTATAATTCGAATTATGCTGTTAAAAATTAATAATTTAAAAATTAAAAAATATATATTTTATTTCATACATTAAAAAAAAGCTAACAAAATATTTAATTACGAGACTTCTTTAAAATATTAATGAGCTATCAATTCGAATTTCATACAATACTTTTCTGTCCATTTTTAATAGCTCATGAATATTTTTTAATAAATTTTTTTAATAAATTTATTTAAATTATACAACAAAAAATATTTTTCCTATGCAAAACAATTTTAAAAAAATGGCTTAAAAAATGTTAGGAGTACTATAAAAATTTGTAATGTTCTAATAACTTAGGTAAATACATGCATGTACTCAAATTTTAAATAAAATACTCTACATAGTCAATAATAATTTAGAAATGAAAGAAAATATTTTATTCCATACAAAATAATTAAAAAATATATTTTATTCTAATACAAAATAATTTTAAAAAAATGGCTTAAAAGATGTTATGAGTACTATAAAAGTTTGTAATATTCTAGTGATTTAGGTAAATATATGATAAAAATAATTTTTCTTTAATTTCTAAATTATTATTGACTATGTAGAGTATTTCTTTAATGTCTTAAGTCGTTAGGATATTACAAATTTTTATAGTACTCCTAATATCTTTTAAACTTTTTTTTTAAAATTATTTTGCATAGAATAAAATATTTTTTTGTGGTATAATTTAAATAAATTTATTAAAAAAATATTCATGAGCTATCAAGAATGGGCAAAAGAGTATTGTATAGAATTCAAATTGCTCACCATATAATTTGAATCAGAGTGATTCGATATCAAGAATGGGCAGAAGAGTATTGTATAGAATTCAAATTGCTCACCATATAATTTGAATCAGAACTTCCCCATGCGTAATTCGAATCATGTAATATCTCACCATATAATTTAAATAATTTTATTAAAAAATGATTTATAGCCATCAAATAGTAGATAAAAATGAGGAATGCTACGCCCAGCAACTTTTATGATTTATAGCCATCAAATAGCCATCAATAATGATTTTAATAGTATGAGATTGGTGTGATATTTTATCCAATAGCTCTATGAGTATTTAGTGTGCGTGAATTTATAATGTTATAATACCTAAAATTAAGTGATGTTTAACTCATCTTAAAAAAAAGACAACCAGTTATGAATTTAGTAATCTTTTCTCTACAAAAAAGTTACAAATAATCTTTTTTAAAATAATTCTAAATAAAATTTCACTTCTACTCATGAGAAATTTTGAAATTTCTCTATTTTATCTTTTGTTTTTAACCTGAATTATTGACCCAGTTTGAAAAATTATAAAGAAAAATCCAGTCAACGATATTCAACTAAAATTCCATTTTCCCTTCTCAATTTAGTGCAGAAAAGAAGGTAAAAGCTACATAACTATTTTAATAGCAAGATAAGATTAAGAAAAGAGCAATGAATTGAAGTCACGCCACATAACCAATCAATAAGCAAAAGTCAATACATAAAATAAATAAATAAATAAAAAAGAACTCATGATTGTTCCACTATGCCTCTATTTTGGCATTCTATAGCTGCCTCAATCTCAAAAGCCTATTTTATATATAAATTAGTTTTCATTAATTACCATCTAATTCTAATATTATTAACCCTCTCATTACAGCACAAACTCTCACACATTACAACTAATAATGTAGGGAACACACAGTCATTACTAATCATCACACATGATAACACATTCCATTCCCACTATTATAAACCCACATACACTTTTCTTGCAATCCAAGCTTTTTCCTTCTATCTCTCATTTTTAATATAAACAACAAAGAAAGAAGTGACAAAGAAGAAGAAGAAGAAGAAGAATGGCATCGGTTTGCATAGCGAACTGCATCAACGACGCGCGTGTTCCGATGAGAGCAACCTATGTCAACCTCTACAAGTGGCCGGAATCGGATGCAGAGTTTGTGAGATCAGTGAGCAGCAATGGAAGAAAGGGTGCTGCTGCTTCTTCTTCTTCTTCTTCTTCTTCTTCTTCTTCTTCTTCTTCCTCGCAAGTGCGACACGGACACCCGAGGGTGGTGGACAGCATCTCATGCAGGCAGATATACCTGAGGAGCTACAAGTTTTCGAGGGAAGAAGACAATCAAGAAGAGAGTTCGCAGAAATGCTTTGGAAAGAAGGCGAACGCGACGAAGAAGAAGAAGAAACAGAAGAAGGAGTTGTATAAAGATGAGTGTGATGAAAAGAGGAAGAAGTGTTTGGTTTGGAAGAAGGCTAAGGACATTTCTTGCTCTGCTCTGTTTAAGATTTTTCAAAGGTGCTTGTCTTGCTCTGCTAGTGTAGATGTTATGGATGCAAAATCTTGAATTTCTTTTCTCATTTTTTATTAATTCGCTTTGGTCCTCTTCAACTGGGTTTTGCGTTCTAATTATTATTATTATTATTATTATTATTAAATTTTTGGGTTATAAATATCTATGTATGTATTTATGATCTAGAGATAAGGAGTTCTATGTTATTAATCAAATTTCGGTTTCAAGTGTGGATGTAAGGGATGCAATGTACGGAACTATAATAATCATGGTAAAATGAGGATCTCTTTGTATATTAAAGATTTAAAGTATGCTTCCCATTTGGAGTGAAGTAATATTATTTGGGTAAATATATATTGGACTTGTTTTCTTCTTATTAATTACCTGTTACATTATGTAAAAAACTTCTTAATCCTAATTAAGTTCCTTTGCTTTTCTTCTAAGAGGTGCTTTAATTTGGCTTTAATAAATATTTAATATTAATGGGGCTGGATACACAAAATCTGCACCAAGTGTACCTCTTCTACGTAGAAGACAAATGTTAGTATATCTTATCTTATAAATGAATATATATTAAAAAATGGCGATGAATTCAATCCAAGAACTTGTTTTGATTTCGATTCTACTTTCCTGCCATGGCAAGATCGGCACGCATATGTTATTTTCCTTATTGCAGAAATGGCCAAAAGGGGAGTCCATATATATGCTATGGTTAATGATTAATATGAATTTTACGGCAAAATACTAAATCTTCCAAACTTATATTTTTCTTTGAATAAAACTACACAAATGACAAACGTAAGTTATTTTTCGATGAATACTTTTTTTTTCCCTCCCTATACAATCAATCAGCAGCTTTTCCGCACACAGTAATAAAACAGAAATATCACAAATAAAAAAAGATTTATATGTCCCTGTATCATATTGTGACTTATATCAATGTGTTTTTGTATTGTACTTAATTATTCTGGTCCACACTAAAATACTGAATGAGAGAACAAAACCAAAAAAACAAATTGAGACCAAGGATTCGGAGAAAAACTGATAATGTGAAATCACTATATTATTTCATCACTTAAGACTTAAGAGAGATCCTTAACTATTTTAGAAATTAAACTATTTTTCTTTAATATTGTTGGATGAATATATTTATTTAGAAAAGGATGGCATGGCTTGCAATGAATACTTTCAGGTCTAAAACAATAATAAATATTACAGGGTAATGATCATCCTGTTAGCTAGATTTCAAGTATGGCAAACAAAAAAAAAAAAAAAGGGATGATTGAAAGTGTAACAAATAACAGTGTAAATAAATTGCACTGAAGTGGGTCTGCCAAAAAAAGAAGTGAGCGTGGATAGACAAGATGAATGAATTACAATCATATCATCCACCAAACTCCACATACATATGCCCCTTTCCTCAAACTTGTAGTTTACTTAAGCCACCTCATACAATCAACTAGGTTAAATAAGGCTTCCAATTATTGAACAAAAGAAGCCATAGATTTTGATTTTGATTTTACCTGTCACACAAAAGTAGGAGTGAAAATAGATTAGGTGACCTATTAGAAGTCTATGCTTGATTTGTATTCAGTTTATTGGCCTATATTACAAGATAGATTTATACTTAGATTTTCTGAAAGCTATTAAGATATAAATGAATATATAAATAATTTTGTCATAATTTAAAAAATTCATTCTGAAATTTGAATATTTTAAATGTTATAACTTATTATTAATAATTTTACATATTTTAAAAATTTAAATATTGCTAGAGACATTAAATTCAGTATATTGCATACTGTAATTTCCCTTTAAAACATATAACGATAGATTTTTTAACAGATTTTAAGTTAGACTAGATTTAACTTAATAATAAATTAGACTTAGCACTTAAAAAATAGTATATAATAAGGGAGAAGCCTAACCTACTTTTATTCTTACATAAAAGAAAAAAAGAAGAACATATAATATGACACATAACTAAGAAGATAAGGAATGTGACAAAGAGATTAAAATTTAAAGGAGAGTGACTTTCTCTTAATTTGTATGGTTAAATTATTTTTATTTGATTCTATGAAATTGAATAAACTTCAGTATTAAGGAAGTGTTATGTAAGGAATGAAAAGTAATTGTTAAATTGTTAATCATGTTTACATGGAGAACAATAGAGTATTGAGAACATCATTGTGGAGGATGTTAAAGGAATAAAACGTTAACAGGCTGCGTTTTTGGTGGTCGTGCTTGTGGTGGCTACGTGTTGATCAGCCAATAAAAATATGACACGTGTAGTAAAAGTTGGAGTGATTAATGTTTGTTTTATGTGTTAAATATGGTAATTTTTCCATTGTTATTATGGGAATTGGACTGTAAATAGAGAGATTTCCAAACCTTGCAATGTCAATTACTTGAATGGGTATCTTCGATTGAAGTGATAGTCGATCGGTGGTACATAGTAGCGTGATGAAAAATAGTTGTTGTTGGTACATTTGTCATCAAAATGGATTGACAGTATGTTGTTGAGTGGTTAGCATTGGGGATAATATTAGTTGTTTGGATACGGATGGATGAAGGAGCTAAATTTTGCCATAGTTGGTAGTTGGAGACGGAGCGGTAATGTAGGTCATTGGTCACCGAAATAGAATGCAAATTCCACTATAACAAGCAGAACTGATTGACGAAGCTGGGTTTGTTAATCGGCAGAGTCGACTGGTTGTTGTTGTCTTTGGTGCAACTCGAACTATCCGAAGGTAACGACGTTGGCATAGTTAAATCCTTTGATTTGGTTGCATAACCACGTTGTCTTTGTGTGGCTTCTCTCTATCAATCCTCTCATAAAGTTTTTTATGTGCAATCCTTGTCTATTGCAAAAGAAAATTTTTTTTACAACATTACCTTCATCATCTTTTTCCGAAATTTTTTTTGAACTACAAACCCAGTAACCCATGCAATTTTATATACCTTGCATATGCTTCCTCAACAGAATTGAACTCTACCAGAGCCAATTCCTACCCAGTTATCCTTGTCTCACAGCAGTTAAACATATTTGCGTCTTTATCTAACTACATTGTAGTCAGACTAGATTTCTTTGATTTTCCATTTTCCACTGTCTAATCAGTTTTTTCAGTATCTAATGATGTCATATTCACTTTCTCTATTTGCCACGACTCAGCTCCTAATGTCTCAGCTTCGTCAGCCTCTGACCCCATGCTCCATCTGTTGGTCCACTACGCAGAAAATTCTAAGCTACCTTTCGAATTGCTCTCCATCTCACACCATCCAATACCTAAATATACCATAACAATCATGAACAAATATTATTACAATCTTACTATTAAGTTTCTAACTACTGACATTACATCCTCAACTTTCCACAATCTTCTGAAACAAAATGCAGGGACGATATAAATAAAAAACACAAAATCGATAAAACCCTCTTACCTGTATAAGTTGCTCTGTATTCGCCAGTCGCTGCTAGCCTACCTCGGACATCTATCTTCTTCGATGACAAGTACCCACTGAGAGTTAGCACTTTGGCAGCTTCATGCAATCTCCACGGCAATTTTCCATCAATTTTTCACTATTCCATTTCCTCTCCATTACAAACAATACGATGTGAATGCCTAATGCCTGTTACAATGTGCCATCCTCCCAAACCCAAAAAATCTTCAGTTATATCTCATCAGCCATCGATTCTGTGCTAACATTTGTTTTTCTCTTATTTTCTAGCAAAAAAAATTTACTTCATTCTAATCACCATCTAAAATTTTTATCCTCATTGTTAGCTTTTTTTTACTGCGTTTAAGACCAACTAACTAAAAGTTAAAAACTCTTTAGGTAATGCAGGCTGTTGAGTTTGAAAAACTAATATCTAATTTGATGATAAAATATTATTAAATTATTAAATTGTTATTTGCTTCCAATAGGTTGTTTAATGTGTTTGTTAGTGTGCAGATTTCATATTGTGTCAAAAGGCAATATGAGCCCCACTTGTTATTAATCAAGCCATGTGCAAAATTAATATAAGTGGGTGTACTTTGAAATAAAAGAAATCTAAATTGGCCCAAATCACAAGTCCAAATGGATCATTAAAGAAAATTCAGCCTTGGGCAAAATTAATTCAAATATAAGTGGCTGAATTTTGAGATTGAGTTAACCCCAAATCAGAAGCCCATAAACCAAAGTTGATAAATCAAAGAATGAAGTCCAAGGATCTCAAGCATGCTTCGTTACCCATTTACCTTGGTGGAATCCAAATTCTAATTAAAAGCATGCTTTCCACGGATGCCATTCTCTATGGGTGATGGAATTCAAATTTAATTAAGTGCCTTGGTAACATGAGAGAGAAATGATACATTGATTTGATTGCTTTTAATGATCTACACGTTACAAGGCATGGGAAAGGGAAGTGGGTTTTTAATTGAATGTAATTGATTTTAATTTCCTTCTTTATTTTCTTTGAAAGCTTTTTCACTCTTCTCCCTCTTCTCTCTCTTTGCATTCGGTCACCTCACTGTCAGAGAAGAAGATGGCAAAAGCAAGCTATCAGAAGAAGAAAGAAGAAGCTAGGCATAAGAAAGAAGCCATTGTGATGATGGCATTAGCAAAAAGAAGATCTACAGTAGGGTGTGGCTGAGATCTTTGCCACTTATGGTAGGAAGTGGTGAGGAAGTCTCAAGATCTCCATACCTAAAAATGGAAGAGATCCAACTCGGTCAGAGAAGAAGATCCGAGAGGCATGGCTCGTCTCTACTTTTGATCAACCATCACAGAAGATAGCTACTGTAGCTACATGAAGGAAGAGGCAGAAGATAGAGCAGATGGAGCTGTCAAGCATCAAGGACTCATAAAGGGTCAGGAATCCTTCTTGGAGAGTAAGTCAAGATGGAAGGTCCGGATTGATGAAGCTTGGTGAGAAGGGATAAAGCAGAAGTAATTGCATGTTGGATTTTACATTCAGTTCTCTCGCTTCTTTCTCTGGCCGAACCGGTTTTGTTTGAAGAAGAAGAAGATTAGCTCAGCTCAACCGTTTCAAACTTGGAGGCTTCCCCTTCTATAATAAGGGTGGACAGCCAAGGCTTGAAGTAAGGAGAGAAAGTGAAAGCACAGAGTTCTCATAGCTACCCAAACTAACAGAAGTTCTTCTCCTTTAATGTTTTTCATGTTGTATTTTTCTGTTTAGTTTTGTCTGTCTTGAGTCTCATGGAAAAAGACAAACAGTGAGGTTTGTATGAAAAAGCCATAGAGCAAAAAAGGCAGAGTATACAAAATTAAAACAAAAAGCCATAGATGTCCTAGAGGTCCTTTGTACATCTGTGTTGTGTTTCATGATTCTGTGGGAATCCCCTTGCAAGTTGGGTTAGCACTTAGCAGTTGAAAGCTTGGTAGGTGACCAAGTCAAGTTCAGGATTGGGGATAGATTATGGACTTGTCCCGGATAGGAAGGGTAGTTTCTAGGGAGAATTGGTGTTTGTAATCTGTTTGATTATAGTAAAATTCCATCATTATTGTGATGGAGACTGGATGTAGGCTGCACTGCACTTAGCAGCTGAACCAGGATACTTCTGGTGTGACTCTCTCTCTCTCTTCTACTCAATTTCTGGTTCTGTTCGTAGGAGACAAAAATGAAAAATATCTCCTCATTGGTTACGAGACAAAAAGAAAATGTCTATTGACTAGTGACGAGACAAAAAGTAGAAATATCTCCTAAAGTATTTTAAAAAGGCAGTAAGTGTTATACAGCAAAAAAGGGGCTAAGATTCAACCACCTTCTCTTAGCCACTGATAAACCATCACAGGCGTCAACAAACAATTGGATGGCTCCTTGTAGCCATTATAGCCACGACAAAACTATGGCCACCATAGAATGCACCTATAGAAACCTTCATATTATTTTATTTTGAGTAAAACCCTGCTCCGCTCTTGACCATTGCTCTAACCGACAACCCACCCCTTATTGATTAGAAAATAAAAGTGCGGCTCCTAACCACTAACTCTGTTAGTCCTTCTGCCCCCTCTATTAAAATTTGTGTCTAGAACTAACAGATATTGCTACGTGTAATATTAATCCATTACCTGTCAAGCGACCATTCAAAGGGACAAAGACCTTTCTATCGAGTCAACAATATGCTACCGTTTTAGAGATGACAAAAATGGTTCATAGCCCTCAAAATCCTTTATATTACCATCACTCTCCTCTCTTCTCACTCACAATTACAGAAAAACCCTAAGCTTTCCACACTTTACGCTAGAAATCTGACAACGAGGGAGACAATAACAAAGGTAATGACGGCAACGCGACAAGGTAGTGATGGTACAGTGACATCGTGGTGACGACTTGGTAGCCCAAGGTATGCTTTAATATCTCTTTTTTGTTTGACTTTCATTTGTTTATGTCGAGTGATTTGTTTGACTTGCATTTGCTTATGAGAGGGGGTAGTGGTCCTAGATTATGGCCCTCCATTGGATCTGGTGTAGTGACTTTGTTGCATGTTATGTTTTAGGGCTTAGAAAAAAAAAACATAAATTATAATTTATTATTTGTTATTAGTAAGTTATTAGTTATTGTTAGTTAATTTTCCAAAATTAATGTTGCTTTTTATGATTATTTATAATTAATTTGAACGATTTCATTGAACGGTTGCAAATGTCTTATGATATTGTTCCTATATTCCACCATGAAGGATGGTTTGAAAGAGATGGGAATAGGTATCTAAACTACTATAATAAAAAGTACACAAGTTCTCTAAGCTAGATATAGATTTAGTTAATCATAAGGACTTGGTTTAGTTGTTTATAGGTCTGCGTTATGAAGAATACAAGGAGATGTATTAGTTGGATTCAAGTGCATATGATATATAGTCTGGTCTGTTCGTCTTAAGGGTAACAAAGACACTAATGAAACGTGTGACAAGAAAATGGCTAATATGGAGATTGATGATCTATACATCTATTTTGATCATACTGTTAACAAACCAGTTTTGCTTGAAGAAGTTGTTGATCCATCAAGTGATTGATCAAGTGATAATGGTTATGTTGATGACGAAGCTTAGAAACCTCTTCCCCTAGCTTTGAATTTGAAGATATTAGTAACTGTGAGATTTTGGGTGATAATTCTGAAAGGAGAGATACTAAGAAGAAAAAAAAAGATTACTATGACACCTAAGAAAAAATCTGTCACTCCTAAGAAGAAGAAAAATGAGACACCTAAGTAGAAGATTTTGACACCAAGGAAGAGAAGTTCTAAGCCATTTGGAGTTAATGATGAAGTAGTTAGTGTGTCAACCTCAACATTTTGCTTCTTTTTTTTTTTTTCAAACGATTTGGTACATATGTTAGTATTACACCTTTCTAACCAGTTATTGTATAATTCACTTACATAACATCCATTTAAAAAGAGTTCTTTCTTTTCTCTTGCTTGTTCCTTTCTCAAAATGCCCATAATCTCTATTGTTCACAAATTTTCAATTTTATCTGCATTTTAACCTTTTCTTGCTCAGGCATGTGATAAACCCCAATTTTGTGGTTTATCTTGTGCTTAATTTGGGAGATTTTATCAACTTTTCTCACATTTATTCAATGAAATAGCATGGTTTTGTAATCCTCCCTAAATTTGTGCTTAAGTGTGAAAACATGCTTTTTAGGCCCAAAAATTGATAAATTTAATTCACTTTAATTCCATTCGATGCTTTGATATGTTTGTTAAGTGATTTTAGGATTAGAAAGCAAAGATTGGATGGAAGAAGTGAAGAGAAAAGCATGCAAGTGGGAGAACTCATGAAGAAAAGAAGGAATTGCAAAGCTGTCAATCCTGATCTCTTTGTACTTAATTGGTCATAACTTGAGCTACAGAGGTCTAAATAAGGCGGTTCTAGTTGCGTTGGAAAGCTAACATTTAGGACTTCAAAATGATATAAAATTTACCATGTTTGCCTTGCAGTTAAGTGATGTGCACACATCACCCATGCGTGCGCATCGCAGATCAGCGTGGGTCATTTTAGGGAAAACGTGGCCAGTGATTTCTGAAGCATTTTGGGCCCAATCCAACTCATTTCTGATGCTATTGAACCCAAGGATTGAAGGGGGATGAACCGAAGGAGTGATAGTTGAGTTTTCATAATAGTTTAGATGTAGCTTTCTAGAGAGAGAGGCTCTCTCCTCTCTCTAGATTATGGTTCTTAGTTTACTCCTTTTTAGATCTAGATCTCTTTCTCCTTCTCCTTCTATTTAGTTTTCCTTTACATTTTTATTGTTCTAGCACTTTAGTTCATTCTACTTCTCTTATTAATTCCTCTATTTTGTCAATTTTAGTTTATGAACTCTCTTGTTGATTTTCATTTCTTTTTAATGCGATTTATGACTTACATGTCTTTTGATGTTTGCTTTAACTTCTATTGTTGATTTCTTGCTTTGATTAGTTATAGCTTCCTTTAATTCTTACAATTTATGATGTTTACTTTTATTGCCCTCTATGTGTTTGATGAAATGTCTCCTTTAGTTATGAGTTATATTTTTCTCCTCTTGGCTTTGGTTAAGTAATTGGAGACTCTTGAGTTATCAAACTCTTTTGTTGATTGATAATTGGAAGTTGCTAGTTGACTTGAATTTCACTAAAGCTAGTCTTTCACTATGATTTGACTAGGACTTGTGGATTCAAGTTGATTATATCCACTTGACTTTCCTTCATAGTTAGAGGTTAACTAAGTGGAGCAATGGACAATTCTTGTCACAACTGATGATGATAATGAAGATAGGACTTCTAATTCTCATTCCTTGCTAAGAGCTTTCTTAGTTATTAGCCTATTTCTCTTGTTATTTACATTCCTTGTCTCTTATTACAAAAACTCCAAAACATTCCTTCATAGCCAATAACAAAACACTTTATTGTAATTCCTAGGGAGAATGACCCGGGATTAATACTCTCGGTTATTTTATTGGGGTTGAACTAGTGAAACCATATTTTGTTTAATGTGAGGATTATTTGTTGGTTTAGAAACTATACTTGCAACGAGAATTCATTGAGGAATTCTAAACCACAAAAAATCCGTTCATCAACATGCTATTTATGGAATATTATATTAAGTGGTGCAATCACCAAAAAGATTAGATGGTGCAATTTGTGTAACCTTATTTTGGGCAACATGAAAGTAATGTAATTCTATATAAAATGTATAATTAATTATATATCAAAGGTTAAAATGAACAAAATTTGAAATTAAGAACTTTTTTTTTTTGAAAGAAAGAGCTCAACACTCAAAGTGGAGCATACAAAGACAAAGACAAGAATGATAGAAAGACAAAACAACTTTTATATCATCTCTGGCATAGCCATCAATAATATGAATTATTTACCACACCATTTCGTAGCACATAAAAGCGACTGAGTCGCACAATCTACAACGCCTGTTCTCATGCTCTGAAATATGACATCATTCCTGTTTAACCAAATGTTCCATATAACTAAGAAGAACCCAACTAACCAATACTTGCATAGCTCTTTTTTCATAGGCATGGATCTCCAACTCTCAAAGTGATCTTTCAAGGTGCCGGGAGTAGTCCACACCTGACCAACTTTTGTGATCCATGCACACCACACCTGCCAAGAGTATTCACAAGTGCTGAACGTTTTTGGTGCATGAAACTGCAAGACACTTTGTGTGACAATTCCACACAACTAACTAGCAAGTGCACTTGGTCGTCCAAGTAATACCTTACGTGAGTAAAGGTCGATTCCATGGAGATTGCCAGCTTGAAGCAAGCTATGGATATCCTGTAAATCTTATTCAGGAGATTCAAATGATATGAATGATTTTATTTATGAAAAGTAAATAACATGAAATGAATGATACTTGTGATTCAGTAATGAGGAACAGGTTGAGGTTCCAGAGATGCTCTGTCGTCTGAATCTCTGCTTTCCTACTGTCTTCTTCTCCAAACACGCATGGCTTCTTCTATGGCCGGCTGTATGTTGGTGAATCACCGTTGTCAATGGCTACCATCCTTCCTCTCAGTGAAAATGGTCCAGGCACGGCTTCTGTACGGCTAATCATCTGTCGGATCTCTCGTCTCGGATGAAAAATACCAAGCACAGCTACCGCACGGCTAATCATCTGTCGGTTCTCACTCGTGTCAGAATAAGACCTCTCTGTCCTTTTGCACACTGTCACTGCGCCCAAATATTTGTGAGTTTGAAGCTCGTTTGTTCTAGTCTTCACCATGAAGGTTCTGATCTCATGGGTTTGAATGCTCTGTTGTCAGGAGATGCAAGTCAAACTTGTGGATTAGAAACCCAAGAGATACGCACTCAAGCTGTCGCCCAATGACTACGTTGAGCTCAAATAGAACGGGAGTGGTTGTCAAGCACGCGTTCATAAATTTGAGAATGATGATGAATGTCATGGATCATCACATTCTTTATATTGAAGTACGAGTGAGTATCTTAGAACAGAATCAAGCGTGATCGAATAGAAAACAATAGTAATCACATTAATCCATTGAGACACAGCAGAGCTCCTCAACCCCACCTATGGGGTTTAGAGACTCATGCCATAGAAGATAGAATATGATATTTAAAATGTCATCCCCCTCAAAATGAATCTCTAAAAGTAGTTTTTATACTAAACTAGTAACTTAGGTTTACAGAAAATGAGTAACTAAGTGCAGATAGTGCAGAAATCCACTTTCGGGGCCCACTTGGTGAGTGTTTGGGCTGAGCTTTGAAGATTTCACGTGCATAGGCCATTCTTGGAGTTAAACGCCAACTTGGAAGCCAGTTTGGGCGTTCAACTCCAGTTTTGGTGCCAGTTCCGGCGTTTTACGCCAGAAAAGGGTCACTAGCTGGCGTTTAACGCCAGTTTGGGCCATCAAATCTCGGGCAAAGTATGGACTATTATACATTTCTGAAAAGCCCAAGATGTTAGCCTTCCAGCCCAATTGAGAACACGCCAATTGGACTTCTTTAGCTCCAGAAAAACGCGTTTGAGTGCAGGGAGGTCAGAATCCAACAACATCTGTAGTCCTTTCTCAGCCTCTGAGTAAGATTTTTGCTCAGGTCCCTCAATTTCAGCCAGAAAATACCTGAAATTACAGAAAAACCCACAAACTCATAGTAAATTTCAGAAATGTAATTTTTGCATAAAAACTAATAAAAATATACTAAAAATTAACTAAAACATACTAAAAACTATATAAAAATAATGCCAAAAAGGGTATAAAATATCCGCTCATCACAACACCAAACTTAAATTGTTGCTTGTCCTCAAGCAACCAAAAATAAAATAGGATAAAAAGAAGAGAATATACAATAAATTTCAAAATTATCAATGAAGCTTAGTCTCAATTAGATGAGCGGGACTAGTAGCTTTTTGCTTCTGAATAGTTTTGGCATCTCACTCTCCATTGGAGTTCAGAATTGTTGGCCTCTTTAGGAACTCAGAAATTCAGATAATGTTATTGATTTTCCTAGTTAAGTTCTTTTTTATTCTTGAACACAACTACTTTATGAGTCTTGGCCGTGACCCTTAGCATTTTGTTTTCCAGTATTACCACTGGATATATAAATGCCACGGACACATAACTGGGTGAACCTTTTCAGATTGTGACTCAGCTTTGCTAGAGTCTCCAGTTAGAGGTACCTAGAGTTCCTAAGCACACTCTTTTTCTTTGGATCACGACTTTTACCACTCAGTCTCAAGCTTTTCACTTAGACCTTCATGACACAAGCACATGGTTAGGGACAGCTTGATTTAGCCGCTTAGGCCAGGATTTTATTCCTTTGGGCCCTCCTATCCATTAATGCTCAAAGCCTTGGATCCTTTTACCTTTGCCTTTTGGTTTAAAGGGTTATTGGCTTTTTGCTCTTGCCTTTTGGTTTAAAGAGCTATTGGCTTTTTCTGCTTGCTTTTTCTTTTTCTTTTTCTTTTTTTTTTATTTTTCACATTTTTTTTGCAAGCTTTTGCTTTTTCACTATTTTTTCTTGCTTCAAGAATCAATTTTATGATTTTTCAGATCACCAATAACATGTCTCCTTTTTCATTATTCTTTCAAGAGCCAACTTTTCTTAATTCTAATTTCAAATATGCACTGTTTAAGCATACATTCAAAAAACAAAAAGTATTGGCACCACATCAAAATAATTAAACTAATTTCAAGATAAAATTCAAAATTCATGTACTTCTTTTTCTTTTGCAAATAAAAATATTTTTCATTTAAGAAAGGTGAGAGATTCATGGAATCATTCATAGCTTTTTGACATAGACTCTAAACACTAATGATCATGTAATAAAAACAAGACTTAGACAGAAAATAAACATAAAAACAGACAAATAACAATAAAAGTAAGGAAATTAAGGAGCGGGTCCACCTTAGTGACGGCGGCTACTTCTTCCTCTTGATGGTCCAATGGAGTGCTTGAGCTCCTCTAGTTTGCTCCATCCTCTTTCTTAGTGATGGGCTTTGGTGATGAATTTCTCCATCTCCCAAGGTTCGAAGGTGGAAGCAATTGCCTTCCCTTTCCTCTTTCTAGAGGATTTTCCGACTTTGGGTGCCATAAGTGGTAATGGAAAGCAAAAAGCATAACTTTTCCACACCAAACTTAAAAGCTTTGCTCCTCCTCGAGCAAAATAAGATAGAAGGGAGTAGAAGAAGAATGAGGTAATTAATTTTGAAAAAAATGTTAATGTTAAAAAAATTAAAAGGATTTGAAAAGAATTTGAGAAGATATGTAAGTTTGGAAAAAGATATGGACAAGAATTAAAAAAAGAATTAAAAAGAATTGAAAGGATTATTAGTTTTTGAAAATAAAAATTAAAAGATGAACATTTGAAATATTTTTGATGCAAGAAAAATTATGAATTAAAACATGAAAAATTGAAAAAAATCGAATTGGAAACAAAATTACCTCCCCTCTGCTATTCTGGCGTTAAACGCCCAAAATGATAGCCACTCTGGTGTTTAACGCCCATCTGGTAGCCAATTTTGGCGTTTAACGCCCAGGCAGGTATCCTGGCGTGTTAAACGCCAGAATTTCTTTGTTACTAGGCTTTTTTTTCCTGAACGCCCAAAATGCCCCTTTACTGGCGTTTTGACGCCAGTGAGCTCTTTTTCTCTGTGATTCCTTTGCTTTATGTCCTGAACCTTCATTTCTCTGACTTATTCACTGAAATGCATTAACAAACATGAATAACAAAATTAAATAGACTCATATAATTGTTATAAACATCTAATTTTTTATAATGGCTGGGTTGCCTCCTAGCAAGCGCTTCTTTACTGTCTTTAGCTGGACTTTACTGAGCTTTTAATTTAGTCTCAGTTTTGAGCACTCTTGCTCAACATTGCCTTCAAGATAATGTTTGACTCTCTGTCCATTAACAATGAACTTTTTGTCAGAGTCAATATCCTGAAGCTCTATATATCCATATGGTGACACACTTGTAATCACATATGGTCCCTTCCACCGGGATTTCAATTTCCCAGGGAACAATCTGAGCCTAGAGTTAAACAGCAAAACCTTCTGTCCTGGCTCAAAGACTCTAGATGACAGCTTTCTGTCATGCAACCTTTTTGCTTTCTCCTTGTAAATTTTAGCATTTTCGAAAGCATTGAGTCTGAACTCCTCCAGCTCATTCAACTGGAGTAATCTTTTCTCTCCAGCTACCTTAGCATCAAGGTTTAGGAACCTGGTTGTCCATTAGGCCTTGTGTTCCAGTTCCACTGGCAGATGACAGGCTTTTCCATACACAAGCTGGTATGAAGAGGTCCCTATAGGAGTCTTGAATGCGGTTCTGTATGCCCACAGAGCATCATCCAGACATCTTGCCCAATCTCTTCTACGGGTACTTACAGTCCGTTCCAGGATTCATTTTAGTTCTCTATTTGAGACTTCAGCCTGCCCATTTGTCTGTGGATGATATAGAGTTGTCACTTTGTGGTTAATTCCATATCAGATCAGAGCAGAGTCAAGCTGTTTATTGTAGAAATGAGTGTCTCCATCACTGATCAGTACCCTAGGGACATCGAACCTGCTGAAGATATGTTTCTAGAGGAACTTCATCACTGTCTTAGTATCATTAGTGGGTGTTGCAATTGCCTCTACACATTTAGATACATAGTCTACTGCTACCAGAGTATAAGTGTTTGAATATGATGGTGGGAAAGGCACCATGAAGTCAATACCCCATACATCAAACAACTCAATCTCTAAGATCTCTTGCTGAGGCATGGCATAACCGTGAGGCAGATTATTAGCTCTCTGGCAACTGTCATAGTTACGTACAAACTCTCGAGAGTTTCTATAGAGAGTAGGCCAGTAGAAGCCACATTGGAGAACCTTTGTGGCTGTTCGCTCATCTCTGAAATGTCCTCCATATTGTGATCCATGGCAATGCCATAGGATCTTCTGTGCCTCTTCTCTAGGCACACATCTACGGATTATTCCGTCTGCACATCTCTTAAAGAGATATGGTTCATCCCACAAGTAGTACTTTGCATCAGAAACCAATTTTTTTGTTTGCTGCCTACTGTACTCTTTGGGTATGAATCTCACAGCTTTAAAGTTTGCAATGTCTGCAAACCACGGTACTTCCTAAATGGCAAAGAGTTGCTCATTCAGAAAGGTTTCAGAGATCTCAGTAGGAGGGAGGGACGCTCCTATTACTGGTTATATCCGGGACAGGTGATAAGCTACTTGGTTCTCTGTCCCTTTTCTGTCTCTTATTTCTATATCAAACTCTTGTAGAAGCAACACCCATCTTATGAGTCTGGGTTTTGAATCCTGCTTTGTGAGGAGATATTTTAGAGCAGCATGGTCAGTGTACATAATCACTTTTGATCCTACTAAATAAGATCTGAACTTGTCAATGGCATAAACCACTGCAAGCAACTCCTTTTCTGTGGTTGTGTAATTCTTCTGTGCGTCATTTAAAACATGGCTAGCATAATAAATGACACGAAGAAGCTTGTCATGCCTCTGTCCCAATACTGCACCAATGGCATGGTCACTGGAATCACACATTAGTTCGAATGGTAATGTCCAGTCTGGTGTAGAAATGACTGGTGCTGTGACCAGCTTAGCTTTCAGAGTCTCAAAGGCCTGCAAACACTCTGTGTCAAAGATAAATGGTGTATCAGCGGCTAGCAGATTGCTCAGAGGTTTTGCAATTTTTGAAAAATCCTTTATAAACCTCTTATATAATCCTGCATGCCCTAGAAAGCTTCTGATTGCCTTAACATTGGCAGGTGGTGGTAATTTTTCAATTACCTCTACCTTAGCTTGATCCACCTCTATTCCCTTGTTCGAAATTCTGTGCCCAAAGACAATTTCTTCAGTCACCATAAAGTGACATTTCTCCCATTTTAAAACCAGGTTAGTCTCTTGGCACCTTTTCAGAACAAGTGCTAGATGGTCAAGACAGGAGCTGAATGAGTCTCTAAATACTGAGAAGTCATCCATGAAGACTTCCAGAAATTTCTCTACCATATCAGAGAAGATAGAGAGCATGCACCTCTAAAAGGTTGCAGGTGCATTGCACAGACCAAATGGCATCCTTCTGTAGGCAAATACTTCAGATGGACATGTGAATGCTATTTTCTCTTGGTCCTAAGGATCTACTGCAATTTAGTTGTAACCTGAATAGCCATCCAAAAAACAGTAGTATTCATGACCTGCTAGCCTCTCTAGCATCTGGTCTATGAATGGTAAAGAAAAATGATCATTTCTGGTGGCTGTATTGAGCCTTCTGCAGTCAATACACATACGCCACCCTGTAACTGTTCTTGTAGGAACCAGTTCATTCTTTTCATTATGAACCACTGTCATGCCTCCCTTCTTGGGGACAAGTTGGACATGGCTCACCCAAGGGCTATTAGAAATAGGATAAATAATCCCAGCCTCTAGTAACTTAGTGACCTCTTTCTGCACCACCTCCTTTATGGCTGGATTCAGCCGCCTCTGTGGTTGAACCACTGACTTAGCATCATCCTCCAATAGGATCTTGTGCATGCACCTGGCTGGGCTAATGCCCTTAAGATCACTTATGAACCACCCAAGAGCTGTCTTGTGTGTCCTTAGCACCTGAATTAGTGTTTTCTCTTTCTGTAGCTCTAAAGTAGAGCTTATGATTACCGAAAAAGTGTCATCTTCTCCCAGAAATGCATATTTTAGGGATGGTGGTAGTGGTTTGAGCTCAGGTTTAGGAGGCTTCTCCTCTTCCTGAGGAGTTTTTAGAGGTTCTTCTGTTTTCTCTGGTTCCTCCAGATCAGGCTGAACATCTTTAAAAATGTCCTCTAGCTCTGATTCAAGACTCTTAGTCATATTGACCTCTTCCACCAGGGAGTCAATAATATCAACGCTCATGCAGTCTTTTGATGTGTCTGGATGCTGCATAGCCTTGACAGCATTCAACTTAAACTCATCCTCATTGACTCTCAGGGTTACCTCCCCTTTTTGGACATCAATAAGGGTTCGTCCAGTCGCTAGGAAAGGTCTTCCTAGAATGAGAGTTGCACTCTTGTGCTCCTCCATTTCCAGCACCACAAAGTCAGTGGGAAAGGCAAATGGCCCAACCTTGACAATCATGTCCTCAATTACGCCAGATGGAATTTTAATGGAGCCATCAGCAAGTTGGAGGCATATCCGAATTGGTTTGACTTCATCAGTAAAACCAAGCTTTTTGATAGTGGATGCAGGTATCAGGTTGATACTTGCCCCAAGATCACATAGAGCTGTCTTGGTACAAGCATCCTCTAATGTGCATGGTATCATAAAGCTTTCGGGACCTTTAAGCTTCTCTGGTAAGCTTTTCAGAATGACTGCACTGCATTCTTCAGTGAGGAAAACTTTTTCAGTTTCTCTCCAATCCTTCTTATGACTTAAGATCTCTTTCATGAACTTAGCATAAGAGGGTATTTGCTCAAGTGCCTCTGCAAACGAAATATTTATTTCAAGAGTCCTGAGATAGTCTGCAAAGCGGGCAAATTGTTTATCCTGTTCTGCTTGGCGGAGTTTCTGAGGATAAGGCATCTTGGCTTTATATTCTTCAACCTTAGTTGCTGCAGGTTTATTTCCTACAAAAGTGGTTGGAGATGCTTGCTTAAGGGGGTTGTTATCAGCACTTGCAGGTGTCTGATCCCTCATTGGCGTTTGAATGCCAGAATTGGGTGCTTTTTGGGCGTTCAACGCCAGAATTGGCCATCCACTGGGCGTTCAACGCCAACTTCTGACCCTTGTCTGATCCATGTGTTAAGTGTTTCAGGATTTATAGGGCAGGAATGACTTAGAGAATGGAGACGAAGCTTGCAAAAATGGAAGGAACACAAGAAACCAAGGAGATAACCAGCGAGCATCGACGCGTACGCATGGCTCACGCGAGCGCACGGTATGGAGAAATTTGCAGCGACATGTGCACGTGCCTGACGCGTACGCGTGGATTGGAGTTTGCACGAAGACGCATGCGCGTGGATGACGCATACGCATGACATGCCAAAGCGACCAGCGACACGCACGAGTGACTGACGCGTACGCGTGACATGCGCGATCTGCAGAAATAACAGAAAATACTGGGGCAATTTCGGGCCGAATTTTGACCTAGTTTCCGGCCCAAAAACACAGACTAGAGCCAGGGAACATTCAGAGACTCAACACAATTCTCATTAGTATAGTTTTAGTTTTTAGATCTGAATCTAGAGAGAAAAATTACTCTTCCTCTAGGTTTTCTTTACATTCATAGTTTCATAGTTTATTGCTTTTGCTTTGGATATTGAAGAGTCATCACCTCCGTTGAAGATACTATTCTAGTTTGTTTCCTTACTCATTTATTTATTCCATATTCTTAATTCTTGTTTAGAGTTGCAATTAGATTATTTTCATGGATTGTTAATGCAAAGGATTACTTTTATTTTTAATTAAATTGCATTTATTGTCTATCATGTCTTTCTTTTATCCCCTTTTTAATTCTATGCAAGTAATTCTCATGTCAATGGAGTAGATTCCCTACTTGACATGGGGGTTGATTAAAAGGAGACACTTGAGTTGGAATGCTCAAGTGAATAGTTAAATTGGAAGTTGTTGGCTAATTCTGTATTTACTAACGCTAGACCTTCCCAAGGGAGAGGACTAGGTTTGCGAATAAGAGTTAGCTCAATCACTTGACTTTCCTTTATTTAGTAAGGGTTAACTAAGTGAAAATAACAACCTCTTTATACTACACTTGAGAGAATTCCAACAAGGATAGAACTTCCGATTAATCATTCCCCCAGTCAAGACTTTTTATTTTGAATATTATAAATCTCTTTTAATTTTCACTGCTTTAATTTACAATTATTTATTAGCCCATTGCCCAAACTCAAAATTACCCAGAAACTCCTGATTAATAACTTAGCACCCTTTTTGTCAACTCGTTGGGAGACGACCTGGGACTCATACTCCCAATATTTTTATTCTAAACTTTTGTGACAACCTTTCTAAATTGATGAGGCGGATTTTTGCTGGTTAAGAGCTATACTCGCAACGTATTTCCTGAATTGAATTCTTAATTGGTCAAACTTACGCCGCGCATCAATTTTTGGCGCCGTTGCCGGGGAGTTGCAATTGCGTGTTAAATTATTAATTAGTGTACATATTTTTATTTTATTTTATTTGTGTATTTTATTTTATTTTATTACCATTAGCTATATGTTTCTTTCATTGAATGACGCGTTCGTTGCCTGATCCGAGCTTAGCCGCATTTGATCCTGAAATTGAAAGAACTCTTTCACGTATAAGGCGAGCTCGGCGTCGGTTAGCCTCTGAGGGTGGTGAAGTGATTGTTATCGATTCACCAGTCTCATCTGAGGGCGAATCTGAACCGCCATCTGAGGAGAAAACAAACTCCTTTACTACTGATTCAGTTGATTCACGTGCAGATAATATGTCAGCACCTAGGAGGATTACTCTCCAGGAAGCTGGAGCCCCAGACTTTACACTGCAGCCGTATCAAGTGCATCATCCAACTCTGGCTGCATATTTTAAACTAAAGACTGCACTAATCAACTTGATGCCCATGTTTCATGGCTTACCTGCTCAGGAGCCTATCAAGCACCTCAGAGATTTTCAGACAGCCTGTTCTACTGTTAGGCATCATGGTGCAAATGAAACTTCTATTCTGTTAATCGCCTTCCCGTTTTCTCTTGAGGGAAAGGCAAAGGAGTGGTACTACTCCCAACCTGAAGCAACTGTTACCAACTGGGATACGCTCAGGAGAGAATTTCTGGAAAAATACTTTCCAGCTGAAGTTACAGATAGATTGAGGAAAGAGATCTATTGCATTGTTCAAGGTGAATTAGAAACTCTCTATGAGTACTGGGAGCGCTTCAAGAATCTTTTGGATGCATGTCCCCACCACATGGTTGACAAGTTGGTATTGATCAGCTACTTCACTCAAGGCATGAAGCCTCGGGATAAAACTACACTGGATGGTGCTAGTAATAGTTCTTTGAAAAAGTACAAAATCGTAGATGAAGCATGGCAACTGATCAGTGACTTAGCTGAGTCCACTAGGAATCATAGGCACAGGAGCAGCCACTCAAAGACTGTTGCAGAGATTTCCTCTAGCAGTGAGACTATTGCAGTTACACAAGCTATATGCGAAATGACCAACCTACTGAAGCAGATGCAGTTGAATCAACAACAACAATAACAACAACAATAGTCTCCCCCACCACAACGAAGCCAACAGCTGGTTCCCCAAAGAGTATGCGGAATATGTACTGATTATAGTCATTATACTGATGAGTGTCCGCAACTCCAACAAGAGGACAACACCATAGCAGCTACTCATAATTTCTATGACCGCCCGAATCAAGGATACAATCAACAAGGCAGCAACTACAACCAAGGTGGGAACTATAACCAAGGGTGGCAGGACAACTCTAACTAGGGCTGGAGAGATAATTTCAACCATGGCTGGAGGGACAACTATAACAGAGGAGGCAGAGACAACAATGGAAATCAGAGGTGGAATAACAACAACAGACAGCAGAACCAGAACCAGCCTTACAGAGCACCTCACCTAAGGCAGTCCCAAGGACCCCAGCACATCCAACAACAAGCCCCTTAGATCACTTATCCACCTTCCTCATCAAATGACGTGGTGCTTCGTTCTCTTGCACAAGGACAACAAGACATGCAGACCACACTGAACTCTACTCTAAATAGTCTGAATGCCACTTTACAAGCTCTTGTCTCCCGGATAGATTCATTACCTACTTCCACTAACCAGCCTTCAAGCTCCAGTTGAATTCCTTCTCAACCCTTACCTAACCTCAAGGGTAGCATCAATGCCATCACTTTGAGATCCGGAACCATACTGCAAGAGAGGAACCAGAAGGAGCCAAACCCACAAGAACACACCCCAGATGAAGATGTAGTTGAAGTGGAAGATGCTGAAGAGGAAGAGGAAGTACAAGACATGGTTGAAGAAGAAGTAGTTCAGCCAAGGAATGGAGCACCAAAGGACACAGAAGCTGCAAGTGGCGCCATTCATATCCCATTTTCACACCTTGCACGGGAGTCCAGGAAGTAGATGGAACTTGATCTCAAAATGGTAGAAATTTTCAAAAAGGTTGAGGTAACTGTTCCCCTTTTTAATGTTATTCAACAAGTACCTAAATATGCAAAGTTTCTGAAAGATTTATGCATACATAAAGACAAAATTAATGAACTAGAAACTATTCCTTTAGGTAGTTCTATATCTGCTTTAATGGGGGGTATACCCGAAAAATGTAGTGACCCAGGTCCATGCATGGTTAACTGTACCATTGGAGGTGTAATATTTTTTGACTGCATGTGTGATTTGGGAGCGTGTGTTAGTATAATGCCATTGTCTATATATGATGCTTTGAGGCTCCCTCAAAAAGGTCGGCAGCTCGTTTTGTGTTAGCAGATAAAAGCATTATTACAGTGGTTGGAATTGCTGAAGACGTGCTAGTGAGCATTAACAGGCTCACATTTCCCATTGACTTCTATATCCTGGAAATGATCCCTAATGACTCAGGAAGACCATCATCAATCCTGCTTGAAAGTCCATTCTTGAAGACTTCAAAGTTCAATCTGGATACCTTCTTAGGAACTTAGTCCTTTGAGATAGATGGCAGAGCAGTGAGTTTCAGTTTAAATGAAGCTATGAAGCACCCTCCGAAAGATCATTCCATCTTCTAGTGTGACATCATTGATGAAACTGTAGCTGAAGTTCACCAGGAAGAAGTAGAAGAGAAGCACATGGAGCAAGGTCCAAGTGTGGGGACACCCTCTGAACACAATGAGGACACTTTGCCATTATCACTAGCTCCAGATGATCTAGAGCCTAGCCATGAGCAGAGATTGAAATTGAAGCCCCTTCCTCCCCACCTCAAGTATGCTTACCTTGAGGATAATCAGAAGTTCCCAGTTATCATTGCAAGGGAACTCACTTCCCAACAGGAGGAGCAGCTGCTCAGTGTGCTGAGAAAACACAAGAGAGCAATTGGGTGGAGCTTGGTGGATATAGTAGGCATCAGCCCTCAAGTTTGTGAGCACAGAATATTTTTAGAAGAGGGATCAAAACCTGTCCGTCAACCCCAAAGAAGATTAAATCCCACCATCTTAGAAGTTGTCAAGAAAGAAGTGACCAGGCTACTTGAAGCAGATATCATCTATCCCATCTCAGATAGTGAATGGGTCAGTCCAGTACAAGTGGTGCCCAAGAAGTCTAGAGTCACAACAGTAAGGAATGAGCATGGAGATCTCCTGACAACTAGAGTGTAGAATTCATGGAGAGTTTACATTGATTATAGGCGTCTCAACCAAGCTACTCGCAAGGATCACTACCCATTGCCATTTATTGATCAGATGCTTGATCGTCTGTCAGGTAAATCCCATTACTGCTTTTTAGATGGTTATACAGGCTACTTTCAAATTCATATAGCTCTTGAAGATCAGGAGAAGACTACTTTTACATGTCCCTTTGGAACGTATGCATACAAAAGGATGCCTTTTGGCTTATGTAATGCACCGGCTACTTTCCAAAGATGCATGATGAGTATCTTTTCATATCTTATTGAGAACTGTATTGAAGTTTTCATGGATGATTTTAACGTATATGGTGATTCCTTTAGTCTTTGCTTGGATAGTTTAGCTAGAGTACTAGACAGGTGTGTTAGTTCAAACCTTGTATTGAATTTTGAAAAATGTCACTTTATGGTAAAACAAGGTATTGTACTAGGACATGTTGTTTCTAATACTGGTATTTCTGTAGATCCAACAAAGGTAGATGTCATTTCTAGTTTACCTTACCCCTCCTCCGTGAGGGAAGTCCGTTCGTTCCTTGGCCATGCAGGTTTCAACAGGATATTCATTAAGGACTTCAGTAAGGTAGCATTGCCTTTATCCAGATTACTGCAGAAAGATGTTGAGTTCGAGTTCAGTGAGGATTGCATGCAAGCATTTGATAAGCTGAAGATCGCCCTGACTCAAGCTCCAATTGTGAGAGGACCAGACTGGAGCCAGCTTTTGAGATTATGCGTGATGCCTCCAACCATGCAGTAGGAGCGGCGCTGGCTCAGCGCGAAGGTAAGGATCATTTTGTAATTGCCTATGCGTCTAAGACCTTAGACGCTACTCAGTCTAATTACACCACCAGTGAAAAAGAGCTTCTGGCTATTGTTTTTTCTCTGGATAAATTCCGAGCCTATTTACTTGGTACTAAGGTGGTAGTGTACTGGTGCACGAAATTGTGATCTCTAGCAATGGCGCCAAAAACTCAGTACGCACATTCATAATCTCAAATTCTTTTTCACAACTCCGATACAACTAACCAGCAAGTGCATTGGGTCGTCCAAGTAATAAACCTTACGTGAGTAAGGGTCGATCCCACAGAGATTGTCGGCTTGAAGCAAGCTATGGTCATCTTGCAAATCTCAGTCAGGCAGATTCAAATGGTTATGGGATTTTGATAATTAAAATATAAATAACAGAAAATAAGATAGAGATACTTATGTAATTCATTGGTGAGAATTTCAGATAAGCGTATGGAGATGCTTTGTTCCTTCTGAACCTCTGCTTTCCTACTGCCTTCATTCAATCATTCATACTCCTTTCCATGGCAAACTGTATGTTGGGCATCACCGTTGTCAATGGCTACTTCCCGTACTCTCAGTGAAAATGGTCCAAATGCGCTGTCACTGCACGGTTAATCATCTGTCGGTTCTTGATCATGTTGGAATAGGATCCAGTGATCCTTTTGCGTCTGTCACTACGGCCAACACTCGCGAGTTTGAAGCTCGTCACAGTCATCCCTTCCCAGATCCTACTCGGAATACCACAAATGAGGTTTAGACTTTCCGGATCTCAGGAATGGCCGCCAATAATTTTAACTTATACCACGAAGACTCCGATCTTTCGGAATGGAGGCTAAGAGATACACGCTCGATCTAAGGTAGAACGGAAGTGGTTGTCAGGCACGCGTTCATAGGTTGAGAATAGTGATGAGTGTCACAGATCATCATATTCATCACGGTTGAAGTGAAAACGAATATCTTAGAATAGGAATAAGCTTGAATTGAATAAGAAAATAATAGTACTTTACATTAATTCATGAGGAACAGCAGAGCTCCACACCTTAATCTATGGTGTGTAGAAACTCTACTGTTGAAAATACATAAGTGATGAAGGTCCAGGCATGGCCGAATGGCCAGCCCCCTAAACGTGATCTCTGAACATAAAATTATTCAAAGACTAACCAGAGATATGAAATAAATCACTAAAAGTAGTTTTTATACTAAAATAGTAGCTAGGGTTACATAAGATAAATAAATGATGTAGAAATTCACTTCCGGGCCCACTTGGTGTGTGCTTGGGCTGAGCATTGAGCTTTCATATGTAGAGACTCTTTTTGGAGTTAAACGCCAGGTTGTAACCTACTTCTGGTATTTAACTCTGGTTTCCAACTTGTTTCTGGCATTTAACTCTAGAATAGGGCAGGAAGTTGGCGTTTGAATGCCAGTTTGCATCATCAAAACTCGGGCAAAGTATAGACTATTATATATTTCTGGAAAGTCCTGGATGTATACTTTCCATCGTAATTGAGAGCGCGCCAATTGGGTTTCTGTAGCTCTAGAAAATCCATTTCGAGTGCAGGGAGGTCAGAAACCAACAGCATCTGCAGTCCTTCTTCAGCCTCTGAATCATATTTTTGCTCAAGTCCCTCAATTTCAGCCAGAAAATACCTGAAATCATAGAAAAACACACAAACTCATAGTAAAGTCCAGAAATGTGATTTTTCTTTAAAAACTAATAAAAACATAGTAAAAACTAACTAAATTATACTACAAACTACCTAAAAATAATGCCAAAAAGCGTATAAATTATCCGCTCATCACAACACCAAACTTTAAATTGTTGCTTGTCCCCAAGCAACTGAAAATAAAATAGGATAAAAAGAAGAGAATATACTACAAATTCCAAAATAACAATGAAACTTAGCTCCAATTTAGATGAGCGGGACTAGTAGCTTTTTGCCTCTGAACAGTTTTGGCATCTCACTTTATCCTTTGAAGTTCAGAATGATTGGCATCTATAAGAACTTAGAATTCAGATAGTATTATTGATTCTCCTAGTTCAGTATGTTGATTCTTGAACACAGCTACTTTATGAGTCTTGGCTATGGCCCTAAGCACTTTGTCTTCTAGTATTACGACCGAATACATAAATGCCACAGACACATAACTGGGTGAACCTTTTCAGATTGTGACTCAGCTTTGCTAGAGTCCTCAATTATAGGTATCCAGGGTTCTTAAGCACACTCTTTTTGCTTTGGATCATGACTTTAACCGTTGATGAGCGGATATTTTATACACTTTTTGGGGATAATTTCATATAGTTTTGAGTATGTTTTAGTTAGTATTTAGTCTATTTTTATTAGTTTTTAGGAAAAATTCATATTTCTTGACTTTACTATGAGTTGTGTGTTTTTCTATAATTTCAGGTATTTTTCTGGCTGAAATTGAAGGAGCTGAGCAAAAATCTGATTCAGGCTGAAAAAGGACTGCTGATGTTGTTGGATTCTGACCTCCCTGCATTCAAAGTGGATTTTCTGGAGCTACAAAACTCGAAATGGCATGCTTCCAATTGCGTTGGAAAGTAGACATCCAGGGCTTTCCAGAAATATATAATAGTCCATACTTTGCACAAGGATAGACGACGTAAACTGGCGTTTAACGCCAGTTCTCTGCCCAATTCTGGCGTCCAGCGCCAGAAAAGGATCAAAAGCTGGAGTTGAACGCCCAAACTGGCATAAAAACTGGCGTTCAACTCCACAAATGGCCTCTGCACGTGAATTGCTTAAGTCTCAGCCTAGCACACACCAAGTGGGCCCCAGAAGTGGATCTCTGCATCATCCATCATAGTCTACTCATATTTTGTAACCCTAGGCTACTAGTTTAGTATTTAAACAACTTTTAGAGACTTATTTTGTATCTCATGACATTTTAGATCTAAACTTTGTATTCTCTGACGGCATGAGTCTCTAAACCCCATTGTTGGGGGTGAGGAGCTTTGCTGTGTCTCGATGAATTAATGCAAGTATTTCTGTTTTCCACTCAAATATGCTTGTTCCTATTTAAGATGTTCATTCGCGCTTAACTGTGATGGAGGTGATGATCTGTGACACTCATCACCTTCCTCAATTCATGAACGTGTGCCTGACAACCACCTCCGTTCTATATACGATTGAATGAGTATCTCTTAGATTCCTTAATCAGAATCTCCGTGGTATAAGCTAGAATTGATGGCGGCATTCATGAGAATCCGGAAAGTCTAAACCTTGTCTGTGGTATTCCGAGTAGGATTCAAGGATTGAATGACTGTGATGAGCTTCAAACTCCTGAAGGCTGGGCGTTAGTGACAGACGCAAAAGGATAGTAAATCCTATTCCAACCGGATCGAGAACCAACCGGTGATTAGCCGTGCTGTGACAGAGCGCGTGAGCGTAGTTTTCACTGGAAGGATGGAAGGTAGCCATTGACAACGGTGATCCACCAACACACAGCTTACCATAGAAGGACGTGCGTGCGTGAATCAGAAGACAGAGGAAAGCAGAGATTCAGAAGACAAAGCATCTCCAAAACTCCAACATATTCTCCATTACTGCACAACAAGTAACCTTTAATTTATGCTCTCTTGGTTATTCGTAATTCAACTGATAAACATAATTGACTTCCTGACTAAGATTTACAAGATAACCATAGATTGCTTCAAACCAACAATCTCCGTGGGATTCGACCCTTACTCACGTAAGGTATTACTTGGACGACCCAGTGCACTTGCTGGTCAGTGGTACGAGTTGTGAAAAGTGTGATTCATAATTCGTGCACCAAGTTTTTGGCGCCGTTGTTGGGGATTGTTCGTGTTTGGACAACTAACGATTTATTTTGTTGATTAGATTAGGAAAAATCTTTCTTTTTTTGGTTTAGAGTCTTTTATTATTTATCCCTTGTTAAAACACTTTAAATTTATAGCTCAATTAGTTAGAACGTGGTGTTTATGTTCATGGTAATTGGCTATCATATTTTTTAAAATCTTTTTCAAAAATAATTTTTTCTATTAAATCCTGTGCCAAACTTTAAGTTTGGTGTTTTCTTGTTGATTTCCCTTTGGTTTTCGAAAATTTTGGTTTGGTTTTTTAAAAATTTTAAGTTTGGTGTTCCTTGGTGTTTTCCCTCCAAAATTTTCGAAAACAAGGAGCATTAGATCTAAAAATTTTAAATCTTGTGTCTTTTTTTGTGTTTTTCTCTTTCATCATAAAATTCAAAATTCAAAAAAAAAAAATAAATAAAATAAAATAAATAAAAAGGTAAATCAATCCAAGTTATATCCCTTTATCCATCATGGACATAAGTGGAAATGAACAGTCTAGGAGAACTCTGGGGTCATATTCTAACCCCTCTACTGCTTCATATGGGAGTAGCATCTGCATACCCTCCATTGGAGTTAGTAGCTTTGAGTTGAATCCTCAGCTCATTATCATGGTGCAGCAAAGTGTGCAGTATTCCGGTCTTCCACAGGAAGAACCTACAGAGTTTCTGGCACAATTTTTACAAATTGCTGACACAGTACATGATAAGGAAATAGATCAGGATGTCTACAGACTATTACTGTTTCCATTTGCTGTAAAAGATCAAGCTAAGAGGTGGTTAAATAACCAACCTAAGGCCAGCATAAGAACATGGAAACAACTGACAGAAAAATTTCTGAATCAGTATTTTCCTCCAAAAAGGATGACACAGCTAAGGCTGGACATCCAAGGCTTTAAACAAGGAGATAATGAATCTCTTTATGATGCCTGGGAGAGATACAGAGAGATGCTACGAAAATGCCCATCTGAAATGTTTTCAGAGTGGGTTCAGTTAGACATCTTCTACTATGGGCTTGCAGAAGGAGCTCAGATGTCTTTAGATTACTCAGCTGGTGGATCTATCCATATGAGAAAGACAATTGAAGAGGCTCAAGAGCTCATTGATACAGTTGCCAGGAATCAGCACCTGTACCTAAGCAGCAACCCTTCCATGAATGAAGAGGTTAAAACAGTCACTGCTGAATTCAGTACTATAAAACAAGCTGCTGAATTCAATCAGCAATTGGATTTTCTAACAAAGCAGCTAGCTGAATTCAAGGACAGGCTACAAGAGACAAGGATAGCTAATATACATATGGACGAACAGTTTAAGCAAACAAAGCAGCAGCTATCAAGGCAAATAGCAGAAGAATGCCAAGCAGTTCAATTAAGAAGTGGGAAAATATTAAATACCCCACCTCAAGGCATCAAAAATTCAAGAAATGAGCAACCCACCAAAGATTCACCTGAGGACAGTAAGAGCCCAGGGAAAAATAATTCTGGCGCTAAAACGCCAGAAAATAGGTGGAAGGCTGGCGCTGAACGCCCAGACCATGCCCAAAACTGGCGTTCAACGCCAGAAACAAGGCAGGATTGGCGTTCAACACCAGAAATGGGCAAGAATCTGGCGTTGAACGCCCAAATAGGGCAGAATCCAGCGTTGAACGCCCAAAATGGGCACAGCTCTGGCGTTCAGACGCCAGAAGCAGACAAGGAGCTGGCATCCAGTTTCACTCCAGCTTCTGACTCTGGCACTCAATTGCCAGTGAGGGATCAGACACACACAAGTGCTGATAACAACCCCTCTAAAAAGGCTTCTTTAACCACTAAGGTTGAGGAATATAAATCCAAGATACCTTATCCTCAAAAACTCCGGAAAGAGGAGCAGGATAAGCAATTTGCTCGCTTTGCAGATTATCTAAGGACTCTTGAAATAAAGATTCCATTTGCAGAGGCACTTGAGCAAATACCCTCTTATGCCAAGTTCATGAAAGAGATCTTGAGTCATAAAAAGGAGTGGAGAGAAACAGAAAGAGTTCTCCTCACTGAAGAATGCAGTGCAGTCATCCTGAAAAGCTTTCCTGAAAAGCTTAAAGACCCTGGGAGTTTTCTGATACCATACATATTAGAAGGTGATTGCACCAAGACAGCTTTATGCAATCTTGGGGCAAGCATCAACCTAATACCTGCATCCACTATCAGAAAGCTTGGTTTAACTGAAGAAGTTAAACTAACCCGGATATGTCTCCAACTTGCTGATGGTTCCACTAAATACCCATCAGGCGTGATTGAAGACATGATTGTCAGAGTTGGGCCATTTGCCTTTCCCACTGACTTTGTTGTGCTGGAAATGGAGGAGCACAAGAGTGCTACTCTCATTCTAGGAAGACCCTTCCTAGCAACTGGACGATCCCTTATTGACGTCCAACAGGGGGAAATAACCCTGAGAGTCAATGATGATGAGTTCAAGTTGAACGCTGTCAAAGCCATGCAGCATCCAGACACATCAACAGACTGCATGAAAGTTGATCTTATTGACTCCTTGGTAGAAGAGATCAACATGGCTGAGAGTCTCGAATCAGAGTTGGAAGACATCTTTAAAGATGTTCAGCCTGATTTGGAGGATTCAGAGGACATGAAAGAGCCTCTGAAATTTCTTCTAAAAGAGGAAAAACCTCCTAAACCCGAGCTCAAGCCATTACCACCATCCTTGAAATATGCATTTCTAGGAGAAGGTGATACTTTTCCAGTGATCATAAGCTCTGCTCTAAGTTCACAGGAAGAGGAAGCACTTATTCAAGTGCTAAGGACACACAAGACAGCTCTTGGGTGGTCCATAGGTGACCTTAAGGGTATAAGCCCAGCTAGATGCATGCACAAAATCCTATTGGAGGATAATGCCAAACCAGTGGTTCAACCACAGAGGCGGCTAAATCCAGCCATGAAGGAAGTGGTGCAGAAAGAGGTCACCAAATTACTAGAGGCTGGGATTATTTACCCCATTTCTGATAGCCCCTGGGTGAGCCCTGTTCAAGTCGTCCCAAAAAAGGGAGGCATGACAGTGATTCATAATGAAAAAAATGAACTTGTTCCTACAAGAACAGTTACAGGGTGGCGCATGTGTATTGACTACAGAAGGCTCAATACAGCCACTAGAAAGGATCATTTTCCTTTACCATTCATAGACCAGATGCTAGAAAGACTAGCAGGTCATGATTATTACTGCTTTTTGGATGGCTATTCAGGCTATAACCAGATTGTAGTGGATCCCCAGGATCAAGAGAAAACAGCATTCACATGTCCATCTGGAGTGTTTGATTATAGAAGGATGCCCTTTGGGCTATGTAATGCGCCTGCAACCTTCCAGAGATGCATGCTCTCTATTTTCTCTGACATGGTGGAAAAATTTCTGGAAGTCTTCATGGATGACTTCTCAGTATATGGAGACTCATTCAGCTCCTGTCTTGATAACCTGAAACTTGTTCTGAAAAGATGCGAAGAAACCAACCTAGTTTTAAACTGGGAAAAGTGTCACTTCATGGTGACTGAAGGAATTGTTCTTGGGCATAAAATCTCAAACAAGGGAATAGAGGTGGATCAAGCAAAAATAGAGGTAATTGAAAAATTACCACCACCTGCCAATGTTAAGGCAATCAGAAGCTTTCTGGGGCACGCAGGATTCTATAGGAGGTTTATAAAGGATTTTTCAAAAACCGCAAAACCTCTAAGCAATCTGCTAGTTGCTGACACGCCATTTGTGTTTGACACAAAATGCCTGCAGGCGTTTGAAACGCTGAAAGCTAAGCTGGTCACAGCACCAGTCATTTCTGCACCAGACTGGACATTACCATTTGAGCTAATGTGTGATGCCAGTGATCATGCCATTGGTGCAGTATTGGGACAGAGGCATGACAAGATTCTGCATGTCATTTATTATGCCAGTCGCGTTCTAAATGATGCCCAGAAAAATTACACAACCACAGAAAAAGAATTACTTGCAGTGGTTTACGCCATTGACAAGTTCAGATCATACTTAGTAGGATCAAAAGTGATTGTGTATACTGATCATGCTGCTCTTAAATATCTACTCACAAAGCAGGATTCAAAACCCAGGCTCATCAGATGGGTATTGCTTCTGTAAGAGTTTGATATAGAAATAAGAGACAGAAAAGGGACAGAGAACCAAGTGGCTGATCATCTGTCCTGGATAGAGCCAGTGGAAGGGACGTCCCTCCCTTCTCTTGAGATCTCTGAGACGTTTCCTGATGAGCATTTATTCGCCATTCAGGAAGCACCATGGTTTGCCGATATTGCAAACTATAAAGCTGCAAGGTTCATACCCAAGGAGTACAACAGGATACAAAAGAAGAAATTAATTACTGATGCAAAGTACTACTTGTGGGATGAACCTTATCTCTTTAAGAGATGTGCAGACAGAATTATCCGTAGGTGTGTGCCTAGAGAAGAAGCACAGAGGATCTTGTGGCATTGCCACGGATCTCAATATGGAGGCCATTTCGGAGGTGAGCGAACAGCCACCAAGGTCCTCCAATGTGGCTTCTATTGGCCCACACTCTATAAAGATTCCCAAGAGTTTGTACGTAATTGTGACAGTTGCCAAAGAGCTGGTAATCTGCCTCATGGTTACGCCATGCCTCAACAAGGAATCTTGGAAATTGAGTTGTTTGACGTATGGGGAATTGACTTCATGGGACCTTTTCCACCATCATATTCAAACACTTATATTCTGGTGGCAGTTGACTATGTATCAAAATGGGTTGAGGCTATTGCCACACCCACCAATGATACTAAAACAGTGCTGAAGTTCCTCCAGAAACATATCTTTAGCAGGTTTGGTATCCCTAGAGTGTTAATCAGTGATGGGGGCACTCACTTCTGCAATAAACAGCTTTACTCTGCCATGGTTCGGTATGGAATTCGCCACAAGGTGGCCACTCCATATCATCCACAAACCAATGGGCAAGCTGAAGTCTCTAACAGAGAATTAAAGAGAATCCTGGAACGGACAGTAAATACCCGTAGAAAGGATTGGGCACGGAGCTTGGATGATGCTCTGTGGGCTTACAGAACAGCATTCAAGACCCCTATAGGGACCTCTCCATACCAACTCGTGTATGGTAAGGCATGCCACCTGCCTGTAGAACTGGAACATAAGGCCTACTGGGCAACCGGATTCCTAAACTTTGATGCCAAATTAGCAGGAGAAAAACGATTGCTCCAGCTAAATGAGCTAGAGGAATTCAGATTCACAGCTTTCGAAAATGCCAAGCTTTATAAAGAAAAATAAAAAAAATGGCATGACAGAAAGCTGTCATCTAGAATCTTTGAACCAGGACAGAAGGTCCTGTTATTTAACTTTAGACTCAGGCTATTCCCCGGGAAACTGAAATCCCGGTGGAGGGGACCATACGTGATTACAAGTGTGTCACCATATGGTTATGTGGAGCTTCGAGATATTGATTCTAATAAGAAGTTCATTGTCAATGGACAGAGAATCAAGCATTATCTTGAAGGCAACATCGAGCAAGAATGCTCAAGGCTGAAGCTAGATTAAAAGCTCAGCAAGGTCCAGCTAAAGACAATAAAGAAGCGCTTGCTGGGAGGCAACCCAGCCATGGGGCAACAATCCTCTAAGCATTTTGCCCTATTTCTATTTTTATTTTTATTTGTTTATATAGAGTTCATTGACAACAAGGTAAATAATCATTTACAGAAGACCTCGGCACACAAAACAGAGAAAAAGATCTCACTGGCAAGAAAACGCCAGTAAAAGAGCATTTTGGGCGTTCAACGCCCAAAATAGGCATCCACTGGGCGCTGAACACCAGTGATGATAGCAGCTGGGCGTTCAACGCCAGAAAGGGGCACCCACTGGGCGTTGAATGCCAGTAATGGCAGCAGCTGGGTGTTGAACGCCCAGGAGAGCAGCAATTGGGCGCTGAACGCCCAAAACAGGCAGTGTTTGGGCGTTCAAACGCCAGGAATGCAGGGAGGAGCCAAATTCATTTTTTCCACATGTATTTCATTTTAATTTCAAATTTTATGCTTCAATGCATGATTTTTACATGAACATGTCAAGAACCCTGATTTCTAAATTCCATAATTTCTAAAAACCCTACCACAAAAAAATATCAAATGTATTTTAATCCATAAGCACCAGGCATCTTTGCAAATTCAATCCAACTCTTTTCAAATCTTTTCTGAAAACAAATCTATCTTTTCAACTAATCCATATCTTTTTCAAATCTCCATATTATCTTTTTCAAAATTCAGATTTATCTTTTTCAAAAATCTATCATATCTTTTCAAAATTAAATTATATCTTCTATCTTATCTTTTTCAACTCAATCTTTTTATCTTATCTTTTCCAATTTTTCGAAAACCCACCCCCATCCCTTTAAATTTGGGTTCGGCCTCCCCCTCCTCCATCAACAATTGCACCTAGCTCTCTTCTATCCCTCTCCTTTCTTTTCTTTTGCTTGAGGACAAGCAAACCTCTAAGTTTGGTGTGTTTATCCGAGATCACTAAGATCATGGCCCCAAAGGAAAACAACCCACTCCAAGAGGCAAGAAAGAGAGCGTTCCAAAACCACTTTGGAATCAAGGGAAGTTCTTATCTAAAGAACATTCAGACCATTATCTTAAAGTAATGGGTCTGAGATCAGTGATCCCGGAAGTTAGATTCGATCTAAAGAAGATGAATATCCGGAGATCCAGGAGCAAATTCGAATCAGGAACTGGGAAGTCCTAGCTAATCCTGAAACGAAAATAGGAAGGAACATGGTCCAGGAGTTCTATGCCAATATGTGGCAGACTGACAAGCAAAAACTATCTGGAACTGCCTTCTATGAATTTCAGACCATGGTCAGAGGGAAGATTGTTCATACCACCCCTGACAAGATCAGAGAGATCTTAAAGCTACCTCAACTAAAGGATGATCCAGACTCCTTCAACAGGAGGATGATGAGAGCAGACATTGACCTGGATAAGATTCTAGAGGACATATGTATCCCTGGAGCAGGTGGACCACCAACACAAAGGGTGTCCCAAATCAACTCAAGAGAGAGGATCTCAAACCAGTCGCCAGAGGATGGCTGGACTTCATTGGGCATTCTCTGTTGCCACTAGCAACCGTTCTGAAGTCACAGTTAAAAGAGCAGTGATGATCCATTGCATCATGATGGGGAAGGAAGTGGAGGTTCATCAGCTGATTTCAACTGAACTCTACAAATTGCTAACAAAAATTCAAAGAGGCCAGGTTGGCTTATCCAAGCGTGATTTCTCTGCTCTGCAAGGACGCTGGAGTGAGAATGGGAATAACTGAATATATCCTAATTGAAAAGCCAATCACCAAAGCATCAATGGAAAAACAACAAGCACAGGAGGATCCCATCAAGAAGAGAGCACAGGAATTCCTCCCAGAGATCCCTCAATCTGAATACTGGGAGAATCTTGAGACGTCTGTTACCAAGATACGGGAAGCTATGGAGCAAATAATAAAAGAACAAAAGGAACACAGTCAAATGCTGACCTATATGTTTAAAGAACAAGAGGAGCAGGGGCGTGACTTAAGGGAATGAAGCGCCAAAAGTCTTCTCTTGTAGGACCAAGCACCCCAAGGATCAGAGGAACCCCCGTGCCCCCAGAATAAAGGTTGTTAATTTCCAATTTCTGCTTAACTCTGTGACAGTGTCCTTATAAAAGTTTACCTTAGAAGTCATATAGTAGTAATAGTATCTATTTTATTTTATCTCCAATTAAGCTATAGTTTATTTTTCTCATCATCAGCAAACATGAATAAAGTAGTAGATCTTTTGAATAAGATGCAATAAAATTTCGAGTTTAATAAAGAAATTCTAATTAGTTAAATGTGGTGGCAATGCTTTCTGTCTTCTGAATGAATGCTTGAACAGTGCATATGTCTTTTGAATTTGTTGTTTAAGACTGTTAAATATGTTGGCTCTTGAAAGAATGATGAACATGAGACATGTTATTGATAATCTGAAAAATCATAAAAATGATTCTTGAAGCAAGAAAAAGCAGCAAAGAACAAAGCATTCAAAAAAAAAAAAAAAAAAAAGCAAGCAGAAAAAGCCAATACCCTTAAAACCAAAAGGCAAGGGCAAATAAAAGGATCCCAAGGCTTTGAGCATCAGTGGATAGGAGGGCCTAAAGGAATAAAATCCTGGTCTAAGCGGCTAAACCAAGCTGTCCCTAACCATGTGCTTGTGGCGTGAAGTGTCAAGTGAAAACTTGAGACTGAGCGGTTAAAGTCAAGGTCCAAAGCAAAAAGAAGAGTGTGCTTAAGAACTCTGGACACCTCTAATTGGGGACTTTAGTAAAGCTGAGTCACAATCTAAAAGGTTCACCCATTATGTGTCTGTGGCATTTATGTATCCGGTGGTAATACCGGAAAACAAAGTGCTTAGGGCCACGGCCAAGACTCATAAAGAAGCTGTGTTCAAGAATCATCACACTGAACTAAGAAATCAATAACACTATCTGAATTCTAATTCCTATAGATGCCAATCACTCTGAGCTTCAATGGATAAAGTGAGATGCCAAAACTGTTCAGAAGCAAAAAGCTACTAGTCCCGCTCATCTAATTAGAATCTGAGCTTCAATAAAAACTCTGAGATATTATTGCTTCCAACCTATTAGTCTTCTATTTTATTCATCTAGTTGCTTGAGGACAAGCAACATTTAAGTTTGGTGTTGTGATGAGCGGATATTTTATACGCTTTTTGGGGATAATTTCATATAGTTTTGAGTATGTTTTAGTTAGTTTTAGTCTATTTTCATTAGTTTTTAGGAAAAATTATATTTCTGGACTTTACTATGAGTTGTGTTTTTTCTGTAATTTCAGGTATTTTTCTGGCTGAAATTGAAGGAGCTGAGCAAAAATCTGATTCAGGCTGAAAAAGGACTGCTGATGTTGTTGGATTCTGACCTCCCTGCATTCAAAGTGGATTTTCTGTGCTACAGAACTCGAAATGGCATGCTTCCAATTGCGTTGGAAAGTAGACATCCAGGGCTTCCAGCAATATATAATAGTCCATACTTTCACAAGGATAGATGACGTAAACTGGCGTTCAACGCCAGTTCTCTGCCCAATTCTGGCGTCCAGCGCCAGAAAAGGATCAAAAGCTGGAGTTGAACGCCCAAACTGGCACAAAAACTGGCGTTCAACTCCACAAATGGCCTCTGCACGTAGATTGCTTAATTCTCAGCCCCAGCACACACCAAGTGGGCCCCAAAGTGGATCTCTGCATCATCCATCATAGTTACTCATTTTTGTAAACCTAGGCTACTAGTTTAGTATTTAAACAACTTTTAGAGACTTATTTTATATCTCATGACATTTTAGATCTAAACTTTGTACTCTTGACGGCATGAGTCTCTAAACCCATTGTTGGGGGTGAGGAGCCCTGCTGTGCCTCGATGAATTAATGCAAGTATTTCTATTTTCCATTCAAACACGCTTGTTCCTATCTAAGATGTTCATTCGCGCTTAACTGTGATGAAGGTGATGATCTGTGACACTCATCACCTTCCTCAACCATGAACGTGTGCCTGACAACCACCTCCATTCTATATCGATTGAATGAGTATCTCTTAGATCTCTTAATTAGAATCTTCGTGGTATAAGCTAGAACTGATGGCGGCATTCATGAGAATCCGAAAGTCTAAACCTTGTCTGTGGTATTCCGAGTAGGATTCAATGATCGAATGACTGTGACGAGCTTCAAACTCCGAGGATGGGCGTTAGTGACAGACGCAAAAGGAAGAAGATCCTATTCCAGATGATCGAGAACCAACAGGTGATTAGCTGTGTTGTGACAGAGCATGTGAGCATATTCTTCACTGAGAGGATGGATGTAGCCATTGACGACGGTGACCCCTACATACAGCTTGCCATTGGAGGACGTGCGTGCGTGAACAAGAAGACAGAGGAAAGCAGAGATTCAGAAGACAAAGCATCTCCAAAACTCCAACATATTCTCCATTACTGCATAACAAGTAACCTTTAATTCATGCTCTCTTGTTTATTGCAATTCAACTGATAAACATAATTGACTTCCTGACTAAGATTTACAAGATAACCATAGATTGCTTCAAACCAACAATCTCCGTGGGATTCGACCCTTACTCACGTGAGGTATTACTTGGACGACCCAGTGCACTTGCTGGTCAGTGGTACGAGTTGTGAAAAGTGTGATTCACAATTTGTGCACCAATTATCAAATGGAAAATTATCATCTATAGGAGCAGAATCATCCTTAATGTGCTCGAGGCGACTCAAGTGGTCTGCCCTTAGCCAATTTTATTCCTTTTAGCTCCTATCCACTATGCTAAAGCTTGGATCCTTTTACATTGCTGTTAAAGGTATGGCTTTGCTCTTGCCTTTTGTAAAGAGCTCGACTTTTCTGCTTGCTATTCTCTTTCTCTCTTTTTGCCTTTTTTTTCTGGCAAGCTTATATCAATGCTTTTCTCTAAGAATAATTATGATTTTTAGATTATCAATAACATGTCCTTTCATCCTTCTGCAAGAGCCAACATTTAACATTATAAAAACAAATTCAAAAAAAAAATGTCCTGTTCAAATAATCCAAAAATAAAATTAAACAAGCAAAAAATAAAGTAAGCCAAGTAAAGAAAACAACCTTGCTGAGAAGTCTTGATGAGGTAATAACTCTTCTCAGTTTAATGCCAAAAAAATAAGTCATGTAATAAAACCAAACTAAGTAACATAAGGCTAAAAGAAAAATAGAAAATAAAACAAGAGATTAAGAACGGTCACTAGTGAGGTGGCATTTTCTTCTCTGAGAACCATGGTGTTCTTGGCTCCTAGTCTCTTCTGCCGGTCTTCATAGCCTTGCCCTATTCTGAAATATGGATGCCTGTCCCACGCTATCCATGTGGAGCTTTTCTCCAGGCGGTGTATGCTCCTTGTTTTGTGGGGTGCATCCTGCGGCTCTCAGGATTTCTTCTTTCCTCATGACATTGGGGTCATCATGGATCTCTATTTTGTTCCTTCCATTTTTGCTAACTTCCTTTCAATCTAATCATTCATCCTATAGCGAATCACACAGATCCAGATGTGATAAAGGAGGTAAAAGTATAATTAAAGTTAGGAGCATTTTCACTCATGTAATTTTAAGGAAATATAAATGCATGCTATATGATATAGGATCATGATACCATCATTACTATCTAAATAGTGGTTTATTAAACACCAAGGATGCTGCTAAGACGGATCCTTTAATGAGAGGTAACTGTTTAATTGGTGATAAAATCTTGGTTGCATTGTATGATACTGGAGCTTCGCATTCGTTTATTTCATTTAACAAAGTTGAGGAACTAGGATTGAAATTGTCAGAATTAGCATTTGAATTGCATGTACATACTCCGCATTAGACAGTTGTGACTAGGTCAGGTTGTAGACAAGTAGATTTCAAGCTTGAGGGTAGATACTTTGTGCATGATTTAATTTGCTTACCAATGGTTGGGTTGGAGATGATTCTGGGGTTTGATTGGTTGTTAAAGAATCGAGTTTTGTTGGATTGATTTGAGCAATCAATTCAGTTTATGTCGGATGGAGAAAATGGAATATTGGTAGTTGAGGATTATTACCTGAACTTTGTAATGGTGCACTGTAGCAGAGAAGAGTGTCAGGGTTATATCTTGTTGGCTGTTAATGCTTTGGGTGACGCCCAAAAATTAGATCAGATTTTGGTAGTTAGAGACTTTCTGAAAGATATTCCTGAGTTCCTACCCCAAAGGAAGATTGAATTTGGGATTGAATTGGTGCCGGGAGCTGGACCAGTGTCGATTGCGCCGTATCGAATGGCTCCGATAGAGCTGGCTGAACTAAAAGCTCAGCTAGAAGAGCTTCTAAACAAGAGGTTCATTTGACTGAGTGTATTTCCGTGGGGAGCGCTAGTTTTATTAGTGAAGAAGAAGAAGGATGGAGGAATGCGACTTTGTGTGGATTACTGATGAGCGGATAATTTATACGCTTTTTGGCATTGTTTTTAGTATGTTTTTAGTAGAATCTAGTTACTTTTAGGGATGTTTTCATTATTTTTTATGTTAAATTCACATTTCTGGACTTTACTATGAGTTTGTGTATTTTTCTGTGATTTCAGGTATTTTCTGGCTGAAATTGAGGGACTTGAGCAAAAATCAGATTCAGAGGTTGAAGAAGGACTGTTGATGCTGTTGGATTCTGACCTCCCTGCACTCAAAGTGGATTTTCTGGAGCTACAGAACTCAAAATGGCGCGCTTCCAATTGCGTTGGAAAGTAGACATCCAGGGCTTTCCAGAAATATATAATACTCCAAACTTTGGCCGAGTTTAGATGATGTAAAAGGGCGTTGAACGCCAGTTCTATGCTGCAGTCTGGAGTTAAACGCCAGAAACACATCACGAACCAGAGTTGAACGCCAAAAACACATTACAACTTGGCGTTCAACTCCAGAAGGAGCCTCTGCACGTGTAAACTTGAAGCTCAGCCCAAGCACACGCCAAGTGGGCCCCGGAAGTGGATTTATACATCAATTACTTACTTCTGTAAACCCTAGTAGCTAGTTTAAGTATAAATAGGACTTTTTACTATTGTATTTACATCTTCGGATCATCTTATGATTTTTAGTTCATCTTTAGATTATATTGATCACGTTTGAGGGCTGGCCATTCGGCCATGCCTGGACCTTATTACTTATGTATTTTCAACAGTAGAGTTTCTACACACCATAGATTAAGGTGTGGAGCTCTGTTGTTCCTCATGAATTAATGCAAAGTACTACTGGTTTTTATTCAATTCAACTTATTCCGCTTCTAAGATATTCATTCGTACTCCAACTTGAATGTGATGAACGTGACAATCATCATCATTCCCCCATGAACGCGTGCCTGACAACCACTTCCGTTCCACCTTAGATTGGATGATTATCTCTTGGATCTCTTAATCAGAATCTTCGTGGTATAAGCTAGATTGATGGCGGCATTCATGAGAATCCGGAAAGTCTAAACCTTGTCTGTGGTATTCCCAGTAGGATTCAGGGATTGAATGACTGTGACGAACTTCAAACTCGCGAGTACTGGGCGTAGTGACAGACGCAAAAGGAGGGTGAATCCTATTCCAGTATGATCGAGAACCTCAGATGATTATCCGTGCTGTGACAGAGCATTTGGACCTTTTTCACAAGAGGATGGGATGTAGCCATTGACAACGGTGATGCCCTTACATAAAGTTTGCCATGGAAAGGAGTAGGACTGATTGGATGAAGACAGTAGGAAAGCAAAAGTTCAGAAGAACTAAGGCATCTCTATATGCTTATCTGAAATTCTCACCAATGAATTACATAAGTATTTCTATCTTTATTTTCTATTTATTTATTATTTATTTTCGAAAACTCCATAACTATTTGATATCCACCTGACTGAGATTTACAAGGTGACCATAGCTTTCTTCATACCAACAATCTCCGTGGGATCGACCCTTACTCACGTAAGGTTTTATTACTTGGACGACCCAGTGCACTTGTTGGTTAGTTGTATCGAAGTTGTGACAAATTATAAATTAAGATTAGAGCACCAAGTTTTTGGAGCCATTACCAGGGATCACAATTTCGTGCACCAAGTTTTTGGCGCCGTTGCCGGGGATTGTTTGAGTTTGGACAACTGACGGTTCATCTTGTTGCTCAGATTAGGTAATTTTCTTCTTGTTTCAACTTTTATTTGGTTTTCAAAAACTTTTTCAAAAATTTTTTCTTTGTTTTCGTTTTTCTTCAAATAAATTTTTGAAAAAAAAATTATATAAAAAAATTTATATTTTTCTTCAGAATTTTTAAGACTCAATTCTAGTGTTTCATAAAGCATGTTGAAGCCTGGCTGGCTGTAAAGCCATATCTAATTCTTTTGGATAGAGGCTTCCAACCATCAGTATAGAGGCAAGTTAATTGGAATATCAGTTGTTGCATGTCTGATTTATATCCTAAAGCTGGCTGGCTATTACGCCATGCCCAACCCTTGGATTGGAGCTTTAGGCCAACATTGCAAGATTCCTGGGATTCTTATTAAAAATTTTGAATTTCTTATTTTCTTTCTCCTATATGTTTTTCGAAAAATATACAAAAAAAAATCAAAAAAATTTCATGTTGTTTGTTTGAGTCTTGAGTCAGATTTTAAGTTTGGTGTCAATTGCATGTTCATCTTGCATTTTTCGAAAAATCATGCATTCATAGTGTTCTTCATGATCTTCTAGTTGTTCTTGGTAAGTCTTCTTGTTTGATCTTGATGTTTTCTTATTTTGTGTCTTTTCTTGTTTTTCATGTGCATTTTTGCATTCATAGTGTCTGAACATGAAAGATTTCTAAGTTTGGTGTCTTGCATGTTTTCTTTGCATTGAAAATTTTTCAAAAATATGTTCTTGATGTTCATCATGATCTTTAAAGTGTTCTTGGTGTTCATCTTGACATTCATAGCATTCTTGCATGCATTCATTGTTTTGATCCATAATTTCCATGCATTGAGCATTTTTAGTGTTTTTCTCTCTCATCATAAAAATTCAAAAATAAAAAATATATCATATCTTTTTAAAAATCTTATCTTTTTAAAATCTTTTTCAAAAAAAATCATATCCTTTCCATTTTTTTATTTATTTTCGAAAATTTCAAAAATCTTTTTCAAAATATTTTTCTTATTTTTATATCATATTTTCGAAAATCACATCATCAATTAATGTTTTGATTCAAAAATTTCGAGTTTGTTACTTACTTGTTAAGAAAGATTCAAACTTTAAATTCTAGAATCATATCTTGTGATTTCTTGTGAGTCAAGTCATTAATTATGATTTTTAAAAAAATCAAATCTTTTTCAAAACTAATTCTAATCATATCTTCCTATCATATCTTTTTTTTTTAAATTTTATCTTTTTCAAAAATTTGATTTTCAAATATCTTTTCTAACTTCTTATCTTCTTATCTTTTCAAAATTGATTTTCAAATCTTTTTCAACTAACTAATTGACTTTTTGTTTGTTTCTTATCTTTTTCAAAACTACCTAACTAACTCTCTCTCTCTAATTTTCGAAAATCTCTTCCCTCTTTTTCAAAAATTCTTTTTAATTAACTAATTATTTCAATTTTTAATTTTAATTTGATTTCATTCCTAATTTTCGAAAATTACCAACCCCTTTTCAAAATTTTATTTTCGAAAATCCTCCTTCTCTCTCACCTCCTTCTATTTATTTATTCATCTACTAACACTTCATCTCACCCAAATTCGAACCCCCTCTTCCATCTGTGTTCGAATTTTCTCTTCTTCCCTTCTTTACATTATATTCTTTTCTTCTTCTACTCACACAGGAGAACCTCTATACCTGGGTAAAAAGGATCCCTATTATTATTATTTTTCTGTTCCCTATTTTTCATATGAGCAGGAGCAAGGACAAGAACATTCTTGTTGAAGCAGACCCTGAACCTGAAAGGACTTTGAAGAGGAAACTAAGAGAAGCTAAAATACAACAATCCAGAGATAACCTTACAGAAATTTTCGAACAGGAAGAGGAGATGGCAGCCGAAAATAATAATAATGCAAGGAGGATGCTTAGTGACTTTACTGCACCTAATTCCAATTTACATGGAAGAAGCATCTCAATTCCTACCATTGGAGCAAACAACTTTGAGCTTAAACCTCAATTAGTTTCTCTGATGCAACAAAACTGCAAGTTTCATGGACTTTCATCTGAAGATCCTTTTCAGTTCTTAACTGAATTCTTGCAGATATGTGATACTGTTAAGACTAATGAAGTAGATCCTGAAGTCTACAGGCTCATGCTTTTCCCTTTTGCTGTAAGAGACAGAGCTAGAGTGTGGTTGGACTCTCAACCCAAAGATAGCCTGAACTCTTGGGATAAGCTGGTCACGGCTTTCTTAGCCAAGTTCTTTCCTCCTCAAAAGCTGAGTAAGCTTAGAGTGGATGTTCAAACCTTTAGACAGAAAGAAGGTGAATCCCTCTATGAAGCTTGGGAGAGATACAAGCAACTGACCAAAAAGTGTCCTTTTGACATGCTTTCAGAATGGACCATCTTGGATATATTCTATGATAGTCTATCTAAATTAGCTAAGATGTCATTAGATACTTCTGCAGGTGAATCCATTCACCTAAAGAAAACGCCTGCAGAAGCTCAAGAACTCATTGACATGGTTGCTAATAACCAGTTCATGTACACTTCTGAGAGGAATCCTGTGAGTAATGGGACGCCTCAGAAGAAGGGAGTTCTTGAAATTGATACTCTGAATGCCATATTGGCTCAGAATAAAATATTGACTCAGCAAGTCAATATGATTTCTCAGAGTCTGAATGGAATGCAAGCTGCATCCAACAGTACTCAAGAGGCATCTTCTGAAGAAGAAGCTTATGATCCTGAGAACCCTGCAATAGTAGAGGTAAATTACATGGGTGAACCCTATGGAAACACCTATAATCCCTCATGGAGAAATCACCCAAATCTCTCATAGAAGGATCAAAAGCCTCAACAAGACTTTAATAATGGTGGAAGAAACAGGTTTAGCAATAGCAAGCCTTTTCCATCATCCACTCAGCAACAGACAGAGAACTCTGAACAAATTACCTCTAATTTAGCAAATTTAGTCTCTGATCTATCTAAGGCCACTATGAGTTTCATGAATGAAATAAGGTCCTCCATTAGAAATTTGGAAGTACAAGTGGGCCAGCTGAGTAAAAAAATCACTGAAAACCCCTAGTACTCTCCCAAGAAATACAGAAGAGAATCCAAAAGGAGAGTGCAAGGCCATTGAATTAATTACCATGGCCGAACCTGTAAGGGAGGTTGAGGACGTGAATCCCAGTGAGGAAGGCCTCTTGGGACGTCCAGTGATCAATAAGGAGTTTCCCTCTGAGGAACCAAAGGAATCTAAGACTTATCTATAGACCATAGAGATTCCATTGAACCTCCTTATGCCATTCATGAGTTCTGATGAGTATTCTTCTTCTGAAGAGAATGAGGATGTCACTGAAGAACAAGTTGCCAAGTTCCTTGTGCAATCATGAAGCTGAATGCCAATTTATCTGGTAATGAGACTTGGGGAGATGAACCTCCCCTGTTCACCAATGAACTAAATGCATTGGATCAACTGAGATTGTCTCAGAAAAAACAGGATCCTGGAAAGTTCTTAATACCTTGTACCATAGGCACCATGACCTTTGAGAAGGCTCTGTGTGACCTGGGGTCAATAAACCTCATGCCACTCTCTGTAATGGAGAAACTGGGAATCTTTGAGGTACAAGCTGCTAAAATCTCATTAGAGATGGCAGACAATTCCAGAAAACAGGCTTATGGACAAGTAGAGGACATGTTAGTAAAGGTTGAAGGCCTTTACATCCCTGCTGATTTCATAATCTTAGATATTGGGAAGGATGAGGATGAATCCATTATCCTTGAAAGACCCTTCCTAGCCACAGCAAGAGCTGTGATTGATGTTGATAGAGGTGAACTAGTCCTTCAATTAAATTAGGACTCCCTTGTGTTTAAAACTCAAGATTACCCTTCTGTAAACATGAAAAAGAGGCACAGTAAGCTTCTCTCAAAACAGAGTCATACAGAGCCACCACAGTCAAACTCTAAGTTTGGTGTTGGGAGGCCACAACCAAACTCTAAGTTTGGTTTTGAACTCCTATATCCAAACTCTAAGTTTGGTGTTGGGGAGTCTCAACAATTCTCTGAACATCTGTGAGGCTCCATGAGAGCCCACTGTCAAGCTATTGACATTAAAAAAGCGCTTGTTGGGAGGCAACCCAATTTTTATTTATCTAATTTTATTTTTATTTTATTGTTCTTTCATGTTTTATTAGGTTCATGATCATGTAGAGTCACAAAATAAATAAAAAAATCAAAAATAGAATCAAAAACAGCAGAAGAAAAATCACACCCTGGAGGAAGGGCTTACTGGCGTTTAAACGCCAGTAAGGAGCATCTGGCTGGCGTTCAACGCCAGAACAGAGCCTGGATCTGGCGTTGAATGCCCAAAACAAGCAGCATCCTGGCGTTCAGATGCCAGGAATGCACACTGAGGAAAGCTGGCGCTGAACGCCAGAAACATGCTGCATCTGGGCGCTGAACGCCCAGAACAAGCATCAATTCGGCGTTTAAACGCCAGAATTGCATGCAAAGGAATTTTACATGCCTAATTGGTGCAGGGATGTAAATCCTTGACACCTCAGGATATGTGGATCCCACAGGATCCCCACATACCTCCACTCACCTTACCTCCTCATAATCCTATATCACCCTCTCTCTCTCCATTCACAGTCATCCCTTCTGTTTTCCATTCACCACTCAAATTCAAACCATCAACTCACCTCCATCTCTTCTTCTTCTTCTTCTTCTATTCTTTCTTCTTTTGCTCGAGGGCGAGCAACATTCTAAGTTTGGTGTGGTAAAAGCATAAGTTTTTTGTTTTTCCATTCCCATTGATGGCACCTAAGACCGGAGAAACCTCTAGAAAAGGGAAAGAGAAGACAAAAGCTTCCACCTCCGAGTCATGGGAGATAGAGAGATTCATCTCAAGGGTCTATAGCTCAGTGGTAGAACATTTGACTGCAAATCAAGAGATCCCTGAGATACCTTAGGGGATACATTTTCCTCCACACAATTATTGGAAGCAACTAAGGGTGGAACATCAAGAGCACTCCATCATCCTTCATGAAATTAGAGAAGATCAAAGAGCAATGAGGGAGGAGCGACAAAGACAGGGAAGAGACATAGAAGAGCTCAAGGACATCATTGGTTCCTCAAGAAGGAAACGCCACCATCACTAAGGTGGACTCATTCCTTGTTCTTAAATTCTCTGTTTTTCGTTTTCTTTATGTTAAGTGCTTATCCATGTTTGTGTCTTATTACATGATCATTAGTATTTAGTACCTTTGTCTTAAAGTTATGAATGTCCTATGAATCCATCACCTCTCTTAAATTAAAAATGTTTTAATTCAAAAGAACAAGAAGTACATGAGTTTCAAATTTATCCTTGAACTTAGTTTAATTATATTGATGTGGTAACAATACTTTTTGTTTTCTGAATGAATGCTTAAACAGTGCATATGTCTTTTGAAGTTGTTGATTAAGAATGTTAAATATGTTGGCTCTTGAAAGAATGATGACTAGGAGACATGTTATTTGATAATCTGAAAAATCATAAAAGTGATTCTTGAAGCAAGAAAAAGCAGCAAAGAACAAAGCTTGCAAAAAAAATAGCGAAAAAAAAAAGAGAAGAGCAAAAGCAAGCAGAAAAAGCCAAAAGCTCTTAAAACCAAAAGGCAAGAGCAAAAAGCCAATAACCCTTAAAACCAAAAGGCAAGGGTAAATAAAAAGGATCCCAAGGCTTTGAGCATCAGTGGATAGGAGGGCCTAAAGGAATAAAATCCTGGCATAAGCGGCTAAACCAAGCTGTCCCTAACCATGTGCTTGTGGCGTGAAGGTGTCAAGTGAAAACTTGAGACTGAGCGGTTAAAGTCAAGGTCCAAAGCAAAAACAGAGTGTGCTTAAGAACCCTGGACACCTCTAATTAGGGACTTTAGCAAAGCTGAGTCACAATCTGAAAAGGTTCACCCAATTATGTGTCTGTGGCATTTATGTATCCGGTGGTAATACTGGAAAACAAAGTGCTTAGGGCCACGGTCAAGACTCATAAAGTAGCTGTGTTCAAGAATCAACATACTGAACTAGGAGAATCAATAACACCATCTGAACTCTGAGTTCCTATAGATGCCAATCATTCTGAACTTCAACGGATAAAGTGAGATGCCAAAACTATTCAAGAGGCAAAAAGCTACAAGTCCCGCTCATCTGATTGGAGCTATGTTTCATTGATAGTTTGGAATTTATAGTACATTCTCTTCTTTTTATCCTGTTTGATTTTCAGTTGCTTGAGGACAAGCAACAATTTAAGTTTGGTGTTGTGATGAGCGGATAATTTATACGCTTTTTGGCATTGTTTTTAGTATGTTTTTAGTAGAATCTAGTTACTTTTAGGGATATTTTCATTAGTTTTTATGTTAAATTCACATTTCTGGACTTTACTATGAGTTTGTGTGTTTTTATGTGATTTCAGGTATTTTCTGGTTGAAATTGAGGGACTTGAGCAAAAATCAGATTCAGAGGTTGAAGAAGGACTGCTGATGCTGTTGGATTCTGACCTCCCTGCACTCAAAGTGGATTTTCTGGAGCTACAGAACTCAAAATGGCGCGCTTCCAATTGCGTTGGAAAGTAGACATCCAGGGCTTTCCAGAAATATATAATACTCCATATTTTGGCCGAGTTTAGACGATGCAAAAGGGCGTTGAACGCCAGTTCTACGCTACAGTCTAGAGTTAAACGCCAGAAACACGTCACGAACCAGAGTTGAACGCCAAAAACACGTTACAACTTGGCGTTCAACTCCAGAAGGAGCCTCTGCACGTGTAAACTTCAAGCTCAGCTCAAGCACACACCAAGTGGGCCCCGGAAGTGGATTTATGCATCAATTACTTACTTCTGTAAACCCTAGTAGCTAGTTTAAGTATAAATAGGACTTTTTACTATTGTATTTACATCTTCGGATCATCTTATGATTTTTAGTTCATCTTTAGATCATATTGATCACGTTTGGAGGCTGGCCATTCGGCCATGCCTGGACCTTATTACTTATGTATTTTCAACGGTAGAGTTTCTACACACCATAGATTAAGGTGTGGAGCTCTGCTGTTCCTCATGAATTAATGCAAAGTACTACTGGTTTTTATTCAATTCAACTTATTCCGCTTCTAAGATATTCATTCGTACTCCAACTTGAATGTGATGAACGTGACAATCATCATCATTCCCCCATGAACGCGTGCCTGACAACCACTTCCGTTCCACCTTAGATTGGATGATTATCTCTTGGATCTCTTAATCAGAATCTTCGTGGTATAAGCTAGATTGATGGCGGCATTCATGAGAATCCGGAAAGTCTAAACCTTGTCTGTGGTATTCTGAGTAGGATTCAGGGATTGAATGATTGTGACGAACTTCAAACTCGCGAGTGCTGGGCGTAGTGACAGACGCAAAAGGAGGGTGAATCCTATTCCAATATGATCGAGAACCTCAGATGATTAGCCGTGCTGTGACAGAGCATTTGGACCTTTTTCACAAGAGGATGGGATGTAGCTATTGACAACGGTGATGCCCTTACATAAAGTTTGCCATGGAAAGGAGTAGGACTGATTAGATGAAGACAGCAGGAAAGCAAAAGTTCAGAAGAACGAAGGCATCTCTATACGCTTATCTGAAATTCTCACCAATGAATTACATAAGTATTTCTATCTTTATTTTCTATTTATTTATTATTTATTTTCGAAAACTCCATAACTATTTGATATTTGCCTGACTGAGATTTACAAGGTGACCATAGCTTGCTTCATACCAACAATCTCCGTGGGATCGACCCTTACTCACGTAAGGTTTTATTACTTGGACGACCCAGTGCACTTGCTGGTTAGTTGTATCGAAGTTGTGACAAATTATGAATTAAGATTAGAGCATCAAGTTTTTGGAGCCATTACCAGGGATCACAATTTCGTGCACCAATTACCGATAATTGAACAAAGTGACTGTAAAGAACAAGTAC